>NW_022589707.1:10743031-10771608 GCF_004348235.1 Phoca vitulina
GGGGTTGGGGAAGGGCATCTGTCGTATAGAGAGTGTTACATTAATTGAACGAGAAGGCCATCAGACTGGGGATGTCTCTACTGTCATAGTGGCCTACCAAACCAAAATCTAAGCTTGTAATGGCGCAAGATTACGAAATCAAAACACTAAAGACAACCAACCACAGCCAACTAGGCTTTAAGCTACAGCTAATTAAATAATTTCCTTGTTTTCCTTCCCCACCGTCTCCATATAAGTCTTTCTCCTGGCTCTCGGGGGCAGAGCCCTCCTAACCCCTTCTGGTTTGATGCTGCCTGATTCAGATCGATTTTTTGCTCAAATAAACTCTTAAAGTTTTTAAGATGCCTCAGTTTATCTCTTAACAAGGGAAACAAGAATACAGCGTTCATGTTTCCGTGAGGTTTTTCCTTCCTCACGGCCCCCACTTTCTCACTGGTGTTCAGTGAGAGACTCCAGGCAACATTAATAAGACAGCGACAGGTCCTGGTCTTGGCCATACACAGCATGAGTCATGGCAGGACTGACCACATAATTTTCAGGGCCCAGTGTAAAATGAGAGAGCGGGCCCCTTGTTCAAAACGCATTAAGAATTTCAAGATGGTGACAGCAGAGCATAAAACCAAGCATAGAGCTCCTCTATGTATGCAGCGCTGGGCAACCACACCAGTCGCATGCCCATGGGGCCAGACCTGGGCATGGGATCATCTATAGGAGCACTGAGGTAGGAAGCTCCAAGCTCTCCCTAAACTGGGCTGCCGCCCCTATTTCCTGTCAAACAAATAGGACCTGACCTCAGAGACTCTCTAGGGCCTGCGGAGGCCGACAGACACCAACCACTGAAGAACAGATTCTTGTGTACAGCCGCGCATGGATGAAATGATATGGCTGACCATTGATATATCTAACTCTGCTTGCTAGCACTGTTCCAGCAAGGTTATCTAGGAAAGGTAAGCACAGGGGACCATTCAGTGTCCAGGGCAGGAAAGGGAAAGCTGAAATAAGGAGGCTCAGGCACCTTCGGAATTTTGCAATCAGTTTCTGGAGGGCTCTGACAGTATTCAGAATTCTAATGTGCAAATCAGAGAGCCAACCTGCATGATTTCTAGGTGTCTCCCAGCCCTATGAACATGTACGCAGCCTTCTTTACAAAGTCCTGGCGTCTGTTATGTAACAAACTCTCCTAAAACTTGGTGGCTTAAAACGACCACCATTGTAGGGCGCCTGGGTGGCTCAGTCATTAAGCGTCTGCCTTCAGCTCAGGTCATGATCCCAGGGTCCTGGGATCGAGCCCTGCATCGGGCTCCCTGCTCAGCGGGGAGCCTGCTTCTCCCTCTCCCACTCCCCCCTCTTGTGTTCCTGCTCTCGCTGTGTCTCTCTCTATCAAATAAATAAATAAAATCTTTTTAAAAAAATAAATAAAACAACCACCATTTTATAACATCCCACCATTTTGTGGATTTGGAATTCAGACAGGGCTGAGCCATTCAATTTTTCTGCTCCATGTGGATCAATGAGGGAGGCCCCAAGATGGCTTCACTTACATGCTTGCGCCTTCACAGAGATGGCTGGAAGGCTGAGCCCAGCTGGGACGATCCTCTGGAGCTTGCATGTGTGGCCTTTTAAGCCTGGACAACTCAAGGTAGTAAATTCTTACCTGGCAGCTCCCATAAGCCTCATGGAGCTCAGGGCTCCCAGAAAAATGTTCCAAGGAGCCCAGCAGGGAGTTCCAAGTCTAGCCATGGAAATCCCAGAATGTCACTTCTGCTGCATTCTGTCAGTCAAGAAAATCACTAAGACAAGCTCAGATTCAAGTAGAAGAAAACTGAACTCAACCTCTCAATGGAAGGAGTAGCAAAGCCATTACTAATCCTTATGAATGTGGCCCAGATAAGAAAGACAACAGGGAACGCCAATCAGCATACCCATGGTCAAAGAAAAAGCCCAGACTCAACATTTTAATATTAGGGAATGAATGTACATTTTACATTTTAAATTAAAATAAAATGCTTAAGATATATAGGTCCTATTTTTATCTTGATTCTACAACCTTTTTTTTTTTTTTTTCATTTCGACCTATCATATAAGAATCTACTGTAAACTTTTTTAAAAATTCAAGGACCTAGATCCATGACAATTCCTTATTTGTCCTTCAGGGCCCAAATCACCAAGCACAGAATGTCTTTGCTAATTCAGTGGGGCCAGGGGAGGGGGGAAGGAGATGGGGGTGCCCACTCTTTTTTGCCCCAGAGCTTCTTGCCACAGTGTCTATGGTTTGTAATGTGAAGTTTCAATTCCTACTGCTCTATCACCTTTGTTGTAGGCCATTTTTACCTCTTGTCCCCACTGGCAACTTGGCCAAACCTGCCACTTTCCAGGGGGCACCTCAGCCCCATTCCTCTCAAACACAGAGACTCTCTCTTTCCCTGCCTGCTTCTCACTTAAGCTGGGGGATGCTTCTCACTCCAGAATTCCAAGGAAAGCCAATGTTTTCCTTACACAGATTCTGAAATGCCCATCATCTACCTCCCTCTCTCCTGAAGCCATGATTGCTTGGGCCCCTGACAGCTTCACTAATGATCCAGCCCCAGGTGCCATCATACCCTGGGCTCCTGTAGACCCTGCCCCTCAGAGTCCACTCATCCTTTGTTGCCATGTAACCATCTCTGGGCTTCTGCCCCACCCCCCTCATGGCCATGGCACCTTCTCCAATAGTCTCTGCCGAAGAGCACCTACACTTTCCAACTGTCCTTCCCCATTAAGCCTCTTCCAGTTAGCCTCACCCATGGCTCTTCTTGCCTCATTTTAAATCCCAGTGCTCCCCTACCTGCTGTTGGTGCCATCTCTTTCCTTGTAGCCTATGCATCACATGAAGACTGCTTCTAGACTGTCACGCATACATCTTATCATTGCCCACGAAATTGCAAATGCTTTGAGAACGGAGACCATGGTTTATGCGTGTGTTTTTTTTTTCCCCTTTGGGTATAAAGAACAGGACTGGGCTTCCCAATACATGCTCTAAAGACATATTAAAATTAAATATCTAAGAAGTGTACATAAATTGTGCCAAGCACTAGACTAGGCACTTAATGTGATTTAATTTAATCCATATATTTAATTCTTACCCCGTACCACTATTACCTTCTCTCAGGTCTAATTTTAACAAAATTCCACCAAGAGGAAAGAATTTGGATGTCCCACATTGTTCATTATAATGGGATTTGGCGTCCAGTACAAACGCAGCTCAGAATGCCAACTAGAGAGAGGCATGCGCATCGTCAGGTGGGGTCCATGGCAATGATTTCCTGGCAGGTGAGCTCGAGTTGCATTAGGAGGGATGTGGCTCAGACCCCAGGCAGCAAATGGAACAGACAAGAAGTAGGTTTCCTATTCTAGAGGAAAGGAGCCATGCAGAAGTTGTGAGGAGTTGTGGAAGTGATGGGTGGATTCCACTTCCTCAAAAAAGTCAGACTTTAATTGTCTTATTATATATTCTACAAAAATTGGAACCAGGGAGAAAAAGAACAAGCCACAGAAATTCGTTCTTGGCTCTTATCCGACAATTGAGTCCCAAACCACAGTCCCGAAGTCTGTTTGCTATTGAAAAGGCGATTCGAAGACCAAAAGGCACTGGCATGTCTGGTGGGCTCCCCGGCTCAGTTGCCAAGTTGCAGGGTTGGGAACATTTGCCAACAGCCTGCTCTGGTACACTCTGTCCCTGCCCCAATCTACTGCAGTAATTAGCTTTGCTCGTTAGTTTCAAGTAAATAATCTTCTTGTCACAGCTGGGATCCTTTATCAGAACAGAGGATGTTAGGGTTTGCAGAAGCAAATAATTTTTTCCCCTTGGAATTCCCTGGAACACTAAGTTATGACCTAGAGATCTGAAGGAGGCAAGTAAACTTCCAAAGATGTCTAAAAATTCCAGGGAGTAGCTCTGCCTAAGAGGTGGAAGAGTCAGGCATTAAAAGACAAACACATGCAAAACAAACACACACAAAACCTTTGGAATGGTTATGGATCTTTCCTTCAGTTCAGTTTAATGGTTCAGATCAACAAACATGGGTAAGTATCTGCTATGTGCCCAGAAACACAATCCTGCCCTCACAGAGTGCCCAGTCTGGGGGCGGGGGGGGGGGGGGGGGGGGAGATGGACAAGCAAACTGGTAGTAAAGACACTGATGCACTAAGAATGTACTCTAAAGCCGAACGCATGGACGGAGAGCGCCCTAATCCAGCCTGGATCTTCAAGGAAGACATGGAGATGGAACTCCAGCATTGATTTAAGAAAGATGAGAAGGAGCAGTCCAGAAGCCCCTCTGCAAGGCTTGCGGAGTGAGGAGGCATGGGGTTGACGCCGAGCATCTTTAAAACAATTGGCAAAATACATTTTCTCATTCTTTTGTCCCTTGGCATCTCATCATCATGCCCATTTCAAAGAGGGAGAAAGCGAGAAGAGAGACTTCAGCTCTGCTCTGGGTGGCCTACAGGGTTGCAGCTGGGGGGCGGGGGAGGTGTGGGCAAGGTGAGGCAGATCCCCAGCCAGCTTCAGAGAGTGCCTCATGGGGGCAGAACACCCTGTCCCTGACCCTTTCAGCTCAGCACCCCGCCCCCCGCCCCCCTGGAAAGGGCTGCCAGGGACATCGCAGCACCCTTAGATTCCCCCCGCCTCGTTGCCAGAGAGGGAGGGGGGATCCTCGTTGCCAGAGAGGGAGCAAGCCTGTGTATAGCTTCAAAGCCTGTCTGTGCCAAAGCTCAACACCAAATCCCATTCTCCTTCAGTGCGCCAGATCTTTCCAGGAGTTTAACCCAGGGTTGCCCACCTGAAGAAAGGAGACATGGGGAATTGGAGGGCAAAAGGATTATCTTTTCACTTGGATCGATGGGAAGTTACAAACCGAGGAGAAAAATAAGGCAATGAGTTAAATAATTACATGGCGGTTAAGAGCCTGAGCTTTGGAATCAGACAATGCTGGGTCTAAGTCCCAGCCCTGCTACATCCCAGCTGTAGAGGCCCATTCCTTGATCTCCCTGAACCTGTTTCCCCATCTGTAAAGGGGGTGTAATAAGAGTACTCACCCCAGTGGGTTGTTGTAAGGATTAAAGGCAATAATATGTATAAACGCTTCGTGCAACATCTAGCACGTAGTAGCTACTCAATAAACATCAGCCAATGTTTTTTTCTGTCCATTTGCCAATGTCCTACAAAAAGCTTCTCTCTCCTGATGCCTGAACCCACCAAGGTTTTACCAGGACAACTGACTTTTTTTTTTTTTTTTTTTTTAAGATTTTACTTATCTATTCATGAGAGAGAGAGAGAGAGGCAGAGGCAGAGGAAGAAGCAGGCTCCCTGAGGAGCAGGGAGCCCAATGCGGGACTTGATCCCAGGACCCTTGGATCATGACCTGAGCCAAAGGCAGATGCTCAACAAACTGAGCCACCCAGGTGCCCAGGACAACTGCCTTTACGGGATCATTTTGGAGCTAGCCAACAATATTTTATACTAGTTTTTTTTTTTTTAACCAGAAAATGAAAAGATACTTTCTAGTAGCAAAGAAGAGTTCCCAGGGAAGACCAGAGCTACGGCAAGGCTGTCCGCCAGGAAGTGGGTTCCCATGTCCTTTTGGGCAGAGGGCTTATTTAATGGGACTTTGCCTTATCGGCTCCCAGCCTCTGCTCATGGGCACGTTTAGTAATGTGTGATGTCTCACCATGGGCAATCCCTTTGAGCAGCCTGGCTGGACACCAGTGTATCAAGTCCTAGGATGAGCTGAAGTAGAGATGGCAAAGGCCATTGGTTTATTTAGACTAATTCACACCACTTTTACTTTGATTAGCAGCTATTGTGTTCAAGGCACTGCTTTAGAAATCACTGTCAAAGCCTGGGACAGTAGGAGCAGAGTTGCCGAATGGGCTGCCCCTTGATGATGAAATCCAAGCTCTCCATCCACAGCTGGGATCACGATCTGCGAACGATACTTACCTACAGCTGCATAATCGCTCAGCATTGGAAATACGCATTCATATCCATGGCCTCCCTGTGACGGAGGCAATTGGGAGTTTGATTTTATCTTCCAGAGGAAGAAACGGTCTCTGAGAGCTTATGTACTAAAGTACAGCACCATTCAACTGTGGCCTCCTGATTCCAAAGCTCTTACTGTCACTAAATCAGATGGATTTTGTCACATGGAGGGGGCACACTGCAAAGTCTTTAGAATGCATTCTAGAAAGCACATTTCTAGGATAGCCGGCTCATGTCCAGGTACGAGCTGTGGCCCTAAGAAGCCCTAATCTTCATTTATGTCATGATCTATCCATCCAAGGAGGGAATTTTGTAACTGGCTTTATCACACTCCAAATTCTGCTGTTACCTGAATTAGAACTATTCCGTCAGCTGGCCCAACCTGAGTAGAGGGAAATCTCTGGGACTTTATAGGCCTTCTAAGGGGAGGAGGACAGCACAAGTCATTCTTGATGGAAAATTACATCTATTGCTCCAGCTGATCCAAGCTTTCTGACCTTCAAGCATACACTGTATCTCTTCTCAGGCTTTAGTCTTCAGGAATGAAATGAAACCACACTGACTGCAGGGTAAGCATTCTTTGTGTAGGGTGAGCAAGAGTTCTGACCACTGCTCTCCTGTAAAAGTTTTGGGTGGAGGGCTTAGGAATAATCAGCCTGTGCCCAGGGAATCCACTGGAGAGCCACGCACCACCTGGACCCCTCAGTGTTCTTGGTCCCCTCCCAAATAGAGGGGACGCCACACGGGGAACCTAAACAGGGTCAAGTATCTAACGGGAAATAAAATATTCAACCACCCATCAAAGTGAACGGCTCTGGAAACCCAAACATCAGAATGGTAGAATTTCCTTCAAATGGCAAAGAGGCCCAGAATGCCAGGCCTATGCTGAATATGTTCTAGCGATTTTCTTCCGCTTTCTTCAGCTTACTTAACAATGATTCCGAGCCCTCACCCCTTGCCCCCTTCTGCTGTAGGACAGTCAATAGAGTCTCCATCCCAGGTGGCATGCTCAAGCACTAAGTCAGCCTGTCCTGACTGCCTTGCACTTGCTGTCACATGAGACAAAAAGATCCCCTGAGAACCCCCTGGTTCTCTCCCTGCTGCAACCAAGCAGAGCCCTTCCCCTCCAGGCTCTTGTGTGTCCTCCTGGCATCTGGGAGGAGAGGGGTAAGAACTGAGCAGAACTGACTTGCTCTGAATGACACAGAAGAGCGGGACAGGAATTCAGTTGCCCTGACCTTGGCAATGCCCAACCCCAATTTGTCCGGAGAGCTGGGGACACTTCCACTCATGGGAGCCCCAACAGAGATGGTGGTAAAGCAGGTAGCTTCACCCACCCACCCTGTCTCTCTCTCTTCCCCTCCCCCCACCCCTTCCCCCGTTCTCCTGAACTGCCCGGACTCTTAAATTTCTGGGCTTTCTTCATATTCTCTCTCTGTGGGTCAACCCCTCTGCCGCTCAGTCCCCACAAGAATTACCTGTCCTAGGATCCAATAACCAACCCCAAGACCCTGTTCTCAACCAAATGTGGGGTTAGAAAGACTCTAAAGAATAAAATCATTCTAAAAGGATAATGGTTTAATATGTTGTGTTTCTCAGGTATATGTGCATTTTTAAAGGAGAAGGTCATTTATCTTATTAAGACTTAATGGTAGACCTTGGGGCATTATGACAGGCAGCGCGGAAATAATTTGTAGCAAGGGGTTGTATCACCCCTTGGTAAATTCCCACCCCCACCCCCACCCACCCTCCGTCCACTGTGGCCAGTCCTAGGTCACTGCTTTTCCTCTGAAATCAGAATCTCCTCATCCAGCTGCTGAGAAGAGAGAACAAAGCTGCCAGCTGATTATTATTCAAGAACAAAGCAGACCATTTATTTTAGCAGGTTCAGAGCCATTATCCCCCCAGGACACATGCTACAGTGTATGCTAGCTTTATCTAGCCACATTTCCTTCTGTCCTCAAATCCTTAAAGAGTGTGTTGTTCCTCTCTCTGGAGCAAGACAAAAGGGAACTGGAGAAAGAAATTTGTTGTAGCAATGACCTACAAAAAGCTTCTCTCTCCTTCCTTTGCTGCCTGGATGTCTCCAAAGCAATAGGATTTCCTGTCTCTTCCCGAAACCCAGGTGAATGAGAGAAAGTATGAGAAAAGAGGTCCCCGGCGGCCATCTTCCTTCTGAAATACCGGCAGAACCATACCCTCAACCTCACCACCATCAGCAAGGATTCAGGCTCCTTTGCTGCCAACAGTCTCAAGAAAGGATTGCCAGATAAAACACAGGAAGCCTAGTTAGATTTGAATTTCAGATGAACAGTGAATAAGTATTTAGTATCTAAGTATATTTCATGCAATATTTGGGACATACCTAAACTAAAAAAGCATTCAATTTTCAGATGTGCTAAACATGGTGACCAACCACATCATCTCTCCCTCCTCACCCCTACCCCCTATACCCTCTCCCCCAGCTGGCTCTGGTCTCCACACCATCCTAGACTGGACACCGGAAGTGTGACAGAATTCCTTTGCTGCAGATGAGGATTTATGGGGGTCCACACCGGATGCATATAGAATGATGTCGATCTCTGTTGAGCATTGAACAGTGTCAGAAATAAATCCCACTGGGAGATGCTTCACCTCTGGCTGCTTCAGACTTGCTTGCCTGAGGTCATGCTGAATACCTAAAAAGACCAATTAAGGGGCGCCTGGGTAGCTCAGTCGTTAAGCGTCTGCCTTCGGCTCAGGTCGTGATCCCAGCGTCCTGGGATCGAGCCCCGCATCGGCCTCCCTGCTCCGCGGAAAGCCTGCTTCTCCCTCTCCCACTCCCCCTGCTTGTGTTCCCTCTCTTTGCTGTGACTCTCTCTGTCAAATAAAAAAATAAAATCTTTAAAAATACCAATTAATATGTTCTATGGTCTCAGAAAACACAGGGACTACTTCTCTAGAAGAGACAGTGAAGTTTAGGAGGGAGGCCTCTGGCTTGTCTATGTCAATCTCCCTTCGCCCCATCTGAAAACTGCAAGATGTGAAAAATCCTTTCCTGCTCAAAATTCTGTGAGTCTGTCTGCCCCTGGCTGGCTGAGAAGTCCAGTCTTCCTCCCTCTGGTGCTGCTCAGCCTTGCTCCAGTCCCAGGCCATCCAGGGCTCCGGCTTCCCGCCCCAGCAACTTCTCTCACCAGCAGTCCCAGCAGCAGCCTGTCGCCCAACCATTCCTGACGCATCTGACACTTCTCCACCCTCCCATCCTGAACGTGGGTCCTATTCAGAGGTCCTTATCTGAGTTAGCCCCCCAAGCCCTCTGGCTCTCTCACTGGTCCTGGCGTATCTATCTCCCACTTCCCTGAGAGCAACCAGTCAATAATAAGCAATGGTCACACTCCCTACCCAAGTGTAGGCAGAGAGCAATCACATGAATCCTAACACAATGAAGGCTCTATGGTGTTGTCCCTGATGCGCAGCGGCAGCCTGGAAAAATTCACTTTTACAGTAATATTAACTCAATACCACCTATCCTTCCCTCTTGCTGCCCTGTCTTCACTCCCTTTTTGGTCCTTTTGTTCTATTTTAACTGTGTTCTCTTTCGCTAATCACACTGAAATCAATTTGTCCATTTGAATTAATTGACCAGTAAAGTCCTTGGGAAGGTCAGTCCATCTTTTTGTTAAATGAATTCCCCTGTGGGACCTATCTAGCCAATAACTTGTATTTTCTCTCAGCCTCTGCTGGGTTTCTTTCTGCCCAAAGCAAACCATAAAATAAAAAGTTCCAGTGACTTTCAAGATTCATTGGAACTTATATTTTGTAACTTTGCATCTAAGGTCCTCTGAAAGCACTTTTTTCCCCCTACAAAACAAAATAAAAACAAAAACAGAAAAGAACAACTCTACCCTCTCAAGCATGTTATTGTTTGGAAAATAGACACAGAAGAGTTTACCACTTGCCCAAAGCCAACACTGGTGAAAATTTCTGAAATTAAGAGAAAAACCAAAAAGATGCGATTTTGTGGTAGAGATTTTTCCTTTTATATTTTATTTGTGATTTTCCCAATGCCAAAATTTATGACTCTACAACAAATATCCTCCTGAGGTTCTCATGGCTGCTAATGGCAGTATTTGGGGGCTTTTGAGCGAAATAAGTCAGACAGGGGCTTTTTCCTTTTAACATGAGAATCTCGAGGCTTCACATTCCAGAATGCTGGCTTTATCCCCAGTGAGAAAAATCTCTTTGGTATAGTATCTATTTCTATTGTTTTATAAGAATGAAAAGAAGCCACATAATTAAGCCTGGAACATGAGAAAAGGAGCTTCAGGAAAAGACGCCTTTGTGGGGCTATGACAGCGGATGACAAAGCAGGAGGCCCCCACTTTCCTCAGATAGAAGGTCATGCAGGTCCTTCCTTTGCCTCTCCTCCAGGCTGGTGTTTCATATGATACTAGAAACCCAGCAAGTTTATGTTTCAGGGTCTCCCAGTGAACTGGTTCATTCATTCATTCAAAACCATCTATGGCCTATCTCTCCCATGCCGAGTACTATGCCACGCACAGAAGTCATCAAGGTGAATGGGACCCAGTCTGTGACCTCAGAGAACTTTCAGACTAATGCATGAGACAGATCTACAAATAATAAATGCATCGCAATGCATCTCTATGTACTGAACTGTAAGAACTGGCTCTCTGCTGCAGGGGTTCTCAACCATGGGTGAGTTTGACCCCCTGGGAACATTGGGCGATGTCTGGGAGCATTCTGGGTTGTAACAACTGGGGTGTGGGGGTACTACCAGCATCTAGTGGGTAGAGGCCAAGGAAATTCCTCATCATCCTACAATGCATAGGCCAGTGCTCCACAACAAGGCACTACCCAGCCCCAAATGGGGATGGTGCGGAGGTTGAGAAGCCCGGTGTAACTGAGCGAATATGATGGGGTCATTCCAATCATGGTGGCCACTTATGCTGTTTCCCTGGCTCTGTCATTGATTGGCTCTTGCCCCTAAGCAAGTTAGTCCCCATCTTGGCTTCAGTTTCCTTGTCTATAAAATAGAGTTGGAGTCTCTAATTTCCAATCCCTTCCTGTCTAAGAATCTATGGCTTTATTGGGCCAATAGAGCGCTTGCTCTGAGCCCTGCTCCTGTTAGGAGAATGCCTTGGCCAAGGACTGTTGACTTCACCCAGTTCGAGGAGATAAGCTTGCCTCCTGGGTTAATCCTGAGGCTAAACCAGGGAGGGTGAGTGTGACCTCTGCCCAAGGACCTCCAGTTAGGAACCTCCATCTTCAAAGGCTGTTTTCCCATCCGCAAATAAGAACCACTTAATTCATCTGCCTCCCTGTGTCAGGAGGAAAGGAATGAGTAAATGAAGCAAGATGGAAAATTACCCAAATGCTGCTCCAATGACTAAGCCCAAATGCTACAGTCCATTTCTCTCCCTCCTGGGGGCTCTGAGGCGATGAACGGGTACGAGAGACTCCTCTCGGGACCAGCTCTGTGGCCTAGGGAGGTGGGCTTGGCTGGGGAGGGGTTAGTATCTCTTTATAGGTCTTTGGAACTGCCTCAAGGAGGATCTCTGTCATTTGTCTCCCTGAGGGGAAGTTAGACTTGGATTCTTGGCCACATATTTGAGGCACTGGGGCTGGCTGTGAGTCCAAGGCCCTCAGACACTCTCTCTCTCTCTCATTCTTTCTTGCTCTTCTCTCTCTCTCTCCTCTCTCTCTGGCTTCAAACTCCTTCACCAAACAGAAAGACCCTTTCAGGGCCAAGGGGCTGGAGGGTGAGAGCCGCTTTGGAGCACAGAGGAAGCGGGCCCTGGAGGAGGGAGAGAAGCTCCCGCCTGGGCCTAAACATAAGGCCTTTCTAGTGCTCCCGTGGTGCTGTGGACAGAAAGGCTGGAGCAGGGAGCCGGGGCCGGGCTGCCAATGCTACACTTATTTCTGTGTGACTGGGCTCACTGTGCTGGCAGGAGAGCCCCAAGGTCTGTAATTGGACTCTGTGTGTCCTCTCTCCTGCTAGACCATTTGACGTGGCAGCTTCTGTGTGCAAGGAACAAATGAAGCCTTTTTTTTTTTTAATGGGGAAAAAAACTAAAATTCAGAGACATCAAGTAACAAGCCCAAGTTACTTAAAATGCTAGGCAAGGGGACTTCTTTTTGCATTGCTGACTGTTAGATTTGCTTCGTGAGCATGTCAACAATAAAAGGACCTAAGTCCCTTAACCACATATTTCCCATTCTCTACATGTCCATTGTTTGGCTTTTGGTTTTGAGGGGTTTTTTTTTTTTCTGGTACAATTTACATTCAGTAAAATGTGCAAACCTTAAGTAAACAACTCAGTCACACACACACACACACACACACACACTCACATACACACACCCATAAAGCATTCACATGGATAAAAATATAAAACATGTCCATCATTCCAGAAAGTTCTCGCTTGCCCTGTTCTAGCTGGAACCCCCCACCCCCAGCACACCCCAGGAAGTCACCTTTTTTTTAATACTTCTATTGCCATAGTCTAGTTTTGCTTATTCTTCAACATCGCATCTACCTCATATTCTTTTGCTCCATACAATGCTTTTCAGGTTCCTCCGTGATGGGTCAGTAATTTGCTCCTTGTTATTGTTGGATAATATCCCACTGTATGAACACACCACATTTGGTTATCCACTCTCTTATTGATGGATATTTGATTGGTTTTAGTTTGCGGCTACTATATTCATTTGATTTTTTTGGTAATTAGTCTTATGTGCATATTTCAATTTTCTATTCCAATGAATTGTAATGAAAGTCACCCTCCACAGGACACAGCATGATGAGAAAGAAAGACGTACTAGGTGATCTAAAGTCCTGTCACCATAAGACCCGCTCACTCAACCTTGTCTCTAAGAGCGGCTGCCAAGCACCTCCTTGCACAGGGTTATGACAATGTCCTCTTGGAACAGCAGGGCAGAGAGTGGTTGCTTCCTCACACACAGGGATGCGGCTCTGTACTTCTGGGTTCACCAACAAAGACTAGAAGAATTACAAGAAACACACCTGTTTCTCTTCACCAGATGATAGCTATCTCAAAGGAAAGATGCTCCCCTGTTCTACCCACCGGAAGCAACTTGAGGGAGGCCAGCAGACACGGTAAGACAAAAATAAATGTATCTACTTCAGCCAACATCTCTGCCCTCTGTGGAAAACAACCATTCTCCCTTGAGATATGTGGGAAAGAGTAATCTGGCCTCCAGAGCATTTCCAACAGAGAGAGTTTACAGACCCTTGAATGAGTTCCTACCACTCATTCTTATTCTTTCTGATTCTTATTTTGTCTAACAAATCCATACTATACCTTGAGAGTATAACTGCAGGGCACAAACTCTATCATAAGGTCAGGCATCCATTTAACCACAGCAAAGGACTCTGATATCCTCCTGGACATGCAAAGAAAAGATTGGCAACAATCATCGGGATGATACACATAAAAAAACAAAACATCACTTTGCCTTAAGATTTATTCAACAGATACTTATTGAGCCACAAAGACTGGAAGCCCTAGTAGTCCAAATTAATACTGTTGTGCTCCCCGTGTGCATGAGTTTCAACCAATGACGGCCTCCTTTCTTACATATAACCTCCTCACAGGGAATATACCGATGGGCAGAGCCGGGGGGTGGGGGGGCGCGTAACCCCCCAGATTCACCCCATTCCCTCCTGGTCTCCTCTCATCCCTCCTAGCTTGGCCCTGATCTCACCTTTCTTCCAAACTTCTCCTCTCCTCTCCCTTTTCCTACTAATTAGTTCCATCTCTCTACTGATCTCTATGGGGTCACAAGAAAAGGGAAGAGGATGTAGCAACAAAATGGCCTCTACTCATGCAGGAGGAGGTCCCTGCGCTCACCTCTCTCATTCATCCGCACAGCGAGCGGGATTGGTGCTTGTCTGTTACTCAACTCCTTCTTGTTCCTTTCCCAAAGCTGCTCTCACCCTTTTCTTAAAATGACAACCCCATGTATAATCAGCTCCTGACAGCCCCATCCCAGTCCCTGGGGCACACTAGCCCTGACGGTGCCATCCAAAAACCAAGGTATTTTTCTCACCCCTCCCCTACCCCCCACCTACCTCTTCTTTAGGGAACAAATTCTTTTCCCCAGCATTTCTGCCTTAAGAGGAAAAGAGAGGGAGAGTTTCTTCCATTTTGATAGCTGAGAAAAATAACCTAGTTGTCAGTTATTTACCAAAATTTGATTCAGAAATGAATGAGCCCTGGACTGGATTTGGATTTTAAGGACTAACCTGAAAGAGCTTCTGAGGTAACATTTTGAAAATTTACCGAAAGCAGCCAGGAGGTAAATTTGCTCCACTGTGGTTATTGGCATTAGGGGTTGCAGAGGCAGGAAATTCCCTGCATAACTAGCCTCTCTTTCCAGAGCCTGCTGGGATCAGGAACCTCCAACTCCTCCCTGGCCGTTTCTCCCCATTCCCAGCCCAGCCACCCACTGGCTCTGAGCAGAGCCCACCCGCCATTTACTCTAAGTGACAGCTTTGTAGCATATTTTCACATCCATTCATCAAATCCCTGCTAGGCAAGAATTCAGGGTGCAAGATGGGATTTTAACTTGCAGAGATTCCAACACTCCCTCCTTTATGAAGTCTCGGCAATATCTTCGGCTTCTTTGGAATCCTAGCCAAAGAGCAGCCAAAATGCCTTCCCCACAGAGAACTTTCCGTTCTGAGAAATTCCTTCTGGAGTCACCCAACCACCACCTCCACCTCTCTGACACTTATGCCCACCTTCCCCCAACACACATAGACACACATAGACACACACACACAGACATTCACACACAAACACACACACAGAGTATATTGGTCAGGGCAGGCCTAACCCCTGTAACAAGCATTCCCAACATCCCAGTGGATCAACATACTGAAGGGCTATGTCCCACATTTAATGCCTACTGCTCTTACCAGATAGTGCCTTGATTGTAAGTTTTTTTCTAATTAAATGTCTTGCCTTCTAGGTCATAATTCTTTGAGGGAGTGTGTCTTCTACATTTTTATGTAATTGAGAGGCCCCTTTTTATCATTTGCAGTACAAATAGCAACCACCAACCTCGACCACATCCCATAGTTGGTAGTAGCTGGAAATCTAGTTTATGTTCTCCAAGGCCCTAGCTCCTTCGCCTTTACATATCCAAAAATACCCAAGTTCTTATTGGTATGTAGGTAGGGCATTGGAGGAGAAACTGCAAAGGAAATGAGAAGTCTTGCGGAGGGATCAAATGGTCTTTAGTCCTCACTAACTATGCCAACAGTAGCGGCGGGCTGAGGGCTGAAGAAGACTTTCACTTCCCTGGGTATAGAGTCGCAATAAGCAGAGTGCCTTCTGGAAGCCACAGAGGTGATCTCTCTGGACTGTGCTCAAGCAAGAAAACTATGCCACTGGGGAGGGGAATGGGAGGAAGCTGATCCAAAGATACAAACTTCCAGTTATCAGATAAATAAGGACTAGGGATGGGACACACGACGTGATGACCACAGCTAACACTGCTGTGTGACGTATCCAAACGTAGATCCTGAGCGTCCTTGTCCTGAGGAGAATTTCTTTCCTTTTATTATAGCTATGTGAGGAGGTGGATGTTAGCCGAAGCTCTTGTGGTCATCACTTCACAACATATGTAAATCAAACCCTCATGCTGAATGCCTTAATCTTATATGGTGATGTATGTCAATTATTTCTCCATAAAACCCCAGGGGAAAAAAGCTATTCTGAAGATCTGAGCCCCCCACCCCCACCCCGAGATTCCATCAGCTGCTTCCTCAGGTGAGGCAACCCCGGGAGAACTGGATTGGGACAGGTTCCAGCAAACATTTCACAGACCCAGAACCCCTACCCCCTTCTCTCCCGCATCAGTCAGGTGGATCTATCAATCCACCTGTCTGTCAGCCTGTCTATCTATCTATCTCAATCTCCCTGGTAACTTCATTTGGGAGATCCTGTTTGGTAGTTCCTTTTGCTAAAGAAGAAAAATTCATCACCTCTCAAAGGACAGCGCCACCACTTATGTTTTCCCCACAGTGGCTTGTAGTGGTGGACAGAGTGAATGTTCATCTGAAGGCAACTGGGACAATTCTAAGAGGATTAGTAGCATCATTATTATCGTTCAAAAACCTAAGGGATGGATGGGAACCTCTAGAATTTGTTCCAGCTAAATCTGTGCATATGCTATGTCCCTGTTTTAGCTACCCCCCCTTCCCGCCCACACACACACACACACACACACACACCCTAGAAACAAGGGGCGTAATTGGTTATTTTTAATGTGAGAAATGCAAAGATCCCAGACTGGACAAAGTGCAACAAAAATACAGTCTCCTCTCCCTGGCCTCCCGAGACAAGGCACCTGCATTTAGAATGGGGAGTACGCGGTCACGTGGTCTACACAACAGCCAGGCGGCGGAGCAGATCGCATTGCAGGTGTTGCGGGGCCGTGTAAACCCAGCTCCAGAGGCTTTGCCCGTGTGGCCCGAGCTTGATGGTATTCCCACCGGAGGAGAGATCTGGCCCATTTTGTTCAATTGGCCCATCGATTCACGGACCTCACCTTTACTGCCCTCCCCCAAATTACTGCTCTGGCTCGCAGAGCCGGCAACAACTGCATGCCAAGGGCTTGCATCAACACAGGAGCTCAATTACCCTAATGCTCCTTTTAGCTCCGTGCACAGCAGACCTCTGCGTGGCACAGGGTGGCCTGGCCAGGGCTGGCCCGAGTGTGCACCTAGTACTGAGTCACTGAAGCTGGCAACTCTTCCGGCCGGTGGCTTTCCTGCTTTAGAGGCTGGCACTTCATAATTACAGCTGTGTTTCTGTTGTCATACCAAATTACCTCACTTACAGCCTTAAAATAGAAGCCAGCCTCAAGGTGCTGGCTGCACAAACAAGGAGGGAGGCTTCACAAGACCCAGAACCTGGGTGCGGAGCCCGGAGGCAGGGCTCGAAGTCAGACACAAACGTCCTCCCTGTTAAAACCTATGTCTCCTCTCTTTTCTCCTCCTGGTGGAAACGGAGGAGTGCCATAAACTGTGTCCAAACGAGAAACGAGAAGGACCTTGGAGTTCCGTCTCTGTCATGGCCCCATTCATTTTACTTACTTACTGGATGGGCTCTACTCCCCTT
Organism: Phoca vitulina; assembly: GCF_004348235.1. Classification (NCBI taxonomy): domain Eukaryota; kingdom Metazoa; phylum Chordata; class Mammalia; order Carnivora; family Phocidae; genus Phoca; species Phoca vitulina. The sequence continues at coordinate 10,760,201 of NW_022589707.1, forward strand.
GCCTTCACATCACTCTCCCCCTTGGCCACTCTGCTGTGTGCCTCGGAGCCTTCCGCAGACCCCATCACCCCACTCCCTTGCCCTCCGGCTGCCCGTTGGGTTAGGCTAATGGGAGCAGAAGATGGGAATTAGAAAGTGGGAGAGGAGAGAGGTCAAGGCATCTATCTATTCCCCTGTTCCCCGCTAGGCTGTAGTTTGCCGTGGCTGCATCCTTCCACCTGGGCCACAGCTCCTGGCTGGTGGCTGCTCTGCTACAGGTCATTGCAAACAATGGATTTCCTCCCCTTGTCCTGGAAGCCTAGGAGGTGTGTAGGAGTGTCCCAAAGCTGCTGTCCCCAAGCGCCACCAATTGGACCGTTGAAGACAAAAGAAGTGTGTTGTCTCCCAGTTCTGGAGGCTAGATGTCTGAAATCAAGGTGTTGGCAAGGCCACGCTCCCTCAGAAACACGTAGGGGAGAATCCTTCTTTGCCTCTTCTAGCTTCTGATGGTTGCCAACAGTCGTGGGCCTTCCTTGGCTTACAGGGGCATCCCTCCAATCTCCGTCTCCTTCCTCGCATGGCTGTCTTCTCCTTACTGTCTCTGTCTGTGTCTCCTCTTCTAAGGATACCAGTCATATCAGCTGAAGGCCCACCCTAGTGACCTTATCTTAACTTGATTACATCTGCAAAGATCCTATTTCAAATTAAGATTACATTCACAGAAACTCGGGGCTAGGACTTCAAAATATCTTCTTGAAGGACATATTTCAGTCCACAACACGTGGTAACAGCCTCCACTGTGATGAGTCCCTGGACTAATCCCTTAACCCTTTCACTCCTTTATAAAGAGTCCCTTCATTAGACTCTTCGATTCCTTTTCAGAGAGTGCCACCTGTTTTCTGCCAGGACCTTGACGGAAACCCCTACTGCCTCACTGCCTTGCTGGTAGAGCACCTACAAAGTGCCAGAAGGTTCTAGGGATACAATGGTGAGCAAACACTAGCACAGTCCCTGCATTCATGGGGCTTACAGTCCACAGCTTAAGAGGCTTCATCAAAATATCACAAAGTAAAATTGCAACTGGGCTGAGATACAGAGGATCGGGTCACAGTGCTATGAACGTGCTTAACTGGGGGAATCACTCTAGTCAGGGAGGTCAGGAAGGGCTTCCCAGGGAGAGGGACACCTGCGCCAGAACGCAAAGGATCAATGGAGTCAACCAGGTAAAGAAGGGAGCTCTAATCCCCCTCTTGGCTAAGGGAGAAGACGCCAGAAGACTTATGTCATGGTGTCCGTATTTCCTTCCATTGGGGGATCTATTTGCATTCATATCCCAATCCATCCACAAGTTACCCACCTCTGAGAAGACTTGACCCTGTCTCCCACCCTCACAGCTGCAGAGCACAGCAGAGAATCCGGATGTGGAAGGGAGTGCTCGGAGAGTGAGAAGCCACTCCCACGGCTCACGGGCAGCAACACAGTACAGATGGTATGGCAGGGAGTGAGCACCTAGACACCAAGTAACACGAGGCCCAGCACACGAACTCAACACTTCCACACCGAAATCACAGCGTCCCTGAAACCAGCACCTCCTCCTTCTGTGCCCACAGTCTCAGCTGGGGACACCCCAGAACTTTCTTGTCTGCCCCCCTCTCCCCCCCTCAGCTCTCACTCTGAGGAATCACTGTGTGTTCCCAATTCTGCCTCTTCAGTCTTTCTCGAATCATGCCCTCCTCTCCTTCACCACTAGCTCCTGCCCTGATTCAGGTCCTTACCATCTTTCCCAAGAACTTTGCATCTACTCCCTCCTTGACCGGTCTCTACCCTATCAAACCCACCCTCCGCAGCAAAGCCACCATAAACCTAGCCACCTTGCTCACCTGGTGGCGGCCTCCAGGACTCCTTACTCCTGGCAGGAAACAGTCCAGGTGTGGCACAGAAGGCTCTCTATGACGGGGCCCTTCCTCCCTAGCAGCCTGCCTCCCACTGCTGCCTGCTTCACCCTTTATCTTCCAACAAGACCACCACTTTCAGTTCCACGTACACATCAAGTTGTCTCTCCCCTCTGTGCCATTTTTCAGGTTGTCCCACCCCCCACCATCCCTTCCCCCACAACCTAATTAAATCCAACTCATCCCTAAAATATTAACTCAGGTGTCGATTCCTCCAAGAAGCCTTCCCAGATAACCCTCCCCTCTCGTTTCCTACCATAGGGTCCTCCATCATTAAATCTAACATCGCATATTCTAAATAGCTATGGAGGTGTCTATTTCCCCGATTAGAATAAAGAGCCTTGATGCCAGGGACCATGTCTCATTTGGTTTGACATGCCTACTGCCTGGCATGGAGTTGATGCTCAAAGACTAGAGGAATGAAGGACTGCATGACAAACAAATGGGTGTTGACCGTGGTGCTTCTGCACTGGAGCCCTCAGAATGAATAGAATCCTCCCCCGCCTATTACTCCCTAGTACATGGGCCCAGCCCAGCAGTCCCCCAGCTGCATCATGCTTCCCCTGTGTAGCTGCTTTACTGGTGTCGTGTTTTCATCTCGGGCCCTGCTGGGTAGGATATGGGGGTACTTACCATTTAACAGTTGTGCGACCCTAGCCCTTGATCCTTTCTAAGCTTCAGTTTGCCATCTGTAAAATGGGCTCTATTATAGTATCCACTGAACAGAACTGCTATGAAAACTGAGTGAAGTAAAATAAGGTGTGTGGTCAGAACTCAGTAAATGCTTGGAGTAACTCAGCTGTAAGGCGACCGGAGCTAACAAGAAGTACAAAGGGAAGTACAGAGGCAAAAATGCCCTTGAAAACGGTTGCCTTAAGGAGCACATCCTCACCACCCCGTAAGTGTCCTTTGTATAATCAGTAACTCGGGGAAGCTCCACTGTTGTGGGTTTATTGTGTTGTCACAAAAGGCTTCCATTTGCTTGCCAGTCTTACCCGGTGTACAAGACAAACAAGAAGAACGGGGAAAAAAATCAGTGCAGTAGGCCAGGGTTTTCCAAGACTTCAATGAGGCTCCTGGAGAAACGAGGCATTTCCCTCCTGCTGCCAAGTTGTAGTGGTAGGAGAGAAGGCCTAGTTCATCATCTCATGAAATGAAATTAGTTACAAACACATCCGTTCCCAGCCCAAATCCAAAAGCCAATCTTCAATGCAGCTTAGGAATTAGGAGGTGACAGTTTGGTGATTTGAGCCTACCTATGAAAAACTCCAGGACTGGAAGCCAAGAGTGTGATTTCTGGCCCTAGTTTCCCCGTGGCCAGGCAGTCATGTCCATCTTCCCTCCCCAGCACTGCCTCACTCACGGGAGTATTGGCAAGAGAACAGGGGGGAGCTGGAGCTTTCTCTGCTTCCGTATCAGTCAACAAATATTGGATGGGCAGCTAGAGTGCCCAGTCCCATGCTAGGTCCTTTGGGTAATCTTTACAGATTTAAAAAGGAAGTACACTGAATAGCAAAGGAAACCATCAACAAAATGAAAAGACAACCTACAGAATGGGAGAAAATATTTGCCAATCATATTCTGGTAAGGGAATAATATCCAAGATATATAAAGAACTCATACAAAAAATAAAAAAAAAGAACTCATACAACTCAATAGCAAAAAAACAATCTGATTAAAAAAACAGGCAGAGGAACTGAACATTTTTCCAAAGAAGACATACAAATGACCAACAGGTATATGAAAAGGCACTCATCACCAGAGAAATGCAAATCAAAACCATAATGAGATATCACCTCACACCTGTTAGGCTGGCTAGCATCAAAAAAAACCAAACAATTACAAGTGCTGGTGAGGATGTGAGAAAAAGGGGACCCTTGAGCACTGTGGGTGAGAATGTAAATTGGTGCAGCCACCATGGAAAACAATATGGAGGGCCCTCAAAAAATTAATAATAGAATTATCATATGATCCAACAATGCCACTTCTGGGTATATATCCAAAGGAAATGAAATCCCTATCTCAAACTGACATCTGTACCCCATTTTCATTGCAGCATTATTTACAATAGCCAAGACATGGAAACAACCTAGCGTCCACTGACAGATGAATGGATAAAGAAGATGTCGTGTGTGTATACACAAACACACACACACACACGCACAATAGAATATTTTCAGCCATAGGAAAGAAGGAAATCATGCCATTTGGAACAACATGGGTGGAAGTTGAGGGCATTATGCTAAGTGAGATAAACCAGATGGAGAAAGACAAATAGTAGATGATCTCACTTATATGTGGAATCTGAAAAAACCAAACTTAAAGGAACAGAGAACAGACTGATGGTTGCCAGAGGTAGAAGAAATGGGTGAAGGTGGGTCAAAGGTGCAAACTTCCAGTTATAAGATAAATATGTCCTGGGGATGTGATGTACATCATGGTTACTCCAACTAATAATACATCATTGTACATGTGACAGTTGCTAAGAAAGTAGATCTTATGTGAGGTGATAAATGTTAACTAAACTTACCGTGTTGCTCGGGCTACAGAACCCACCCTCTTACCTTCTAGCCTTGCTCCACCCAAGCAGTAGCCTCTGGGTCACATGTGACTGTTGAACACTTAAAATGTGGCTGGTCTGAACCGAGATGTGCTGTGGGAAGTACACATTGGATTTCAAAGACCTGGTCTGAAAAAGAATCAAAAACTCCTGTTGATATTTATATTGATTACACAGAGAAGTTATATTCCAAATATATTTGGTTAAATGAAATGTATTATTATGATTGCTGCAATACTGTTTCTTTTCGCTTTTTTTAAATGGGGCTCCCAGAAAATTTGAAATTACATTTGTGACTCATGTTACACATCTACAGGACAGGAGTGCAGTCTTGTACTATTAACCGCATAGCTTTTGGTGCCAGCACTAATTCAGTCGAGACAAGGAGAGGACCTAGCGCAGTGCCTAAAACAAATTAAGCACCAAGAGCTATTGTTAATATTAGTAAGATCAGTGGTTTTCAAATTTTATACTCAAGTTTGTTTTTCAAGCCATTTCTTATAACATTTAAAAAAGGAGTTCTGGGGGCGCCTGGGTGGCTCAGTCGGTTAAGCGTCTGCCTTCAGCTCAAAAGAAAAGGCGTTCTGATCAAAGCAGAGAGAGCTTGGCATCTCCCCAGGGACCCATTCACCCTGGGCACCACCTCCACAGGTTGGAAACCCGCGTGGTTAAGTCATCCTAAAATGTCCTTGAAGCTCTAGCTCCTTCAGAGAAGGTGAAGAGGTGATAGGAGACAAAAACCACGGTGTCTGTCTATGGCAGTCTTTAAAAATGATCATGAACCTCAAATGTTCTCACCAGAAAAAAGGAATGATAATCACGTGACATGATAGAGGTGCTAGCCAACACTCCAGTGGTCATCATATTGCGATACAGAAGTGCAGCAAATCGAATCAACACATTGTACACCTTAAGCCTACACAATGCTATATGTCAATTATATCTCGATAAAAGTTAATTAATGAATTACCCAAAACAAGATCATGGAAGAACACTACCGTTTTGCTTGGGAGAATCAAAGTGGTTTGGTCCCGGGTCTAGCTAGACACAGTCCAGCAACTGGGGTGTCATGAATGTGAATGGGAGGAGAGGGTCACTGTGGGTCCCCGGATCATTAGTGGCATATACAATACCCATGCACCACAGTGCTGTTCTACCACTGCTCCTCACAACTGCTGACTCCCCATCCATCCACAACCTGGGGAAGGCTCTCGGAGCTGGCCCTAGGCACCAAGATGGCTAGGTCCAGCTCCAGGGAAGGGCAGCAAGTGATACTCAACCCAGACACTACAATGACTCTGCTGTCCTCAAGGCAACTCCGGGCTGTCAGCCCCAGTTTCTGCCAACCAGGCCTCCCAGCTCTTCCAGCAGCCCTCGCCCCTGGCTCTGGTGTGTGTGTGTGTGTGTGTGTGTGTGTGTGTGTGTGTGTGTGGACGGGGACGGCAGCCAGCTCTCTAACAAGTTCCACGAGTCTGTTTGTTAAAGAAAAATTCCAGTGGGTCCATCCAACACATGGAACTCAAGTACAGAAATTATATTTATCCACCCCACTGCCAAGGAGATCACATGCCCCGTGAGTCACTCCAGATGTGCTCAAAAACAGAGTCTCTCTGTGGAAGCCCAGTCCCCCAATCCCGGAGAGAGTCGAATTAGCAGAGGTCCCAATTCCTGTCCCCCCCCACTGCCCCCCTCTTAGGAGGTTGCCTCTGCCTTCACCCTTCTGGGGCAGGAGAGGGCATCTGTGCACGTCTGTAAAGGGAACGGGGGTACGGACTACATCTTCGTGCCGGGAGGACCAGTGCGGGCATACCTGTAGCTCCCAAGGTCCCATTGGGGACAACTTTTCACCTTTTTAGAGGAAAAGATGTGCTGGAAGACGCTGCTGCTTCTGCTGTTGTGTTATGATGCCCAGGCTGCTGTGTCCCGCAGGTGGGGCAGGGGTGAGTTGCTTTCTATTTGTCTGTTGGATGCTCATTGCTCTTCCTTAAATACAATTAGGAATTTGGGGGAGAAAGAATAAGGTGGTGGAAGGAAATTAAAAACCCTGCACCAACCCCCCTCCTTTTATCTCCTCTCTGCCAATTGCTTGAAGCTTCTTGACATGTTAGAAGATGCTAGAAGCTGAGGAGGAATGGGACACTGAAAAATATCAAAGCCGCTGAGGGAACTCGGTGGAGGTGAAGAATGCAGAGGGCATGCCTTTCTGACATGCCAGAGCTAAGTCATCTCTGCTTCCAAGAATGTGAGCAGACTCCCTTGAGCACCCCCCACCCCCCAGCTGCTGTAGCCCAGCAGGGCATGTGAAGAGCAGGTACCAGGACTGATGCTAGTATCGTGGGACTGTGGGTGCTGGGGTGCAAAAGGCCTGCTACAAGGGGTCCTGGGCATTGGCTGTCCACGTGGAGGTCTCCATGCTGCTTCCGATCAGGGGCGGACGCATCTTTCCAGCTGGGGAGGGCTGGCCCAGTGGCAGGACAAGAAGAGTGACCCTTTAGCATTCACTCAGGTGTGTGTCAGACAGCTACTCCCACCTGCCCCGAGGTCCACCTCGGAAAGGAGGGAGCCTGGCAAGGCTGTTCCCTCATGGCCGACTTCCTTTCCCCCGGGACCCCATGGCATCTTTTCTCTATGCCCAGGACTGGCTCCAGTTGGCGGACACTGGTGGCATGTCCAGCCAATTAGAGTTGATCACTGCTGGGGACCGAGGGAGCAGCAGTGTAGACCACTCCGTGCAGAGCTCAACTCAACCCTCTCCGCTGCCTAAAATCAACTGAGGTCTCTCTCCCCAGAAGCACTGGAGAAAGAAGTCAGGTGTTTCTAGAGCTCCAAAAGAGGACGCAGACTGGCATGGCGGGAGGGGTGGGTGTGGGGCTGAGCCTCCAGGTTCTCAAGGAGAGTGTTGAGGAAAGAAGGGGCATTGAGTGTGAACCAGAGATGCACAGAGCAAATGAATCTGACACGGGTGGGGAGCAAAAGCCATTCACGTATTTGAGTTTTATGCCCTCAGTTTTAAGCTTGAGATCAGTGATTTGCCAATTCTCTGAGCTGAGCTATGAAATGATTGTTACCCAGAGGCAAATAATTAATGGAACATTTTCCTTTTTTTCTGGGAACATCACACACACACACACACACACCCTCCCTGCTCATGATGTGCACAAACTTCGGAGACAACACTTAGGAGAGCAAAGAGACCTTGGCGTTACATTCAGCCACTTACCCTGTGTGCTACTGGGGGCCTTCCCTAATTTGCCTATTAGAAAAAGATGATAATACCCCCCCTCGCAATGCACAGGCTGTTAGAAAGCCAAGTGAGATCACTGGATTTGTAACAAGGCTGTAAACACCACAGCCACGTCATGGGCAATCCTGTAAGAAACGCAAAGATTTAAGCTCTGCCTTTCATTGGCTGTGTGATGTCTGGCAAATCTCTTAACCTCTCTGAGCTTCGGCTCACTAACGAGTCACATATTAACAATAACAGAGCTTATCTCCACTACGTGTGGTGAGGGTCATATTCAAAATGTAAATAAAATGTTTTGTAAACGGTAAAGAAGCTTATCACTGTGAATTATTACCTACCACCTAAACCAATGAAAAAAATTTCATTGAAGAAAGTTTGAGGTTCTCATTCCACAGAAGGTTCTATAGCAACATCCGGGGAGCTAGTGCTCTGCCCACCCCCTCCCTGGAGAAGGTCAGCCCCTAAATAATAATAACAAATCTATCTAGAGACAGGAAGCCAGCAGAGCTGGAACAGAGACCATGATGAGGCAGCTTTGTTAAGTGCTAGATTAGTGGTTCCCAGCAGAGTCAACAAGCGATAGAGTCCCTCTAACCATCATCAAAAAGTCTTCCACGTAGTTGATTTTTTTTCATTTTTAACATTTTTTTCTAATTATAAAAGGAATACCCAATTGCCGTTTTTTAAAGATGGAATGGGAGTCACACCCAAATAAAAAACAATTTTTCCAAATGTACTTAACTGTTCCCTTCGCCTTCATCCTTACCCCAACCCCCACCCACCCCAGCACCAGGCCTAATTTAGAAGAATTCCCTGTCGAAACAGCCAGAGAGCCACCTCTCCCTGCAGGGTCTTCCACCTCTACATGCAAACCCCCCCTCCACGCCCCTCCAACCCCCTCCACCCCGCCTCTCTCCCCCCTCCCTGAGCCCCAACCCCCAGCACCAGCACCCCAGTCCCCATCCTCCCCCACCCGCTGCCCCCAAGTGGAAATGCAGAAATCAACCCAAAAGGAACACACCCTGCTGTCAAGACGACCTTTTTCCTACCATTCTCCGGGCCTCTCCCTAGAACCGCTCTCTAGGATTCGGCCTTGGGAGGCAGTTTTCCACGCCAGCCTGATCCAGCCCCACCAACTTCTCGGAGACCTGATGACTCACCTGTGGTTAGCTGGTGACTCACCTGTGGTCGGCCGGACACACCTGGCCCAAGCCCCCAGGTCCTGCCAGAACACCACTTGGGGGGCTGAGGAGAACTAACCAGTCTTTTTAAAAAAGAAAAAGAAAAAAAAAAAGAAATGTATGCATTACATACTATAACTGTTTTTATTAAATACATGTCAATTGTTCTTTTCAAAAGCAGGTTAATAGGGAAGGATGGCCCTTCAGTTATCTGGCGGAATTTACGTCATTTTCAGGATTCCCTTTTAGTGCTGTGTGTGTTTTCAGGCATGAAGGGAAGGGCCCATGGTCAGTGTTCAGTATGTCCTAACAGGACTCGCGTAACTGAGCACAGCCCCGTAGGCCCAGTGACTCGGCGGGGCGGGTGGTCTTCTGACCACACACAGATAAGGACACTAGAGCATGGGCGAGCAGTCGAGGAGCCCAGATCACTCAGCCAGAAGGCTAGAGCTGGAGGTTGTCACCCACCCCACGTCTGCGGCATCAGAGTCCGGCTGCCCTCCCTCATCCCCTCCCCACCCCGCAGGTGCTCCCTGCTCCCCGTAGCCCTCTGGCCCTCTGGTGCTCCCAGAGGACCCCAACACATGGGGCCAAGATCCTGGCTCCCTCAGAATGTCACTGCGTTTCTGAAGGGCGGGCCCGGGAGCAGAAAAGTAAATGACATCCGTAAGATCTCACAAAAGATCTTTCATAAATGAGAGTTTTTCCTTTCCACACCCAAACCATTTCCATTGAGTTGCTTCAACTGCTTCGTTAAAAATATCGTGTATTTTGGCTTGATACGGTGTGCAGTTCGAATCCTTTCCAACAAGCTCTTTGGTACAAATGCTGTGTACAGTTATGCGGGAACCAGGCTTAGCCTTACTACCATTCTGTTCTACCAAACATGTTTGGAAGATGGCGGGGTGGAAGATTTTTATCCCAGATTACAAAAGGTCAACGAGAAGGTCAGGCTTCAGAGCACAGACAGGCTCTTCCATTTAAGGAGATTTCTGTCTGTATGTCTGGGCAAGAAAGCTTGGACAAGCTAAGGTGTGGGGGAGACAGGCGCCCGCCTTGACTGAGAACATTAAAAGGGGCTTCTCCCGGGCAAGAATACAGGCTCCTCGGAGATAAAGGGAGGGGGTGGTAGAGACAGGAGATCACATCTACATTTTGATAATTACCCAGCACCTGGAACTAAGAATAAGTTCTAGAATCCTCCTGTTAGAAAGAGAAGAATTTAGGGGCACCTGGGTGGTTCAGTCAGCTAAGCATCTGACTCTTGATTTCGGCCTAGGTCTTGATCTCAGGGTCGTGAGTTCAAGCCCCGCCTTGGGCTCCACACTGGGCATGAAGCATATTAATAAAAGGGGGGTAGGAGGGGAGAGAAGGATTTAGTAAAGCACTCTGAAAAGAATGGGGTTTAGTGACAAGGGTAGTTAATGTGTTTCTATGGGATCATCTACTCCTTCGATAGTTGTGGGCAGGATGCTATGCACTGGGAATACAGCACCGAACAAAACAGACAAGATCCCACGCCCTCAGGGAGCTGACATCCTAGTGAGGGAAACAGACACAAACACAAATATAAATAAGACATCTGGTTTGTTTGCTGACAATAAATTAGGGACAGAGTATAAAGGATTATACGTTTAAATAGAGAAATCAGGGAGGGTGTCCCTGAGGAGGTGATGAAAGGCCTGAAGGAAACATGGGAGTAAGCCATGCAATCGCTGGAGGAATTATTCCAGGCAGAGGAAAGAGAAGTGCAAAGGCCCTGTGGCAGAAGCATGCCTGGTGTGCTCACATGGCAGTGAAGAGGCCTGTGGCTGGGGTGGCAGGAGTCTGCTTGAGATTCTCTCTCCCTCTCCCTCTGCCTCTTCCCCTGCTCGCACATATTCTCTCTCTCTCTCTCACTCTCTCTCTCCCTCTCAAATAAATGAATAAATCTTAAAAAAAAAAAAAAAGAACAGAACAAGGGTGGGAGCCAAGAATGGAAGCTAAGACAACTTTAGGAGAGGTGCTCAAGCCTTGAACCAGGAGTCTAGCAAGAAGTACACGGATTCCAGATATATTTTGAAGGCAGAGCCGGGAAGACTTGCTGATTGGTTGGATGTGCGATGTGAAAGAGAAAAATCGAGGATGACTCCAAGGTTTTTGGCCTGAGCAACTGAGAGAGATGGGGAAGACTATAGACAGCAGGATGGGTGTGTAGGGGGAGCAGTGTTTGTATGTGTGGGGTATGTGTGTTTGTGTGGTATGTACAGTGTGTGTGCATGTGTGTGTGGCATGGGTCTGGTTTGTGTGGAGGTATGGTGCATGCATATGTGGAGTGTGTTTGTGTGTGTGTGTGTGGCATGTGGTGTGTGTGTGGTGTGGTAGGAGTGTGTGCGGGTGTGTGTGTGTGTGCGGTGTGGCATGCGTCTGGTTGTGTGTGTGTGGTATGTGTGCGTGTGTGTGCGGTGTGGCATGCGTCTGGGGTGTGTGCGTGTGTGGTGTGTGTGTGTGTG
>NW_022589707.1:10772008-10986258 GCF_004348235.1 Phoca vitulina
GCGCGCGCGCTGGCGTCGGCCCGGGTACGGGTCGGGAGAGGCCGCTCTCCCAGGCGGCCAAGGCGATGCGCGCGGGCGGCTGGGTGGCCGGCCGTCGGGTGTGGAGGGCGAGGCTGGAAGTCCGCGGGGCGGCGGCGAGGCCCGAAGCGAGGAGAGAGCGGGGATGAGGAGGGCTCGGCCGCGGGAAGAGGCAGGGGGAAGGAGGAGCCGCCCGTACAGAGGGCTTTGTGCTTCTCGGGCAGAACAAGTGTTGGTGCCGATGTGGAAGACCCGGTAGCGAGGGGGGTGAAAGACGCGGGAGAGAACAGAGGACGGGGGAGAGCTGCGGGCCATCTCCGCGGACGCGGCGCTCGCACGCGGGGAGGTCGGCTCCGGACGGGCGCACGGGCGCAACAGCGACGTCCGAGTGTGCGGACACGGCGCAGGCAGCTTTAAGGAAAGACTAGAAGGTGTGGAACCAAGTGGGAGGAACCAGGAAATCCGGAGCGTGGTCGGGCAGCATGGAAAGGCCCCTGTGAGCCGAACGACCGTGAACTCACGATGAGAGCACGTGACACGGTTGTGTTTTCCTCCGGCCACATCCGGGGGCACGGGTGCAGCGGGGGACACGGGCGGAGATGCGCTGTGACTTTGCCAAGTGATTGCAGAGAACAAACAGGGAGCAGAGGAGTTGAGGGTCTATGTAGGAGAGTGATCGCAGGGCTGTAGTAATGTGACCTTGCGTATCACAGGATTATAAATCAAAGTTAGAGAATTTTTAAAAATTCTGTGTGTGGTAAGGGGCGCCTGGGTGGCGCCGTCGGTTAAGCGGCTGACTCTTGAGTTCAGCTCAGGTCATGATCTCAGGGTCGTGAGATCGAGCCCTGCATTGGGTTCTGCGCTGGGCGTGGAGCCTGCTTAAAATTCTCTCTCTCCCTCTTCCTCTGTCCCTCCCCCCACTCACGCACACTCTTTCTCTCTAAAAAAAAGAAAAAATTATGTGTGATTCATTTCAGAATATGTCTTATACCAAATGCATTCATTCATAATTAACTGCACTATCTTTCCTGAGCCCAGTCTTCGGGGGGATACACCTGCAAAAAGATAGCATTGTTCTCCCTATCGGTGAGATAGGGTTTGGGAGCCTGCGAGGTCTGGATTTTATCTCAGTCCTACGGCAAACAAATTGGGTGGCCTAGGGCAAGTTTCTTAACCTCCACGTTTCTTCATCTGTGAAATGGCATGTTAGTACTCACCTCACAAGGTGCGTCCGGAAAGCACACAGCACGTCGACTAGCACACAGTGGGCTCATGCACCTTTACGGTATCTGAGCTTCCACATTTTAACAACTTTGGTCTGCGGTCCGAACGCGGCTCTCAGCAGAAGATATGGACAGAACATGCCGTAATACAGACTCTCGAATCTCTGGATCCAGTTCCCAGACTGGATCGGTGAACATGCATGACCTTTAGCAAGAAAATCCTTTGTTCTATGCTGGTCTGTCCGATATATCATAGACCCTCAATGTCCCCCCCACAAGGCTCATATGGCCAGGGAGTCGGGGAGGAGGGGAGAAGCTTACGGTCTCCCTGCTCCGAGACCAGCCTTGCAGCAGACCTTCGTGCTAGGAGACATGGAAGCCTCTGATGTCCCCTGGTCACACTGAGTGGTCCTCATGGTCACATTCACGTCCTGAAGAAATAGCTGGAGGGCAGGCTGGCTGCGGAGTATTGAGAGGAGAAGAAGAAAACAAATTGGCCCAGTTTTACATCAAGCAAGAGGCACATGAAGTCAGTGATTTCGACAAACCTGTCCCAGTAGCCTTCTTGCTTGAGGCTCCATGCTCGGGTGGGGTCCTTCTGCCTGTCTCTGGCCCCCCACACTGTCCCCGCTGTCCCCTCTCTCCGCAAAGGTGCCATCGCTAATAGCCACCCAGTGGGAGCCCTCAGGTCTCCCTCCCATCAGCCTGGTGGAGGCCGTGCTGCCCCAGATGAGCAGGCAGCCAAGCTTACGATGACTCCATCAAGGTAGGTGATGAGCTGGCAGGACAGGAAAACCTCAGCAAAGCCTGAAGAGTCCGCACGGCTGTTTTGGTTTGGTGAGGCTTTTTAAAAATCCCTGGCTCATCTTTATTTCTATTTAAGATTTTTTTCTTAAGATTTTATTCATTTATTTGACAGAGAGAGAGAGAGCACAAGCAAGGGGAGCAGCGGAGGGAGAGGGAGAAGCAGGCTTTCTGCGGAGCAGGGAGCCCGATGTGGGGCTCGATCCCAGGACCCTGGGATCATGACCTGAGCCAAAGGCAGACGCTTAACCCACTGAGCCACCCAGGCGCCCCCAAAATCCCTGGCTCATCTTTAAAATCATCCCCACATATATACTGAGCCTTCCCTTGAAGCCCAGTGTTACGCAGACATTGAGGTCAAGCAGGGGGAGCATAAACTTCCTCCCTCACTCCCAGGAGCCGGCCACCCTGACGAACGCTTTCAGGGTGACAGACAGCAAGATGGGAAATGTGGAGACAGGACGCAGAGGGCATACGGAGCTGGAGAGAGGACACCGGTGGCCAGCAGGGTTGCAGGAAAGGCTTCCTGGGGGAGTGTGTCTAATGACGCGGGAGCAGGTCTAGCTTAAAGCTTCGCTCATACATGCCTCTGGGAGCTGGTCAGCTCTCGCGTGGGCCATTTGCCTTTCTGGCAGAGTCCAGCCTTTCCTGTCGCAGACAAGAACATCGGGAGTGACTGTATATTTAACCTTTTATCCAAATGTTTTGCCGAGGACCAGACATAGCTTATTTCCCGCCCCACCCCGGCCCCCTCCAGCGTCTCTGCAAAGGTGAATCTATCCCTCTCCAGGCCTTGCCTTCTTTCCAGAGAGTCAGACCCCGGCCTCTCAGATGTCTGGCCAGGGGCTAGCTGCATTTCCACACCCAGGGTGGTAGAAAAGCACCTGCTGGATACACCATCCAAGCAGTCCCAGCAACGGGCGGGGCTCCGGCAGAAGGTGGTGGAAGCATGTGGAGCAGGAGAACAAGGGGGGAGGTTGTCCATCTTTCAGATTTCTGTGCCCCCCACACATACACTTTCTGGGGCAATGATCAGTCTCCTGGTCCAGAGGCTGAAGCTATTTCTAACCATCTTCCCCAAACTGTGTTACCATTTTTAAAAAGAATCAGAACAAGGGCTCTTGGAAACAACAGTGTTTTCATGATTAAGCTGAGCTTTGAATCCAGAAGTATTTTCTTCCCCATTCTTTGAGAACTCACGGTCCACTTGGGGTGTGTGTGTTAAAGGAGTGTTGGTGTTCACAGGGAGACAGTTCAGCTGTGAAGAACTTTCCGGAAGGCAGCCATCCCAAGTCTGAGAAGACAGGAAGCAGAAAGGGCTCCATGCCCAGGGCATTCATTCCCTCCTATCCCCTTCACCTATTGGGGTGTGAATTTTTTTAAGGGAACAATACCTGTAATTTCACAATAAGAATGGAATCCGGGGACAAGAATTAAAGAAGTAAAGTTGCTCTCGGATCCTATCCTGAGAATGGGATTTCATCCACCCTTTCATGGTAAGAAGAGAAAAAGGGCACACAGAAAGAAGCAGGTCACATCTCGGTCTAAAACCAGGTCTGATCCTGGTGTCATCTCCCACCAAAGAGAAATTGGAGTCAAAGTACGCACCCTCTTTGTGCCTCTACTCGTTTGTCCCCAAGAACATGATGGCCCTGGTCTCTTCAGATGACCCCTCAGATGGGAGTGGGGTTCGCCTCATAGCAGGGCACCCGCTGCTTGGCTGTGGGTCTGGATAACCCAATGCCTGCCCACCGTAATGACCTGGAAGCTGTAAAAAGTCCCATTGCCTACATCCACCCCAGGGAGAGGCCCATGAATTGGCCTGGGAGCTGGCCTTGGGCATTCGGGATTTTCCAAGCTCCCAGGTGATCCGGATGTCCGGTCAAGGGTGACAACCGCTGGGTTACCCTAAGAGTGGCCATATGGCCGGGGCAGCTCCTTCTCCACAACGTCAGGTCAAGCACCGTCTGATTCTCAACCTCGGCTGCCATTAGAAGCTGCCCTAAGAAGCCTAGGAAGCTTTGAAAAAAACTCTTCCTGTCCCATGTGCACCCCGCTCAGTTAAATCAGAACCTCTGCAGCTGGGACCCATGCATCAGCCCCTTGGGTCAAGGTTGCAAATCAGTGGAGCAGGGGATGCCTCCCTCCACCTGAGACTGTAGGCAGAGGCAATGAGTGAACAGAGGCCAAGGCCTTCTCAAGCCCTAAAATCTATGATTCTGTGGGAAGTTGGCACTTCCTGGCAAAGAAAACAAATTTTGCTAAACTGCTGGGCTAGGAACTATTGCTCAGCAATTCATAGGCTCCTTCCCCCGAAATGCTCTGGGAAAGCAGAGTTGGTCACTCTGCCCGTCAAGGCTTCCTTCAGTGCAGGGATTTGGTCAGCCTGCCAGGCTCTGCTGGGATAGAGAAACACGAAACCGTATATATCCCAGCCCGGGAGGAACCTGTGGTATAGATAATAAATGAGTTACAGAGTAAACAGTATTATAGCAATACAATATCCAACCAGCTTTTTCCAGGAAGTAGGAGATGCCCACCAGTGGGCTTTTCAGGAAATGTCCTTTACATTGAAAATGTTTCATTTGTATCACTTCCGACTGAAAACCTTCTAAAATGCTTAGGCAGTGCCCTGCCTTCTTTAACCAGAGTACACTGGACATCACTAGACTCTTTCTTGGTGGTTCCAAGGGCACCATTATCAAGAAGGAGAACTGTCGTGTATGGTTGTACAACTTGTGGTTCGCACAACTTCAGGGGGCGCTACTTACCTCCAAGTCTCTTGGATTTTTACAGTTAGTTGCCCAGGCTTCTGGCAGATCACATTCAAGTGTCTTGAAGAAGATGCATCTTTTTTTATCAGCCGGCAGCAGGGGGACCAATCCCTTCTGCACAGTGCCCTGGTACAAGGTGGGGCTGGGCTGAACGGGGCTGTCTGCTCCTACCCAACACGATCCTGGAGAACAGCAATTTGTCCTGGTTATTCCCATACTCTAATAGTTGGTCTCCTCCTTCACCTTCCTCTGTCAGTTCCCAATTCTGCTACGCCCTCTACCTCTAGCAGCTCATCCATCTTCCTCCAGCTATAACTTCTAAATGCAGTCCCCAAGGAATAACACTGACAAGTCATTGACTTCATACCAAATGCATCTCTAAGTCAGCCAGCCCTTGGGGGAAGCGCTGAGCTTGGCTCACCACACCCCTGGGGCCAAGCGTCAGGGTCTCGTGGCAGTTCCTTTCCTGCACTTTGTCACCTGTATTCAGATTCTTGGCGGCTATATCTCAGATGGCCGGGGACTAGCCAGAAGTCTGATCCTCTCATTAAAAGGGTTGTCAATAAATATAAACCAGTCCTTCCTATTGATAAAGGGAGCAGTATTATTAGAGAACTCATCTGTTGAATTGGGGCAGGGGGAGGGCTGTCAGTTTGCTCATTTCTGTTTTATTTTGTTTTATGTAAATTCTCTAGGATATACATATCCCTAGACATACATATTTTTCAAAACTTTCTGGGATGATTCTGATGAGCAGCCAGGTTTGAAGTCGCTGGTCTGAAATAGTAACGTCTGACATGCCTGGGAGCTCTCGGGGACACACCAGAGTCATCTGTCACCTCTCGCCGCTTCACGTCTACCGCCACCTGGAGTCAGTCACTCTCTGGACTGGCTGGCCGGCCTCCAGGCCATGTGCACAGCGCAGCCCCTCCAGCTAACTCTGGTTTCTTGCAGCCGTGCTGTTTCCTGCTGCCCATCGGCCAAAGAGATCCTCATCAATGCCCTTGAACCCCATCCTGCAGAACTCCCTGGAGGAAGTCGAACTGCTCTATGAGGTAGGCAGAAGGGAAAGTGGTCAATTCAAGGCCTTCTCTATGTTTTTTGGAGAAGGGACCTAAGCGCCAGAGGGACTGGTCTAGACTACTTGGCGGATTCATCCCGTCCCGCCCATCCCAGAGCCAGGTCTTCCTCATATCTCCTCCCCTCTCCCACACGCCATGACACGGAAGGATGGCATCGGGAGTTCAGTCGAGGCAAAATCAGAGATTTCCGTTTGGCCCCGAGGTGCCACGGCCAGCACCCGAGCAGCAGAGTCGGGCAACATTCCCAAGCAGAGGTTTTTTTGTTGTTGTTGTTTTTGTTTTTTTAAAGATTTTATTTATTTATTTGACAGAGAGAGAGTTAGCGAGAGCAGGAACACAAGCAGGAGGAGTAGGAGAGGGAGAAGCAGGCTTCCCGCTGAGCAGGGAGCCCGATGCAGGGCTCGATCCCAGGACCCCGGGATCATGACCTGAGCTGAAGGCAGACGCTTAATGACTGAGCCACCCAGGCGCCCCCCAAGCAGAGGTTTTGAGGCAGGACTGGTCAGGAGTGCTGAGCTGAGCCGTGTCTCAGGAACTGCATGCTGGGACAGCTCCGTTTCTGACGGGCTGGGGCCACCCCGAAGCTCTCTTCCTCTGCCCCTCTCACCTGGGCCCCTAAGACCCCACTCATCCTCAAACCACAGGTAGATTCCCCAAGGCTGCTTGGACTGGTTCAGTGATAGAATTCCCAGTTCAAGATCTGAGCTGTCGTTCTGGTTCTGCCCCCACCAGCTGGGTGACCTCGGGTCAGCCGCCATTGCTCTCTGGGCCTGAATCTCCTCCACTGTTAAATGAGGAACTACAATGATCTCCAAAATTCCCCTCCTGCCTTGATATCCTCTCACATCCTCCACGTCCCAGAACTGTCTGGCTAAGAGACAGCCTTGTGCAGCCAAGCAGTTGAGCTGGGGTAAGGGGAAGGGATTTCAAATCCCGCCACGGGGGACAAACTTTGCCAAGTCTTGAACTTGGGAGTCACATGAACAGATCTGTTCTAGAAAGATAGCAGACAGTAGCATGGAGGATGGATTAGAGCCAGGAGGAGTCAGAGACAGAGAGGAAAGTTAGAATTCGGAGTCCAAGAAGTATTTATTATGTTGCTGGGATGAGCCCGGCACGGAGCAGGGGATGCACGTGGCAGACTCCACGCTACTCTTAAAGAACAGGTGAGAAATGAGGACAAATCCCTGTATCCCACTTAATTCCTGGCACAATTCTCTGCATCCTTCGAATTCAGCTTCTGATTTTAAATTACCCAAAATAGTCAGTTCGTGCTCTAGAAGATCTTCGGTGGGTGGGTGGGAGGGAGATCAGGAACTAGTGCGCTGGTCCAGGCCACTAGTAACAGTAAGCAGTCCCTGAAATAGTGGCTTTGTACCAGACACCGTATTTGTCTTACTTCTCACAATATCCCAGTGAAGTATTGTTGTCACTAATCATCTCACAGAGGAGGAAAATGAGGCTCAGAGAAGTTAAGTAACTCACCCAGGGTTACACAGCTAGTGGGAAAGTCAGAATTGGAGACGCAGCTGCCTCCCCAGATGAACATATGTGATAATGAACACAGTGATGTCCTCAGCGATGCCCAAATGCTTCATGTCTTTCCACGTCCCGTGTCTCTCTCCAGTTCCTGCTAGCTGAACTTGATATCAGCCCTGACCTGCAGATCTCCATCAAGGACGAGGAGCTCGCCTCCTTGAGGAAGGCCTCTGACTTCCACATCATCTGCAATCACGTGATCCCCAAGAGCATCCCGGATATCCGCCGGCTGAGCATCAGCCTCTCCAGCCACCCTGGCGTCCTCAAGAAAGAGGACTTTGAAAGGACAGCGCTGACCCTGGCCTACACGGCCTACCGCACAGCCCTGTCCCAAGGGCATCAGAAGGACATCTGGGCCCAGTCCCTCCGTAGCCTCTTCCGGGCCCTGCGGAACGACTTGATGCGGTCCTCAGGCCCCAGAGCGTCTCCCTGAGAGACTGGCCCGCACCAGGACCACAGAGCAGGGACCGACACACACAGTAATCCAAATACTCTTCATTCTCTACTCCGTTTACAGAGCCCAGCAACAAAGCACATGCCACCAACTCAGAGTAGCAGAGGTAACATAAGGACGCCATCATGTTCTTTACCCCTTATAGATTCCCGACAAGCACATCTGATTGATGTCACAGTGTGACCTGGGCTGGAAGAAAGGGCTAGAGTGGTAATTTTGAGATGCCTCCAAAGGCCCAATGATTTGCCTGGCGACATGTAGAGTCTCAGCCATGCTCCAACACCGAGTGACTGCCCCCAACACCCAAGGGCGAGCACAGAGCTAGAGGAGACAACACAGAGGTTTGGGCATGGTGGGAAGATGGGGGACAGACCTCAGGCTGTGAGGTTGATTGAACATCTTTCCAAAGGTTCTATAGGAAGAGACTAAAAAAAAAAAAAACCCCAACCTAGAGCTATAGCCAAATAAATACATTGTTATCAAAGATATACTTCTCACCTTTTCCAAAGGTCGCCAAGAAGAATCAGTCAGAAAATCAGTAATTTTATGACCTATAGGTCTTGATTCTTCTTCTTTGAAAGCTGATCTAATACAGAGGAGAAACATGAAGGGGGCCCACAGAAAGGCTACAACACTCATGCCTTGTCTTCCAAACAGAGAAAGCAAGCTAATGCAGAGAGGGTCACTCTCATCACCCTAATGAAGAGGTGGCACCAACGGCCATGTCTAGCCAAATGCTTAAAATCATTTAGCATCATCAGAAAATGAGGTGCTCCAAATAAAAATGATTTTTCGGATGACAGGATTTCCCCTTTCAAATGCCAAAACTTTCCTTTGAGCAATATTGACCTGGTATCTTTTTAAAGTCTACATACGAAACACCTTAGGCTCTTATTTAATATCTTTGAAACACCCTGATGAAGGAGTTGGATAAAATAACCTTTAACATTGCTTTAACTGCTTCTGAAATGCCCGTGATCATTGAGCTAAGTGCGAGCTATTACAGAGAGGACAGCAGGACCTAAGGGACCTGCTGGACTGTTTGCCCCGATCCTGGAAGGCCCCAGGCTCTTCTAATTCTGCATGTGCTCTGAGCTCTTCTGCTGCCTTCTTCACTGTGAGGCTTTGAGATGCACTTTTCTTTCTTGCCGACAGAACCCGCCCTTTGCAATGTGTTCTTTTGTAGCTGCTATCGCCTGAAGAACAAGATGGCTAGGCTTGTTATAATTCTAGGTTAAGTATGAGTTAGCAGATGAAGATCTCTGCTAGCAGGAAAGCCCTGGGCTCTAGGACAGACTCCCCACCGGCTCAGAGATCTTTCTGGCTCTCCTGGGTTGACAGCCGGGTTTTGGAGGCTACCATTGCAAGAAGTCTAATCGTTGAATGAGTGAGACCTTATCGGGCTAAATTCGATACTGAAATGGGTATTTAACAGTGGTCATTTGATGATGCCTGAAGCTGCTCTGGACTTCTTAAAAACTTTGAATAAGTGATTTCCGAGCTGCACAAGCTGCATGATCACCTTGGAGAAATAGTAGGATGGAGGAAGAAGGTATTCATCATCAGAGAAGCATACAGCTTGGCATCCTCATGTGCTTGGGTTCAGAAGATTAGTAACTGTCAGTCTCTCTGGTTCTCATTCCCTGGTTATACTTCTCTCTTACCTCCCTCAAATGCAGTCTCTGATATTTGCTTTTTGTTCAGTTTTTCTCTTTCTAATATTACGTATTCTCTTTGACATGGTTACTAAGCTGGTCTCTTAATTTCAGTTGGTGTCTCTTCTGCTCTAGCTTTGGGCCCAGTTCTGATTATCTTTGTGTCCACTTCTTAGAGGCGTCTCCCAGTCTCTTTGGGCTGACTTTTGCTCACTTGAACTCTGCCTGCCTGCACTCTGATACTCACTGTCTTTCCGCCCCCTTCGGGTATCACTGTCTGACTCAAACAAAGGTCAATGTACAGGGATGGGATTTCCCAAAAGGCAGATTAGCCTCATGGTCTGCCTCCGCTATTTGTACTTTCCCTGGATGTGGGGTGGGGAGGAGGTGAGCAGAGTCCTCAACCCTTCGACATTGGGCAATAGCCCGGCCTCAGAGTCTTGCATCCCACCCCAGGGCTCCACCCCCCCTTAGGTTGGATCTGAGTGCTTTCTTCCAGTCACTGGGTGGAAAGACCACCCTGTAGGCCCTCCCTGTCTTCCATGTTATGATATACATGCCTGCTCCCAGGAGTAGGAGATCCATGAATGGGAGGATGGTTCCCAGGGCCAGTGATAAAATGGTAGTTCATTCACCCTGCAGCAAAAAATTAAAGGCACCTGTGTAGTCATAAATCAGGGCCCATATTTATGTGGTAGTCAATGACTAAAAAAAATAGAAACAAGAAGGGCATGACCTTTTTAAAGACAAATGACAATTCCATTTTTGCTAACTAGATGACACTAGTAATGACTGTTTTAGGCTGAATACAAATTGACTATTTACCCACAAGAACAGTTTATAATAGTAACTTCATTTACATGTAAAGTCAAATATAACACTCACCACCACTCCCCCAAGACCCGACCCTTTGCTCAACGAACAGTAAAGTAGTAGACTGGACAGAAACGGACTGTCCCATTTTGCCTCATTAATACCACACTGTAACACCACGATCACAACCGGGTCACATTTTGTCATATGTACACATAGAATAATCTAGGGCATGGTGTCTGTTGTGGAAATTTGCCTGTAACTTATGGAATTTGCCTGTAACTAATTCTGCCATTTCTATACTGCTGGGGACTTTTAGGATCTAAAAATTCTGGAAGCGTCTTCTAGAGTTGGCACCCTCATGGCTACTTCTGGTGTCACTCAAGAGACATTGAAAAACATCTCTGTGCTGAAACTTCCATTGCTCTGTCATCTCACCTTGAATCTAAAAAAGAATCGCCTCAGTGATAAATCAGTCAGAGGTATTTCCACAGGTGAACGCTTGTCAAATGTCTTTACATGGCACCCCTTAGTTGCCTAACCCATTTTAACATCTTACATTTTTTTTATTGTTAAAAACACAACATGAAATTTACCATCTGAATGTCTAAGTACGCAGTACAATAGTGTTAGCTCTATGCATATTGTGGTATGACAGATCTCTAGAACTTTTCATCTTGCAAAATTGATACCTCTGGAACAACTCCCCTCCCCCACCCCCACAGTGGCTGGCACCTGCCTTTCTACTTTCTGTTACTAAGAGTTTGACTACTTTAGATACCTCATCTAAGTGGAACCTGCCTTCTATTTCTCAAGCATAGTATTCTGGAAAATGTTTCCTTCATCTGAAAAAACGGATAGAGTCACGAAGAAGAACTACTGTCTTAATTGTGTCGCTCACCTTACCTAACTTTATTTAACAATTATTCACTTATGGTGTAATAAAAATGTCCTGATCGAGTTTACTAGGCTCCATGGAATCTTTGTTATGTCAGATTATGTCACCAAGGAATTTGAAGTGGTCTAGGGGTTGAATGGTGGATATTGAGTTCCGCAGCTGTTTATTATTTTCCAGCCTCTTTAATATTTGCCACCCAAACATCACACCTGTGGTCTTGTTCATTCTGAGTTTCAAAATCAGCACAGGAAGGAGGCCCGAATGTAGCAAACATGGCAGCCAGTTTTTCACATGCATTTAAAGAGATGGGTCATCGTAGCCTATCCTACAATGGCAAGATAACCTGGAAGGGAACCTGGACTGTCCATAATTGCCCCTGCCTTGGAAGTCAAGAAGAACTGGTTTTCTGGAGTCACTTCTCCAGTCTCTTTGCGTTTAGCCTGGGGACCATTTCCAACTGCAGACCTTGGAATGCCATTCTTGCATTCTGTGAATTCAAGAAAAACATGGGTAACCTTATCCACATGTCCCTTCTGAGAAAAGAGGCCAACAGCTTCTCCTGATCTCTAAGCAGCAGAAATTGCAGAGTGCAACAGCTGCTAAGGCCCTGACCCTGAACTTGTCAACTTCTTCCCTGCCCTCCCATCTCCTTCCTCCTTGCATACCGGCCAAAGGAAGCTTTCTGCTTCTTTTTTGGTAAAGAGCCTCAGAGAGGAGCATTTGAGCACCTACTCCAGTCGAGAGAGACCACTGACATCTGGGCTCCGAGGGCCTTTGAAATGAGACCGGCATCTAGACTTTTCCAGAGAGGTAGTAGCTACCCTTCCCATTCTCCCTAAAAAAGGTCTGTGGTCTTTCTTATAGGCTAACACCTTCTGCTGACCCAGATGCTTTGTATTCACTCAGATGCTGAAGCAAATGATCTTTGTCATCAGGAAAGTCCGAAGGGCTTAATATTGTACACTCTGGGGGCAAATTTCTCCAGAATTATTATTTCATTTTCTCCCTGCCACCAAACACATCTTCCTAAGGACAAGGTTCATAAGTGCTCTCCCAGGGAAAGCTCTGCGTAAGTGGGATCATGTTTACCATGATGATCATCACTCCAGCCCCTAGGATGTTTGAGAAACAAAAATAAGCTTTGCAAGTTGCCTAGGTTCTGCAGACTCAGCAGGCCCCTGCTGGGACCAATCCAGGGCTGCCTCTGGAAGAGATACTGCCTCGATCTTTCCACCGTACTGATTGGCTTTGAGGCATGGGCGGGACCAGGGCCACTGCCTGGGTCCGGCTCCCCATAGGTGAAGGAAAGTTAAGGTGGGCTTCCAGCAAGACTTTTGTCCGGTGACAGCAAGGAAAGTCTTGGGGATTTTTTTTTTTTTTTTCCTGCTTTGGAGGCCCAGGTTCAAGGCAAATTATAAGTGGGAAACCAACTTGAAGGAAAGAAATTTGAACCGAGTTCAGGTGCCAGGTCCTGGGAGAGAAGACCAGCCCTGTTTGAAGTCTGCATCCGCCGCTGACCAACTTGGGGGCCTGGGTTAAGGGAAGGGGGTCCAGCAAGCACAGGCGGAAGAGAAACGGGTACCGCCCCAGACAGGCCATCAGAGGGAGCAAAAATGATGGAGGGCACCAGCCCATGCACTTGGTGTTTTTAACTGGGTAAAGCCTTTCTATGATTTCTTCAAGGCGACCAGCAGCAGCAGAGGTGTGCCTTTGATTGGCTGGGGGGGCTTTCTGCGGAGCCCTAGAATGAAGTTTCTCTGCTACTAATCAAGCAAAGGGGCAACCCACTATGCCTGGGCTCAGCCTCCTCTCCCGCTCCCTTTCTGCTGGGCGTAAAACGATGCTCCCCAATCCCACCTAAACCAGGAGGCAAGGAGCCCAGGCTTTTTGTGCACACGGGACCTGTCACTGCCCGCCTTTTCTGCCCCCAAGACAAGGGAGGACTCTTGGAAGCCGACAAGGGTTTCAGAAGTCTTTCTGGCCCAGCCGAGCGTGGTGAGGAGCGAAGGCCCCTGGCGGCCGGCGGGAGGCGGGAGGGGGGCGCCGAGGGCCACCATGGGCCTGCTCAAGGGCCTCCTCGGGGCGAGAAACCTGCTGCTCGTCATCTTCGTGCCGCTCCTGCTGCTGCCCCTGCCCGTGCTCCACCCCAGCAGCGTGAGTACCGCGCGTCCCCTCGGGTCCCTACGGGCCGGCCGTCGGGGGTGCGAGGGCAGGTAGGGCAGCGGGGGCAGGGGGGCCGAGGGATGGGGTGCTTCGCTCCCGGGCTCAAGGCATGGACAGCGCTTTCTGGGGGAGGCTCGAATGCTTTCTTCCCCCGGCGCTGCCACTTTCGTCCCTCCGCCCCCTCCCCGGGGCCCCGACCGACTGCGTGGCCCCCAGCCAGGGGTGAGGTTGGCGCGGCAGCTGAATCGGCTGAGGGGTGCTACCCGGTCGTCTGGCCGCCGGGACGGCGCGGGGGCCACGCGCTGTGCCCCCGAGGAGAGGGACACGCTGCTGGGCCGGCATTTGTCCTGGGCTCAACTGGGTCACCATGTGACCGGCTCTCTGTGAGAGAGCTGGAGAGCAGGGAGGCTTCCCACTAAGGACACCGGGGGTTGGGAGGGATGCGGGAGGGAGGGGATTACCCTGCAGGACTGGGGGGTCGCGGGCAGGGGCGTGGGGGTCAGGAGTTCCACCGGGACTCCTCTGCACCCACCAGGGTCTGTGGTCCTGATAACCACGCTTTGAAATGCAATCGCTGAAGTTCCTCTGAACTTGACGTTGAAAGCAGAGCTTGGCATCTTGCCCCAGTCCATGCATATGGCCCTTTGATCATTTGTATCCTCTGTGTTTTCTTCTCTGGGCTCTTGAAGGAGAGACTTTCAACCACGCGATAAAAAAGAAATAAGAGCCCCCAACTCTAGACCATGACCCAATTTTTGACCGGTTTGCACAAGCAGAGATGCCAAAGCTTTGGCTCTGCCTTCTGCCGGCTTCTCAGACCTTCAGGGCCTCCCTTCCCTTCCTGTCTCCCTCCCCTTCCCTCCTCCTCCTCTCCTCCTCCTCCCCCTCCTCCCCCTCCTCCCCTCCTCCTCCTCCCCTCCTCCTCTTCCCCCTCCTCTCAGGGGCTTTACCCCTTGTCCTGCAGCCACTACCCTTGAGACTTTAGGAAAAATAAGCTAAGAGAGGTTAATCATGTTTGTGGGAGGGAAGAGATTTTCCAGGCAGCTCTCCGAGTAACTTGGTAACCAACATTGAGTTATAAAGTTAAATAGAGGGGATTAGAATGGCTCGTCTTAAAAAACAAACTGGCTTAAATCTTTACTAGAATAAATATCCCAGAGTGATTAACAGCAGGCTGGGATTAGCTGACGGTGATTGTTGCTGACAGTTTTCCTGGGCTCACGCTAGTCAGTTCTCTGCCCTGTCCAAATGGGCTGTTTGTTTTTTCTTTCTTTCTTTTTTCAAGGTTTGTTGTTGTTGTTGTTTTTCCTCAATGTCTGATGCACTTAAGGGACTGTTCACCAAAGACACAGGGCCCTCCTCTTCGTGGCGGTATCCGGCACCTCTGTGTCCCCCCAAGTCAGCCCCATCTTTGGGGACCATGACTCTAGGGTGTGGTGTTGCCTACTTTTCATTCGGGGGCCCTGGCTTTGAGCTTCTCAGTCACCAATGACTAGTAAGAAGGATCCACAAGAAGAAAAAAATAAAATAACAAGTTATTGAAGTAGGCAAAATAATCTATAAATTCAACAGAAGACAGGTGTTATTTAAAAAAGGAAGAGAAAAAAGTCTTAAAAAAAAAAAAAAAGAGGAGAGAAAAGGAAGACCAGGTGAGCCTCTGCTTTGTTTGGGTCTGTAAATAATCTTTGAAGAGATTTTTATAGCTGGACTTACTGAGACCAAGGGACACTGCCCTTTCTTGGCCTAGCTCCTTCTGTCAGACTCAGTTTCAACTTCGAAGGGGGTTTCTCAACAGCCACACCAGTGACATTTGGGGCCAGATAATTCTTTGCTGCGGAGAGGGCTGTCCTGTGCATGGTAGGATGTTTAGCAGCATCCCTGGTCTTCACCCATTAGATGCCCGTAGCACACAGTGCCGCCCCCACCCCACTATGACAGCCCCAAATCCTTCCAGATACTACCCAATATCCCCTGGGCCGGTGGGGGGGGGGGTGTGCAAAATCGCCCCCTTTAAGAACAAGTGCCTTTTAAGAAAGTAGACCTCCCACTACGTCAGAGCTTCCCAGTAGGCGCACATGGGTGGACACCGTGAGTCCCACAGCCTCGGGGACAGCTAGATGGAGCCCGGCGTGACCAGTGCCCTCAGAGCTGGACGCAGGTGGCTTGCCACTTACCCAGGGTGCCCTACAAAGATGATTTCTCGGGGCGCCTGGGTGGCTCAGTCATTAAGCGTCTGCCTTCGGCTCAGGTCATGATCCCAGGGTCCTGGGATCGAGCCCCGCATCAGGCTCCCTGCTCAGCGGGAAGCCTGCTTCTCCCTCTCCCACTCCCCCTGCTTGTGTTCCCTCTCTCACTGTGTCTCTCTCTGTCAAATAAATAAATAAAATTAAAAAAAAAAAAGATGATTTCTCTGTGGGTCACCGTGTCAACGACAGCTCTGCCCTTCTTCTACAATGACATAAAATCACCTTGAGGTCACCAGCGCCCACAGTAAGCACAAACCAACACAGAGAACGTCTCTCACCCATTCTTACTCCCGCGCATCAGACTTTTAGATTCTGATATTTAATCCCTAAGATTCCTAAACGGACCTGGTTGCTCTGGGCTGGAGCTGAGGGAAGGGCACCTGGCCGGGAGTTCTGGGCCTGCTGTTCTGACAGTTCTTCGAAGACATAAGCCATAGCTACATTCTAGGAAGGATTAGAATGACCTTCCCCTTTTCCCTGCCAGGGGCCCAGACTTGGTCTCCCATGTTACAGAAGAGAAGGGTGCAAGAGGGGCTTGTCCATAACTGAGCCCTGCCTCAGTGTCCCTGGCAGGACAAAGGTTATTTCAGAAAGGCCTCACAGTCATTTATGACAGCAAATAAACAGACCTCAAGCCCCTTCCAGTGAAGTTTGAATGGGACATCATTGAGGTGATCGGACAACACGGGAAAGGAACAGATTTACACATCAGTTGGTAGCAGAGTCAGGAAATACCCTATATGGGGAATGCCACTTTTGAGCTCCCTCCTTTATTTGTAAACAGAAGCAAAAAGAACTGAAAATACTATCCTTTAAAGGCACTGCCTGAATACTCATCGGCCCCTACACACCTGCTGACTAGTGGCAATGATAAGGGGTCAAGAGTTTCCAGAATATTCTCTCCAATAGATAGAGAAGAGAAACCCGATAGCCAGCAGAGGAACCCAATTCAGTTCAACCAATGTTAACTGCCAGACACTGACCAGATGTGGGACCCCAGGATTCCTGTGATCAACCCTCACAAAGATTTTTGAGGATTATCTAAATATAAGCTTACCCATTGAATTCTGAGAAGGTTCAGAAGGAGCAAAAGGAAGTTTATGTAAATTCCATGCATGAACTGGGTGAGAAATATGGAAAGGGCCTCTGGAGGTGGTCTCTTGGCCATTCTTGTGCTCTAAGGAAAGTCCAGGTAAAAATGATGATGGTGGTTTATCCTGTTCTTAATGCTGGATGAAGGTGGCTTGCTGACTTCCTCCAAGCCAACCTATTCTAATTCGTAACGATAATTACAGTCAAAAAGCGTACCTTGGCTTACCCAAATCCTCCTAATTCAAACTAAGATGGTGCCTGGGAGAAAGTTTTTTCTCCATCTTTCTCTCTCTCATTCTTTCTCTTGGTCTGTCGCCCCTTCCCCTCTCCCTTAACTTGTGGCCCCTTCCCCCCATCTTAATTTGTGGCCCTGTAATGACAAGAAAGACTAAAGCTTCTCAGGAAGGAATAAGGGCTCTCGGGGAGGGACAGATACGCTGTCTCCTTTATCTTCAGCTACAGTTAAGACCTGCCATTCTGTTTCCCAGGGAAGAGATAGGAATAAGTGAGTTCAAGGGGGCTCAAGGCTTTGAACTTCTTTAAGTCGTTTTATTTCTGCAACGAAGGGGGTTATTTCTCTAAATTGCATTATTTTCCAATAGAGCCTTTTTTCTCCCCCCTACTGATTCTGTTGTCTTATCAGCAACTTCCAAAAGTTTTAACTTCTCTCTCATCTTTTGGCCCCAGAGGAAATCTCAGTGGGAGCTAGAGTCAACAATCGTTGGGCCCTGTTCCCATTTCTCAAACCCCAAGGCAATAATCCATGCATATCAGGAGGGAGCAAGGTCCCATCCAGCCGGGCTGGGTTAATCACTCCTGACGCCCCTCACTGATCATGGCGACCTTTTGTAACTTTTGTGCAAGAGTTTGAGTACGCCTGTTCTGAACCCAAGGGAGAGATAAACAGAACAAGATTTGTCAGGCTCCTTGATCACCAGCCAGCCTCAGGGCAGGTCAGACCTGAGCCCAGATGGTTTAGAACTATGTATAAATTGAGGAAACCAGAGCCAGCTTGGACCTTCTCTACAGTGGCCCTCCAAGTCCATTGTTAAGGTCCTTGAACAGCGACCCCTCCCGAGAGTAAGCCAGTGACCTTTCTCGGCACCATTGATCCAGCGTGACTCCGAGCAACCAGCATTACTAGAGGCTGAGGTTAAGGAGGGCTGGTTGTTGATAACAGTGTTGTGCTTTTTTATTCTATGCACCCCAAGGTTGTACAGCCAGCAAAGTGAGGGCGTTGGGGAAAACTCCAGGCCTTCCCTTGCAAGTAGATAGCACTTTTTATTCTCTTTATCAGAGGGATGTTTCCATGTGCTTCAGGCAGGGGGAATGAAGTCCCAGAGCAGTGAGAACCAGACACTGGTAAGGACGCGGGTTCTCAACCAGGGACAAATTTCCCCCCAAGGGACATTTAGCAAAGTCTAAAGACATTTGTGGTTGTCACAATTGGGAGGTGCTACTGACATCTAGTGGGTAGAGGCCAGGGATGCTGCTAAACCTCCTAATGCACAGGACAGCCCCCCACAGCATGGAATTATCCAGCCCTAAAATGGGCCAGTCTCAGAGCTCACACGTGAATCGGTTACACAAACAGATCCCAACTTGCAACTACCCCAAGAATATCTAGTGTCCAATCAACTCGACGCCAAACTATCCTGCCGCCATGTTAAAGCTGTGAACTCCAGCTTTAGAGGCTGTGATCTTGGGTCTGAACACTGAGTTCATTTCAGTCTCCATCCTGCACAGTTTCAAGTGCCACCTAAGTCTGGTGGCTACGCGGCTGCAGACCATGTGCCACACGCCGGTCCACCCAAGAAGCAGACATTACTGCACACACCCAAGTATGGGCCCCGCCAGGCATCTACCACGTTCCCCTGCCAAGGCCAGCTTTGCACCTCCCAGGGCTGTGTCCTGGGGCCCGTGTTTGAGTCTGGGTGCCTGCTGCCTCCACTCCGGGTCTTACTGGGATTCTCCGCAGCAGCGGCTGTCCCTGAGACTAACCGCCCACTTTCCTCCCCTTGCAGGAGGCTGCGTGTGCTTACGTGTTGATCGTGACCGCTGTGTACTGGGTGTCTGAGGCCGTGCCTCTCGGAGCTGCAGCCCTAGTGCCTGCCTTCCTGTACCCGTTCTTCGGAGTGCTCCGATCCAGCGAGGTTAGACCATTTGTGGCCCAGCTCCCTGCTCGGGTCCCTCCTGGGCCAGTGAAGGGGGCTCAAGGTGAAGGGAGAGCCCCAAAGCACTTGAGGAGGGGGCTTTCTTCACCCTCTGGAACAACCTCTTAGCACTAAGCCTTTGCACCTGCTATTCCAGACCCTGAGTTCCTCTCCCATGACCCTCATCTCCCTCAAACTGCCTCTTTCAGGAAGCCTTACTTGACTGATCACATCCAATTGCTCCTTCAGTCTGAAACCCTCTAGGAACTGGTTGATTGGCACCTATAAGCAACCTGCTGTTGACCTTTCTCAGTCTTTTGTATATCCACTTAAACTATAAGGCAGGAATCAAAGGTAGGAATTGGGTTTCCCAGGTCTTTGGAATCTCATTATAAACCTCAGTCCGTGTATAGTAGGTGCTCAATAAATGTGTGTTGACAGAGAGACTCATCATGTTTTCCTGAGTCCTGACAATGTTTTCAACCACCACGCCTAAAAAAAAAAAAAAAAAAAAAATTCTATTCCTTCTTCCCCAACTCAAGATTACTGCATATTCTTTCCTTGACCTCTGTCTACCTAGATCTTGCCCTCTCTGTCCACTCTCTCTCTCTCTATGGCATCCTTAAAAGCTCAACCAGAAATTGTCAATTATCAAGCCCAGGCTGTGGTCAGATTTCAGGGCAAACACTTAAACCAGCCACAAACGGGAAAGAAGAAAAACACAACCAGAACCCAGAAGCAAGATGAAAGATGGTCCTCATTCATTAACACCTGGTTCTATTTAGACTGTTATAGCACCTGGTCTCTGCTTAGAGTTTCTGATAAAGATCGAATGGTAGAGATTAAGGACAGAGGCACAGAAAAAAGACGAAAGGGAACTGATGTTTGTAGGCCTACTAGGAATCAGGCACTGTACTGGAAGTACTCTATCAGTTATGTAATATTCCTGAGATCTCCACAAGGTGGGTGTTGATATTTCCACTCTACAGATGAGGAAAGAGGCTCAGAGAGTTAAGAAACTGGCTCAAAATCACAAGGTAGGAAGTAGCAGAACTGGATTCAAACTCATATCTATTAGATTTCAAAGTCTTTTGCTTTCTATTCTACCAGATGGACTCAACTATTCTTGCTTTCTATTCTACCAGATGGACTCAACTAGCCAGTTTGTTTGTTTGTTTGTGTTTGGGACATTTGGGTTTTTGGTTTTCATTGGGTTTTTTGTTGCTGTTGTTTTATTCTGTATTGTTTTTGTTTTGGGATGGGAGGGTGGGTGGCAATGAGTAGCTGTAGTAGCCTTAGTTGTTCCATAAAGGATGGGATCCCCCAAACCATCAGCAGTGCTTTTATTCTTGGAGATGGGTACAACACCAATATCCTGGAGACCCTCATAAAAGCTAGCCTGTGACCTGCATCACCAGGCAGTTGCTCCAAAGTGTCCCCTTCTTTTGTGGAAACAAGAATAGGTAGTTTGGTCTGTGTGCCTGCCTAAAAGAACCACCAACCTTAAACACGACTTTTCTTAAGAAAAGCATTTAAACTTATTCTGCACATTTCTATTTTTTTTTTATTTTTTTAAAGATTTTATTTATTTATTTGACAGAGAGAGAGAGAGAGAGAGGGAACACAAGCAGGGGGAGTGGGGGAGGGAGAAGCAGGCTTCCCGCAGAGCAGAGAGCTCAATGCAGGGCTCGATCCCAGGACCCTGGGACCATGACCTGAGCCGAAAGCAGGAGCTTAGTGACTGAGCCGCCCAGGCGCCTCTGCACGTTTCTCTTTAAAAGTGAGAACCCAGAAGCCCATGAGTCAGGGGGTGAAAATAGAGGGCAGAGAAAAAAAAAAATGACATTATAGAAAGAATTAAATCTTAACTTACATTTAACATGAGCTAACTATTAATTAAAAGATTTCTATCTTTGTGTTTCACTTTGGGGCAGCCCCAAAGCCGACAGCACGCCTTAGCCTTGAAGGAGATGATGTCCCTATTTCTCCAAGGGCTGCCTGCAGCAGGAATCCTCCAGAGGGGTGGCCCAATCAGCGCCTCCGCATGGTAGAGATGTTGCTAGGCAACCGTTCCTCCAAGGGCCCGCCCCTCTGCACAGCCAGGCAGGCCAGATCTAGAAGGCATCTACTGAGTCAGTGGTTTGTGGGGGTAACGTGACTTTGTGAGGGGAACAGGAAGACTGTCCGGTGAAGGATTAGGCATTGTTATTGCTGGGGCTGGAGATGGAAAGCACTGGAAGAGCCAGAGGGCAAGTCTTATCATTTGAAGTGAAAACTCCTGCGCCATCTGCCTGATAAAGTAGCAGTGCCTGGCAATGATATTTAACAGCTGGGCTATAGGAAGCAGCTTCAGCCAAAGATAGTCTGTTTAGTGGCTTTTTAAACTCAGGGTAGAGGAAAATGCCGATAAGTAGAGGCCATGGCTTATGCCCCTTTGTGAGCCACTCAACTTTGCAGATGGAGACCTAGTCCACCACCACTAGCCACACCCCTCCACCAGCATGTGCCCGGGCTCCCCAAGAAAAGGCGGGCTGGGGGTCTGCAGAAGCCCCCTTCGCGGACAAATCATCTACTTGTCACTCCCCAAACCCACCTTGTGCTTGCCTAGCGTTCCCTTGACTCAAAGTTCTCTCCAATTCCTTCCACCTTTAAAATCCGGTCCAGGGGCGCCTGGGTGGCTCAGTCCGTTGAGCAGCTGCTTTCGCTCAGGTCATGATCCTGGGGTCTTGGGATCGAGCCCCACATCCGGCTCCCTGCTCAGCGGAGAGCCTGTTTCTCCCTCTCCATCTGCCTGTCACTCTGCCTACTTGTGCTCTCTCTCTGTCAAATAAATAAATAAAATCTTTTAAAAAATAAAATAAAATAAAATCCTGTCCAATTACCCTCTGCAGTGAAGCCTTTCCAAAGACCTTAGCTAAAAGTGTTGCTCCCTTCCCTTGGAACCGATCTGATGTCTTTAGCCTTTCAGTGGTACATCAGATATACCTGATAGTAACTTTCTGTGGACATGTCCTCTCTCCACAAAGATTCGCAGCCCCTAGGATTTGTGGTGTCTACGGCCTGCATCCTTGTGCTGGCCCTCAGTGAAGGCTTTTTGGTTGCAGGGTTTC
Organism: Phoca vitulina; assembly: GCF_004348235.1. Classification (NCBI taxonomy): domain Eukaryota; kingdom Metazoa; phylum Chordata; class Mammalia; order Carnivora; family Phocidae; genus Phoca; species Phoca vitulina. The sequence continues at coordinate 10,794,033 of NW_022589707.1, forward strand.
CGGACGGTGTGCAATAGTGTGCTCTGCACCTGAAGGAAGGCATGTGGGTAGGATCGGTGTGACTCTGGAACCGTGGCCTCTGTCCCTTGTGTTACTCATTCAACATTCAGAAAAATATTTCCTGAGTTCTGTATCTACCATGGACCACCTGGGACGTTACAGGGGCCCTGAAGGCGACAAAAATGAAACACGTAATTTCTGCCCTCTTGAGACTCACAATAATGCTTCTCAGTTTCCCACTGTTGGCTTGGATGTATGCATACAAATGGTTCATTTTTATGGTGATGACTTGATGGTCAGCAGGTGCTAAGAGTTTGTTGTGTGCAAAGCTTAGACTTCCTCTCTCTGTCTTGCTGAAAAGAGATACAAAATGATAGACTCCTGACCTTGAGAAGTGTCTATTCTAAAAGAGAGAAGGCACAAACCAAATGGGAAAACGCAGAAGAGCCATGCGGTAATGCCTCATTTTCTGGCACTGCGGAGGATTCACCCAATTCCCCAAGAGGGAATGTTCTAGATAAATGAAATTTACCCCACCAGGTGCCCAAATTTTATGTTGACCACTTTTCGATGGACGTCTTTCTAGAAGGCTTTATAATTTCCCCAGTCTTTTAAACGGAATTTGTTGACTACAAATTAACTTTTTCTTTGGAGCCTTCACAATTTCCAGGGGAAAAAAATTCTCAATCAAAGGAGCCAATGTGGGCTGGATGATAGCACAGTTGAGTAACTTGAGTGCTGGCCCAACAGCTGAACCTAAAGAATCTTGAGGAACATATTGGCAGTGGACTAGAGAGAGAGCCCAAGTGAAAATCTAAAAGACACATTATCAGATCTGCAGATGACTCAGAGCTAGATGGGCCAACTAATGAATGATGACAGAAACAATGCTGATAGGATGACACAATAGCTTGGGACTGACAAAATGATGTTTTATAGGGATAAATGTTAACAGTGTGTGTGGAAAAGACCTTGGCTTTCAGTTGAGTACATATGCAGCATGAATCATCTATCAGCCCAATGTGGCTGCCAAAATTTGGAGCATTTACCACATGCCAGGCACCGTGGGAGGTCCTTTACGTGCTCCACATCACTTAATCCTCTGTAAAGTGGTTCTTAGTTCTGTTTTTACGAGGAGTTCAGAGAGGTTAAGGAACTTACTATGGGGTGGAGCCAGGACTTGAACCCAGGAGTGAGTGCCCCCATTAACCATTGGCCAATATGTACTGAAGTCTGCTGAGTTACTAAATGTATGTGTTCAGAGCATCAAATTCTAGATCAGGGGCTCATACAGTGGGGGGGTAGCCAAGATGTCCAAAATCTAGAATGTGAGTCACATGGGGAAGGAAGAGAAGACTCAAGAGGGACATGATTTTTGGCTTCTGCAGCTCCACACACGAGGCTCAGGGGATCAAACCAGAACCAGAGTCCAAGCACCATAAGAGAGACCTGCTCCATGTGAGGGAAGATGCTGGAATGGGCAGCCACATGGGGTCTGGGTATTCCTGTTCGTGGGAATGCAAGCCAGGCGACCATGTCAGGGATGTTAGAGGTAGATTTCATGCCTTGGGAGAGGGGATGGACTCAAAGGGCCCTTTGACTTTGGGATTCTATGACCTTCTTGTTGGCATCCTGCCACTTCTTCCCTCTGCTGGTATACAAAGCTCAGGCCTGGATTTTAGGTTTGTTCTTTATTTTACCTCCATTGTGACTCTCACGACTATCATTGTATCTGCCTCGGGAATGGTCTGTGCCCTTCTAAGGCACTACCATAACCAGGGACAATCATGTTAGCTAAGATTTACCGTTTCTAGGGGGGTGGGAGCCAGAGTGTTCTCTGGGGCAGTAAAAGGCATGGTTTGAATGCTGGGGCTTGGGAACAGTCTCTAGGGTGTCCAGGGTCAGGAACTACTTCCAATAGAGGTGACATCTGCTTTCTATCTCTCCCCTGCCCAACACACACTCACACTCACACTCACACACACACTCGCACACTCACACTCACCCCCTCTGCTGTCCCCGCGGCCCTGCACTGCAGGCCCCTGGCAAGTCTCCTTGGCATTCTAGCTCCCGCCAGGACAGGACAGGCTCCTGCGATAACAAAATGGCCTCTGCAGCCCCATGACACCAGGGTTCAATGTCATGAATCTGCTTCCCTGTTGGTTTCTGATTTTCTGACCTGCCAGATTCCCGACCATCACCGAGACCGTGACTTTCTCTGTTTGTTTGAACCTGGGCGCACTTCATATACTCCTCTCTGCTCTGCCTTTCTAGGCTCTGCCCTCCATGGAGGCTGACCCCCCCCCTCCATACAGGCCTGTGGGGAGGTAGGCTGAGCCTCGGGGCCCAGCCACCTGGCTGAACCCAAGCAGCTCATCACCCACAGCCGTCCAGACGCAGCTCAGAGCTGAGCTCCACACCCAGGCTGTGAGTGGGGCCTGGACCAGGAACCTATAGATATTGCAGCCTCTTGAGGCCAAGTTACTGGGGGGGAAGAGCTACTTCCTACATATGAGCCTGCCCCTTTGCCTCTGGACTCAGAAGTCAGCCCCCTGCCTTAGTTTCCTCCACTGAGGGCAGTTCTTAAGGTCCCAGAGAAGAAACTGGGGGTGCTTTATGAGTCAGCATCTCCGGGAGCTAAGCCAACTTCCGGGCCAGGTCAGCACTCATCTGAGTCTCTCTGCTTTAGACTTCTCTGTGGTAGGGTTTGCAAAGAATGTTTTTTAGCAACAAAACCTTTTCTTTAAACCACATCTTGGGAGGCTCAATACATAAAACAGACGGAAGAAGAGGTCCTACCCAGATTGGGCGTGGAGGCCCAGAGCCCCGGCTGCTTGGGCCCTTCCTGCAGGCCTCCTGAAATTTCAGAGGCACTGAGTGTGGTTTGCAAATATCTGGCCTTGGGGGGAGTAATTAGGTGATGAGGAGGGTGTTGGAGCCCGCAGAGACTTATCCAGCAGGAACAGCATTCCTTTCCCCAGGAAAAGGCGCGGAGTCAGCCGCACTGGATTTGGCTGCCTAGCTGGGGCACTGGCTGGAATGCAGTAGCCTGGACTCCAGCCCTGCCTGCGGGCCTAGCTCCGTGCTGAGGTTGGGAGCCACCCCGGGCAGCCCCTCCTGGGGTCTAGAGGATTTCCCTGCAAAATTGTCCAGATGCCCAGAAGAGCCTCAAACGAAGTCCACTGCCAGAGGCCACCACTGGTCTCCTGACGGCTGGCCACGTTCCCACCATTTCTAGAGGTGCCCACAGCTGACCTGCAGAGCACTGACTGTCTGCGTTTCTGGGGTCCCCCCACCCCCCGCGAGCCACCAGATGTCCGCCTCAGGACACGGTCAGATCCACCACACCTCCTGCGGTCTCTGGCTGCTGTCGCCAGGAGTGGATAGAGTGGCAGCGTGGAAAGGGTCAGGATCCAAGCTGGGAGTAGGGTAGACCTGAGTTTGAATCCAGTTCTGTCACTAACTGGTCTCGAGCAAGTTGCATAATCTCTGCAAACTGCCCTTTGCTCGCCTGAAAAAGGATCTAGAAATAGCGACCTCGCGGGGAGCTGAGGATTTTCCACTAATGGTGAGTGTGCAAGCCCGTACCACGTACCACGGCGTCAGTGACAGGGAGGATGGGTTGGCCCATGGGCCTCCTCCACTGGGATGGCCCCAGGGAAGCCGACTCACATTCCTCCTGAGAAGAGCACTGAGCCGAGCCTGCTGTCCAGAGTTCCCTTTTCCAACGTCTAGGAATAGAGCCACAACCTTTATAAAAAATTGTTTTAGGGGCACCTGGGTGGCTCAGTCGTTGGGCGTCTGCTCTGCGGGAGGCCTGCTTCTCCCTCTCCCACTCCCCCTGCTTGTGTTCCTGCTCTCGCTATCTCTCTGTCAAATAAATACATAAAATCTTTTAAAAAAAAAATTGTTTTAAACATTTAAAACCTAACCTATCTAGAGATCAATCAATAATTCCGCCTTCAAAGAAAGTAATGTTTTAAAAGCTCATCACTAATGGATGTCGCCTGCAATTCACTAACAATGAGCTAGTTACTGAAGGACCACATCGGCCGGCCCTTCTGTCCTTGGGCCTCTCCATCCAGCCTGACTCAGAAAGCTCTTTCGGTGTGCTCCCACTTCGCTAAGAAAACTTGAAGGAATCTTTGGTGTTCAGGCCCCACCTTGCTCCTTCTTATTTCGTTTCTTTCTCCTCTTCCCTCCTTCAGTCATGCTGACCTCCCTGGCATCACTCTCAATCTCATCTTGAAGCTTTTTATCCTTTTTTTACTTCTTTAATAATATGCACATTTATTGAGCACTCCCTGTATGCCAGGCACCGTTCTAAGACTCTACCTGCGTTATCTTACTCGAGGCCACACCGTGACGGATTAAATGAGCTGTGTATCATGACTCTCGCCACTGAAAACATTGGAATGACGGGGCCACGGGGGTTCCGTGGCTTGCCCAAGAGCCTCCAGCTCATCTGTGGGGAAGCAACCCTTCAAACCCAGCTGGTCTGAACTCCAGAGCCCATGCTATTGCTCTTCTCTGCCCCGCCTTTCCACGCGGCCTCCCTGAACGTATCTCTTCTAAAACACTGTCCCGGAACACCTCTGCTCTCCAAGCTCAGGGCTCTGGAAAACGGAGAAAAACCACAGAGCAGAAAAGCAGAAAAGGCAAACATCACAGACACCGTGGACTCTACTCATGGGAGGAGCGCTCGTTTGGGGATCCTACTCCTCTTGGCAAATAATTCTAACAAGCTTTGTTATCTAGTTTCCCAACTCAGACAATATTAGTCTCAGAAATTAGGTAGTGGGGAAAGGAATGCCCACAGCACGCAGGAGTAAGCAACGCATGTTAGAAAACAATGAAAATAACCCTCAAGAATCCTGGAACCCCGGTGTTCCCCGAGGGGTTCTCAATAACCAAGGTTTGATTGTAAAAACAAACAAACAAACAAACGAAAACCCAGTGGGCTGGACAACTAACAAACACCACCATCGGATAGAATTTTCATTTATAAAAGTGGAAAGGCAGCTTTGTGGCTGGTCCCGCTCTGTGTGCACATGGCCACAGAGCAGGTCGGCCTTTGTGTGGACCACTGAGCGATAGGAAGAGCTGCCAAAATTCCTGGTCATCCACCCGGTGGGCCCTGCTAGCTGATTTGCATCTGTCATTTACTCTTGACAACAGCTTTACAAAAGGTAGGGACTCACACACTCTTTTTTTTTTTAATTTAGATGCCTAAATGAAGCCCAGAGAGGTTGAGTAACTTGCCCAGGGTCACACAGCTGAGTCCCAGCGGACTCCAGAGCCCTCACTCTTCCCCGCTTGGTTGTGCTGCCTCTTAATCACAAACTACAGCCAGGCTGCCTGGCCCAAGCGCAGGACACCGCTGACAAGGGGGCAGGGAGGCCACGCGAATAGACCTAAGCCCACCCAACACCAAGTATGAGAACAGCCCAGAGCCAGTCTCCCGCTAAAGCCGGGCCTGAGGCTTCCAATCGGCCAGTGTCAGGACTGTGATTATGACTGAGGACAGAAATGTGCGCCTCCTCATGCTGTCACCGAGACCAAGAAGACTCCCCTAGAGTTGAATTAGACGCATGGTTTCCAGTTGGCCCACCCTGAGTGACATGTGCAGTAGCTTTGGATTCAGGAGCACCTGGATTGATAGCCCGCCCCCGCCGGTCGCGCTATGACCTTGAAGACTTCCTTAACCCCCCTGAGTCCGTTTCCTCACCTGCAAAGTGAGGTGCTCAACAGTACCTGCCTCCTAGACTGTTGATGAGAAAGTGAATGCGAAATGCAAAACTCCCGTGGTGGAGAGGGCCCTCTCTGCAGGTGGGTTCCTTTCTCCTTGCCTTTGAAAGGAATCCCGAGAAAGCAGCCCCACCTGCCCTCCAGGCTCTGGGCTCTTAAAAGGCCATCACAAACTGGTATTCCGATATGTGCCAAAGAGGCAGAAAATGAAAATGTTTGCAGCCGGTCCCCTGGGAAAGTAACCACGATAGCACTGACCTTTTTAAAGGCTTTGCAGGGGCCTCGAGTCAGGGGGCCAGTGGCGGGACGGGTACTGCGTCTCATGACTTCTGTCGGTTTCCCTTCTCGGTAGACGGAGGAAAAGAAAACACCGATTCCGCCACAGAGCTGCCTCCTAGACTTCTGGGAAGGTTAGGGTGCAGTGAGACAGGTCCTGCACCACCACCCCTGCGCCCCCTCCCCCCCACTTCGCCGTAGCCCTCAGGTATCCCCGCGGTGCCCCCGCCTCCCACTAGGGGGCAGCATCTTCACCCATGCGCACCGGGCCCAGAGGCCTACCCGCCCCTCCCAGAGGGGACTCTGCCCTAGAGTCACCAGCCCGGCAGAGCGGGGAGCCTTCTCTACCCTCAGGAAGCATTAGTGACAGTGCCAACTGACGACTGGGTTTGGGGACAAGAACTAGATTAAGCAGAAGCAGGGGGCTCCTCCAGGAAATGGTCACAGAGAGGGCAGGTGACCCTTCTCTTGCTACGCAAACCTCATCAACCAAACACAAGGACATCTCTGTGGGATGAAAGAGAGAAGAGAGAAATGGAGCACGCTGCTTTATTTTGGCTTTTTCGTTGTCAAAGTGTTAGCAGTGTTTAAAAATCACATAATACTGAAAAACTCATAATGCAAAACCAGCAGCTGCCTTCGGCACTCCTCCCCCTCGGCGCCCCCACCAAGTCCCCCCTCCGCCCCACCCCCACTCAGGGTCAATAACTCATCTTTGTTAACTGATTCTACTGGAATTAAGCACCATATGGTATTCTTTTTTTTTTTTTAAAGATTTTATTTATTTATTCGAGAGAGAGAGAATGAGAGAGAGCACATGAGAGGGGGGAGGGTCAGAGGGAGAAGCAGACTCCCTGCAGAGCAGGGAGCCCCATGCGGACTCGATCCAGGGATTCCAGGATCATGACCTGAGCCGAAGGCAGTCGCTTAACCAACTGAGCCACCCAGGTGCCCATGGTATTTTTATTTGATATTTGTTTTAAGATTTTTTTTAAGATTTTATTTATTTATTTGACAGAGAGAGAGACACAGTCAGAGAGGGAACACAAGCAGGGGGAGTGCGGGAGGGAGAAGCAGGCTCCCCACCGAGTAGGGAGCCTGGTGTGGGACTCCATCCCAGGACCCTGGGACCATGACCTGAGCCGAAGGCAGACGCTTAACAACTGAGCCACCCAGGTGCCCCTAAGATTTTATTTTTAATCTTTATACCCAATGTGGGGCTGAGACTCACAACCCCAAGACCAAGAGTCACATGCTCTACCTACTGAGCCAGCCAGGTGCCCCTCTTATTTGATATTCTTATATTAATTCTTGAGTCATCACTTGTAGACATTATCAGTTGATTTTCAATGACAGCAGATGAGGATTTTGTCCTCTTAAACCCACCCCCTTTTCCTGCCTCCAGTCTTCCCAGTATTATAGGTACACCATGGTTTTGGTTAATTCAATAATCAAAGTTTAACAGTATGATTATGTAAATTTTGTTTATTTCCAACACCACATATTTTACTGTATTTACATTTCCTGCAGTTTTCATTTTTCCTGCAATGAGAAATGTTCTTGTTTTCCCACTTTAAAGAGGGTTTCTCAATTAGAAATTAAACTTCTCTGTATCTCTTCCTCTCAATTTCTGTCATGGTTCCCTTGTTGGGAACAATTCTGTATGTGATAAATATTTACTGAGCATCTACTTTGCATCTTGGTGCTAGGGGTTAAGAGATTTACAAAGAAACATGATCCTTGGCCTTTTTGCAGCCTGAAATTCAGTCGAGAGATGAGAGAGGTACATAGAAAAAGACAGAGAGCATGAAGCGAAAATTCAAGCATCGTCCTGCCTGCTCTGCGATGGGTGGAATTAATGGTGTCCACACTCCACTCTGGAGTCAGAGGCCAGAGTCACAGGGAAAGTTTTCTTCTCTCACAAGGAAGGCCTGAACTGGGCTTTGAAATCCGATTGTAAACAGAGAAGAGAACGTTCCAAGTGAGGAAATCAGTGAAGGGTTGACCTGCGGACCAGAGACACATGAAGCATCTTAACAGACCCCGGTCTTAATTTCCTCGTCATTAAGGGGCAGGAAGAAGTTAATTACTGGTATTTGGTTGTGGAGGAGAAAAACCCCTCTTCTTAGGAAACGGACACTGAAGTATTTAGGGGAAAAGGCTAACACGTACGTGTCTTACCCTCAAATGGCTCAGGGGAAAAAAAATGTAGACAATGTATGGGCATTCCTTATGTAATTATCACTTTGGAACTCTTTGCAACTTTGGAATTATTTGGAGTGTTTTAAATTTTTAAAAATTTTTAAAGATTTAAGGCAAGCTATAAAGATACCCTGGAAAACTCTAACCTGAGGAAATGATCACATTTATATAAGGTGAATGATTTAAGCAGATTCTTTGTTCCATTTGTAGTTTAAAAAAAAGGAATTAACCTAAATATTCAATAAAAGGAAAATGGCCAAATTCTGTGGCACATTATGCTTCTATTAACATGATTTTTTTCCAACAAATTTAAGTCAAATAAGAAAATGATCAGGGTATGATGTAAATGGGGAGGGGAGCAGAATATAAAACAGCATACGATGTAAATCCAATTATGTATCTATATAGACATAAATTGAAAATATATCGAAGTAATAACAGTAGCAGGATTAAGGGTAATTTCACCTTAAATTTTTCTGTATCTTGACGTTTTCCATAATGAGCATGCATTAATTTTCTAATTTTAAAAATTAACATAATTTTCTAAAAAGCTAAAAAAAAAATGAGATTTGGGGATAAGCCCAGAGTTATTTTATGCTTTTTTAAAAGAATTTATTCGAGAGAGAGAGAGCCCAAGCTGGGGGAGAGGCAGAGGGAGAGGGAGAAGCAGACTGCCCCACTGAGCAGGGAGCCTGCCACCCAGGCGGATCCCAGGACCCTGAGATCATGACCTGAGCCGAAGGCAGAGGCTTAAGCAACTAAGCCACCCAGGCGCCCCCAGAGTTATTTTTTTTTTTTTAAAGATTTTATTTATTTGACAGAGAGAGACAGCGAGAGAGGGAACACAAGCAGGGGGAGAGGGAGAGGGAGAAGCAGGCTTCCCGCTGAGCAGGGAGCCCGATGCGGGGCTCGATCCCAGGACCCTGGGATCATGACCTGAGCCGAAGGCAGACGCTTAAGGACTGAGCCACCCAGGCGCCCGCCCCCAGAGTTATTTTAATAATTTTTAAGGATTAAGATAAAATTATATATTTATTCTTTGAAATGATATCGTAATTAAATACAGGGTGCTTTAATATTTTTTTAAATAAATAATAAATAAATAAATAAATAAATAAATAAATAAATAAATAAATAAATAAATAAAATCCTTTTTTAAGCATGGAGAAGAATATCTACCCTATTGGGTTACTGGCCAGATTAAATGAAATCATCTCTGTAAAGTGCTTAGATCAGTGGCTGCCCAAGGTAGTAGGAACGTATATATATATTATATATGTGCGTGTGTATTATATCTATAAATACACCATGTCAAGCAGTCGGCTACGTCAACAGCCCGCACCTCCCCGCTTCCCGCTCGCCAGGCCCTGTTGAGCAGGCGTTGCGCGGGGCGCATGCGCTGGGCCGCGGCGGGGGAGGGGCTGACCCGCTGCCTTCCCGCAGGTGGCCGCCGAGTACTTCAAGAACACCACGCTGCTGCTGGTGGGCGTCATCTGCGTGGCGGCTGCCGTGGAGAAGTGGAACCTGCATAAGCGCATTGCTCTGCGCATGGTCATGATGGCCGGAGCCAAGCCGGGCATGTAAGTAGCCCTTGAGGTGCCCAGCCACCGTGCGGCCCCCAGCTGCCAGGGGGCCACCTGGACAGGGGTCCTGGGCCCCCGCGTGAACGTCCGGGTCAGGGTGTTTTTCTACTAATGGGGGTGGAACGACATCAGGCCTGCTGGGCTCCCTCCGGCGAGAGGGCCCTCGATCGTGGAAGAGAGATGTGCGTGTGTGACGGTGTCCTTTATTTTCACAGTCTCAATAATTTATCGGAGCCACATAGACTTCGCGGGCAGCAGGTTACAAAATACAAGGGGCCCACTGAGTAAAACGAGAAGGACCAACGTAAATTGTTTCTCAACCTTTTTTCCAGTGTAACAGGGAACGGGCTGGACAGGGAAATGGGTGTCTTCTCCTTTGCCATTTAAGGAGACGTGGAGGTTTCCTCCCATCCACCCTGAGTTTTTGTTGTCCCTGGTTCAGACTGCAGCTCAGACATGTTACCCCTGACCTGGCGTCGGAGATGCCCTCCAGGCCCTCAGCCGCGTCCCGGTCTCTGTCTGCTGGGGGGAAGGCCAGGGGAGACATTCCCAACCTTGGGGAATGTGCAGGAAAGTCGGGAAGGAGTTTTGTGTTAACCTCACCTCTGCTGCATCGAATAACCCTACCCTTCTCTTTCCTTCGGAATATAGGTCTCACCTCCTTCTATTTACAGCTTTCTTGTGACATTTTATGTAAGCGGCCCTCACTCCTTTGAGAGTCCAATGGCTTATAAATAAATAATATGGTATCAGTTTTCAACATTAGTCATTTAGATGAATACACAGCTTAGGCCTCAAAGGAGATTCCCGTCTCCCACTTAACTATAGCTTAATTTGGTGTCATTTGCCCCCTCGCTAATAGCCTTGTACCCCACACTCAGCCTCCTAGGCACACAATGGCATCTACACATCATGCTGGGACTCCGCAGCTCTTTAAAACTTCTGTGTATTCAACTCAAACTCAAGAATGCTGCTCCCATTGCATTTCCACTCTTCTTCATTTACCTCCCCCCCCCCCCCAGCATGTTTCCACCGCCTGCGGGGCTCTCTGTCTGCTGTTGGTGGGGGTCCCGGGCAGGCAAACTCCTGTTGCTCTCAGCCTAAACAGAAAAACTCCACCAGGACTTCGGCCTGCCCAACCTAATCCACACGACAGGTGTCCCCACATTGCGCGACATCAGGGATCCCACCTCAAGTAAGAAACGTGGGTAGTCTTTATGTTGGCTTTGTCTTAGGAAGCGAGAACCACGTCTGTTCCGACACACATTGTATGTTTCCAAAGTCAAAGGGAAATAACTTGAGGGTTATTTTTGTGAGTGCTTTCCTCCGAGGGCTGACTTTTCAAGATACCAGCTGAAGAAGTGCGCGCAGTGACATGGGACACTTGTGTGGCCGGGTGGGGCGGGGGGAGCTATCCTTTCAGCACGTGGGCAGCTGGGCAAGTGGTGGGCAGAACCGTGAACTCCATACGTTAGTCTCTGGTCACTAGTAACTACGGTGACGTAGCTGCAGAGCAAAGACTGTAACGGTCCCCGAAGAACTGCTGTTTGCAGGGCAGAAAAAAAAATTCCTTTATGCACCAAAAGCACACCTCATTACCGAGCGAATGTCTGCAGAGCCGAGCAATGAGTAAAAGTCCAGGCCGGGCGACCCTACTACCAAAGCTCGTCTTTGCTTAAGGAAGGGCTTTTTGCTCACTGAGGCCATCAGCCCAGGAAGTGTGATTTATTCATTCAGCAAATATGAATTTAGTGTTTACTCGGTGCCAAGCCCTGGGACTCCAGAGCTGAATGCATGACATAAAACCCTGACCTTCTGGATACATGCCAGCGCCTCCCCCTCCCCCCGGCCCCTTCTCTAGGCCAGCTCCGTCGGGTTCGTAGGAGGCCCCAAAGGAGCCCCGCGAGGGCAGCGGGGGGCCACCCCAGGGAGTGGCCATGCTGTGGACACCGCACCCGCCCGCCCTGCCTTCCAGGCTCCTGCTCTGCTTCATGTGCTGCACCACGCTGCTGTCCATGTGGCTCTCCAACACGTCCACCACCGCCATGGTGATGCCCATCGTGGAGGCCGTGCTGCAGGAGCTGGTCAGTGCCGAGGACGAGCAGCTCGTGGCTGGCAGCTCCAGCGCCGAAGAGGCCGAGCCCATCAGTACTGTTTGCTGGAGTTCACCTCCCCTTCGCCCCCGGGCCCTCCTCTTGGGACACCGCCCAGCTCAGGGCCGCCCCCAGAGCCCTCACCTGTGCCCCTCCCCTCCCCTCAATCCCAGGCCAGCCCTCGGAACCTGAAGCTCCCTTGTGACCCCACGTTCCTGGCTCTTCCTTCCTCCCCTGCTCACAGCAGCCACCTCTGCTCCTTTCCCCCAAACACTCGAGGGTTCTGGCAACACCCTGGGCCTGCCTGTGTCCGCAAGCCCCGCCATGCTTTCAGAGCGGAGGGAAGGGCAGTGGTCACGCCTGCCTCCAGCAGGATCTGCCCTCGTTTTCCCCGTTCAGCCCCAGCCCTGAGCCCCTGCCCTGCACGGTCAGCTCCAGCCTCCACATCTCATGTCTACTTTCCTTTGCTCCTGTAGGTCTTGATGTAAACAACAGCCAACCCTCTCTGGAACTCATCTTTGTCAATGAAGAGTGAGTATGACTGCCCTCCTCCCAGACGGAGCCTTGCCAGGTCTATTCCAGAGGTCAGGAAAGTGGGTACCTGAACAGCTCTTTTAGATGTATGGGCCCAGCTCACGTCCCGCCACACCACCACCTCCCTCTGCCCTAATTTCCTCTCCGTACCTGGGAACCACCTGCCAAGAGCCTGAGGGCAACTCCCTCAACCACAGGGAGTGGCAGCCATGAGGGAAGAGACAGAAAGACTGACTGAATCTGATTGTCCACACATCTACCAAGTAGAACTGAAGTAGAAGAATACTACATTTAGTTAATGGAAAAACATAATAAATGTCAGTGGAGATTCTCAGAGAATCACAGAGTATCTTCTAGATACTAGATATGGTCTTACTAGATTTGGCCTTGTCAGATATGACAAGGAAAGATGAAGTGATAGGCAGTGGATTTGAGGACAGTTGATGAGAGAGTCGCATGAGGGCGGGGAGAAGCTAAAAAAGGAGAAATACGCCCCCAAGCATTCATGTGAGACAGATCCATTAATAGCTCATTTCTTCCAGAAATTCTATATCAAAATGTGGTCTTCAAGGGATACTGTGATGAATGTTGCCTTTAAAGGTTGGATGTGCAGCAGAGCTGAGTTTTGCAGTTTGGTGTCTTCTTGGGCAACGAGAGCTGCCCTGAGTGCAACCAGCACGTGTGAGGGGAGAACATAGAAAGGTGGGGACAAGCTTTGCTCTCCCCCGCACTGCTGCCTTCAGTCACAGCTGTCCGATTCCCTTCCATGGCCCTGGACAAGATCTCAGGCAAACTTCACTGCTCTCTGGTTCTTTAAGGTGTTAGAACAGAATGAGCTCCTTTGCAGGTAGTCAGCAGTCTGGTCCAGACTCCGAAACTTCCGTCTCTCAGCCACAGTGCCTCCTGCCTCCTGTCCCCCGGGCCTGCAGGGTCAGAGGTCAGAGCGCGTGGGGACAGACTCCTCTTTCACCCTTCCTCCTCCCAGCCTCAGGGCTCCCACCCCTCCCTCTGCTGCCTCTGACCCCTCCAGGCGTCCTCCCCTCTCTGAGACTCCCTCGCTCTCCCACTTGCCAGGGGCCCACATTCAGCATCTCTGGAGTGTCCCCTTGAGGCGCCCTCTGCAGAGCGCCAGGCCTGATGGCGGTGGTGAGGAGCTCCCGGGTGACCACTCACCCCCACCCCTCAGTTCTGTGCTCTGCTGCCTCACTCCCCCAGAGCGTCTTCGTTCTGGGGGTTGCCTTGGCCTCTTGGGTAGGGTCTCTTCAAACGGCTCTGGCCCTGCCACCTTCCATGTACATCACCCGCCACAAGACTCCACATTATGCCCTGCCTTTGTTCTTCTCCAGACCTATATATATGTCCCCAAACTCTGAAGCAGAAGCTCAAGTTGTCCCTCGAACTCCCTCAGCAGAGTGCTGGTGGGAGCCTGGCCATTTGCCGGGGGAGGATGGCACTCTTCTGGGGTGGCCGGCACCTCCCATGCTGTCTGAGGGGCTCCGGGCCTGCCCTTCTCACCCGATTTGGGAAGGAGGGAGGGGAAACATCATACCACTCTACTCCTTCCAGGCTAACGACCCTCTCCAAACGCTTCCCTCCGAACCCCCATCAACCCCTTACCCTCCCCTGGGGTAGCCTGGACATGGCTATCGGCCATGGGACCCCAGGCCTGCACACGTGTCCAACACCTGTCTTTACAGTGAGCTCATGGCACCCACTGTCCTCAGAACTAAGACAAATCGAAGCATGCATTTAGCACTGAGCGTAGCCAGTAAGCTACAGTTCAGTTCCCACCTTCCCCTCACCCCCATCCTCTTGCTCTCATCTGCCTTTCTCCATGTGCAGCCCAGACTCTCCCTACTCCTGCAACCTCAGAGAAGCATTTCACAAGGTTCTCCTTCTAGACAGTGACCTTCACCGAGTCAGCCGGTGAGAATGTGGTCAGGGCTCCTCTCTGGGCCCACTGTCTACTCTGTACGTGCAGGTAGGAATACCGGCGCCATCCATCTGTTACGAGGATAACAATGTTGTGAGGACTAAAGTCCATATTTAAGTGCTTGGCCCCTAAAAAGCACTCCATGTTAGTTATTAGGAGTGTCAGCACTGCTTCTAAGGAAATGCTGTGTCCCCACAAATCCTGACAGCATCTCTGGAAGGCCGGGAAGCCTCGGGTGAGATTAGTCGTCTTTGTAGCCTAGGAAACTGGACCCTAGAGGGGTCACTTACACCAAACACCAATGGGGGGGTGGGGCATTCCCATCTCATGAAGTCGGATCCACTGTTGTTTTCTCATGTCCTTTGCTTTGTTCCAGCACATCGACTGCAGACTTCACCTCTCTGATGCAGAACAAGGTAAGGCCTTGGGTTTTTTCTGTGCTTTAAGATCACTTGGAAGTCCCTCAAGATAACTCAGGGACAGAGACGTCCTAGAGCCCAGTGGCAGCCACTGATGTGAAAACACAGAGGTGCTTACACGAGCCCGGACGTGAGAAGGGTTGCACGGGCTCCGGGCGAGGGCCTGCATCTCTGAACCCTGGCCCTGAGAGGGCTTAGCCTCATAAAGTACAGGCTAGCCTTTCCCGTGGAAGCCCAATACTCAGCCATCCAGATTTCCAAGAGTCACAGATTCACCCTCAGGATTCCTTGCACTGGGGATTGCATACAAAAACTATATTATAAAAAGGGTCACATTTAAAGATTTATTTATTTATTTATTTTAGAGAAAGAGAGCACGCACTTGTGTGGGTGGGGGGAGGAGCAGAGGGAGAGAATCTTCAAGCAGACTCCCCGCTGAGTGCAGAGCCTGATGTGGGGATCGATCCCACGATCCATGAGATCATGACCTGAGCTGAAACCAAGAGTCGATGCTTAACTGACCGTGCCACCCACGTGCCCCAAAAGGGTCACATTTATAGAGGAAAGCAGAGTTTATGGCCTCACCTCTTCCCCCAGAACTGGTTTCACATCTCCTTATATCAGCCCAAATTTTGATCACCAAACTGTGGACTTTGTTGTGGTGAGGTTTTGTTTTGTTTTGTTTTGTTTTTTCATTTTCTTTGTGTTAAAGAAAAATGAAGGATTCTTCATTAGCTAATGAAATTCCAGAAAGTCAAGCTGTCCTACAAGGACAGAGCCATGTTCTGCCAAGTTTCAAAAGTCTCTGCAAATGGGCTGCTTTGCACCCGCTGGATGGGACTCTGTGTCTTGGAGGCACAGTGGGGTGTTTCCCCACTGCATGCTCTCCCTGGCTTCTGGTCTCCGATGGCCACAGTGCTGAGGCGTGGGATGCGTGGGGCGATTATGCAGCCCCTCTTGAGGCCTGCCACATCCTCTTCCTGACAGTGGGACGGTCTTTGTCCCCACAGAACGTGAATGGTGTGCCCAGAATCACCAACCCGGTCAAAGCAGCAAATCCCCAGGGCAAGAAGGAGCACCGGTCCCAGGTAATGGAACTCACCCCCTGACCCTGTTTCCTACATGAAATGCCTTGAGCTTCCCAAGGGGCACCGGTCTTGAAGTTAGGAGGGCATCAGGCTAGTGTGCCGTCACCAGGCAGTCCATCCACAGACAAGTCTGACCTGCGTATGCCACGGGGATAAAACATCTAACTCACTGTTGATTTTGGCAAGTCATTCTACCATCTGAGCCCCTGTTTTTTTCTTCAGCTATAAAAGCTGGATCAGAGGTGTTCAAATTTTTTCCTCAAAGCTGCTTCGGGGACAATGCAAGTGTTGTATTTGAGTATTCTGAGACTGTAAGCAAATGGCTTTTCTTGTGTGAATGAGTATTTTTCCTGCTTGCTGTACCACTGAAACAAAATAGACCTTGAAGTTGGCCTAAAATTGCGGCTATCAGTTATAGCCCTTGATTTCAAATTTTTGTGTCCATCCAAATAATCTCAAATATTTAACATTCATCATCAGCATAAATAAATGCCACCATTTCTGAAACACTGATTGTATACCAAGCACAGTGTGCTGAGCATTTTCTCCCTAGTCTTGGCTCAGGGAGGTAGCAGTCTTGAACTCTATTTCCGCAGATGAGGCAAAGAGATGACATCATGTGGCCCAAGGCCTGAGAGCCAGTAAGCAGGGAGAGGAGCATCTTGATTCAAATCCAAGTCTCCCTGGCCACACGTATCTACTTTCAGTTATAAAACAGACGCATGCTGATTAAATGCTACGTTATGTTTTAAATATTGGAGGTCCATGAAAATTTTCGTTAGAAGAAAGGATCGTGGAAAACCACTGGACCAGAGAATCTATGAGGTCCCTTACAGCTCTGATAATGAATCTCTCAGGAAGGCTTGCAAGGGTCCAGACTGCCTTGGGCCCTCCTACGAGGTGGGGCACTATGTAAACTTTGAGAGGGAGGCAAGGTAGCCTCTTCCCCGTGGGTTTCCCAGGATCTGGCCTGCTGATGTTTGCCCCAGGTGGCTCCTGGTCTCATAAAGACTCAGTGGGGGGAGAATAGGCCTAGAGGGGCAGAGGGTACTTGCTGCTGCTGCTTTTCTTTTTTAAGATTTATTTATTTATTTGAGAGAGAGAGCGCGCGCAGTGGGGGGAGTAGGGGGAGGCAAAGGGAGAGGGAGAGTCTTAATCAGGCTCCACGCTGAGCTGGGAGCCTGACACAGGGCTTGATCCCATGACCCTGAGATCACGACCTGATCCACCACAAGAGTCAGACACTTAACTGACTGAGCCACGCAGGTGCCCCACTTGCTTCTTTATCTACACTGGAGGCCAGGGGTCAGCAACCTCTGACCCTGAAAGGCCACCATCTGGGCCAAGCAGGGCCTAAGAGGAGCACCGAAGGCTAGCCTTATATGCAAGGGGAGGGGGAGAGTGGGGAGGCAAAACCAAGAGGCAAGAGGCAGAAAAGAGTGAGGAGAGAATCCCACCCTGGATTCCCTCTGCAACCCAAGGCTTCTTTCTCAGTCACCTCCCGGTCAGGACTGTCACTCCAGTTCCAGAGAGAACCACCACCTTCCATGTGTCATTCACATGCAAAGCGGAGAGCAACCAGTTTTGCTAGAGTTCAAGTGAAACAGAACATGCTGTGACTAACAACAAAAGTAATAACAGCTTACCATTCGTTAAATGCCAGGAAGTGTTGTTCTAAGTGCTTTACATATATTACTTCAATGACTCTTCACAGCAATCTGGTGGAGAAAATGGGACTTCCTTCATTTTGCAGAAGAATATGCAGCTCAGAGGGGCTGCCCAAGTTGCTGAATGGTAGAACGAGGACTGGGATTTATCTTTCTGACACCCAAGCATAAAACCTTTCCGCGGCACCATGGTGCCCCTGCCCATGCTTTGTGTGCTGGACAGCCCACACTGGCTTGGAAAGATGCACTGGTTTTTCTCTGATAGGAAAAGCCGCTAGTCCTGATCCCTGGCCCCAGGAACCAGGAGCTCAACAGAAAGTACAAGTCCCAGCATGACCAGATGATCTGCAAGTGCCTCTCTCTGAGCATATCTTACGCCGCTACCATTGGGGGCCTGACCACCATCATTGGCACGTCCACCAGCTTGATTTTCTTAGAACACTTCAACAAGTAAGTAACTCACCTGGTCGACAGATACCCACTAACCATGCACTCCGTGTCAGGAGCAGAACTAGGTGCTAAGGATAGGGCAGAAAAAGAAACTAGAGCAGTTTCCATACGAAGAGGGAAAAGAGACGATGGAGCATGACAGTTCAGTGTGACTGGAGAAGGGTGGGGTTCTGCTGGGAGAGCCCACAGGGGCTGCCCAGTCACGGGGAGGACATGCCTCCCCAAGGACACAGCTAGGGAACAAGACCGGAAGCACAGCGGGCATACACTGGATGAAGGGAGGTTTTCCAGACCAAGACAACAGTGAGTGGGAGGACTCAGAGGCGAGAGAGCAGAGCACATAAGAGAGAATGGTAGAGGGCAAAGGGAGGCCAGGGAGGTGGACATGCAGATCACAAAGGGCTTCTTGAGGCCCAGGAAGGACCTTGGACTTCATCCGAAATGCCATGAGAAGCCTTTGAAGAATTTTAGGGAGGGAGTGAGGTGATCAGATTTATAGTCTTGAAAAACTGATTCTGGACTGAAAAAATGGAAAAGAGAAGGTATGCCTATTTTCAGCAGGAGGGCAACTTTGGACACCACTGCAGATGCCCAGGAGAGAGCTGGTGGTGGCCTGCTGACCCAGGCAGTAGTGAGGAGAAATGGTCAGATCTGAGAGATAGGCAGAGGTAGGCTTGACCAGCCTTGGCAGGATTAGAAAAGGCCTGATAGAGGGAAAGGCCAAGTCTGATTGTCAGACTCACGGCCTCCGCAGCTGGGGGAACAGAGTTGCCCTTGACCTACAAGAGCAGAAAAATAAGGAAATGTTGACATGGAGGTTGAGATGGCCAGATGGATACACAGCTCTGAATCTCAAGAGAAATTTCTAGGCTAAAGGCATAGATTTAGAATCAGTGGCCTCCAGAGCTGTCTTCATGAGCACACAACCTGTGTGATCACACCAGACCATCATGCTCAGAAGGGCCCCACACTTAGCTTGAGGTTCTGCCCTCACCATCTGAAAATTCTTAATCATTTTTTAACAAGCGGCCCGACATTTGCATTTTGTACTGGGGCGCACAAATTAGATGTTAGTGGGTCCTGGTGGGATGCATATGGAAATTGAAGCCAGGAGAGTGAAGAAGATCGATCACTCAGGGAGAACATATAGAGTAAGAAGAGCAGGGGCCATAAATATTAAGCTCAAATATTTAAAGTAGACTGTAAATGAGAGAACAATAGGTATCACACAGGGAAGAGAAAAATCTGGTGTCATTCTATCCAAGAGAAGAAAGTGTTCAAGGAGGATGGAGTGGGCCATATTGTTTAAAGTGGCTGAATAACTAAGCAAAAGAAGGACAAAAATGTGTCCATTCGATTCAGTGACGTGGAGGTTACTGGTGACCTAGGCAAGAGCAATTTGGTGAGCTCCCTGGATCTCCACTGGTCTGAAAGTGCCACCATGCTGTTTTTCTTGGCACTGGTGAACAGACCACCCCCAGAGTTCATTCTGGCTGTGTTTCAAAAATCTACAGATTAGTTGTTACACTTTCTAAAGTGCTATAGATGGGAATAGGCCCTCCTCTGTATCCACAAAAGTCTATTTAATCTATTCTAAAAACCCATTCCCTTTCCTGGGTCAAGGAACAGGGCCTAGATTTCTATGTACAGGGAAGAGATGATGCAACAGACTTTATGCCTGTTAGCCCCTACAGGCCAGAGTGAGTCACTCAATAACTTATACCCCCTGGTATCCTTCTAGCTCCGAAAGCCCTTCTTTCCACCACCACCCCCCACTCTCAGTGACCCACTCTGGCCCTTAGGGGAGGCACAAGCTGTCACAATTTCCCAAGAAGCACATGGATGGTAAAGGTAAGTCCCTGACCAGGCCACAGTGCAAAAAAGCAGATGTCTCTGTGATGAGAGAGAAGATGAAGCACTCTTACATCCTGTGTTTCCACTGCATCCTCTCTGGGGGCGGGGTGGGGGGGATTCTGCTCTTGGTCTTTCTCTTTTTCCATGCAGTGCCTAGTGTGAAAAGAGGGGCAGTCTCTTCCCACCTTAAAGGTGGGAGAAGAGCCCAAGAGGAAAGGAACACAGGTGTTGTCTAGGTTAAAGTCATGGCTCGCATGTGGCCCATCCCGGCTCCCCAGGAAATAACATCTGGGCTGGGGGGGCACAGCTCTTCCTGATGAGTGAAGAGTCCTCCGGGTAACCTCCCTGAGACCCTAGGGCAGCAGTGGATGTTGATGAAGGATTTGGAGATTCCAAGTCATGGTTCTCCTAGGGGCACAGTTAATACCTGGAAACTTCATGATGTTCTAGAGTCCAAACTTGTCCGGAATCGGTGCCTTGCATCCCTCAAAGCTCACATTCCTTCAGGAACTTTATAAACCAAGTATACCAGACTGCCCTTTCCATTCTCTGTTATCCTGAAAACCAGATGAGTAAACTTATAAGAATCTCTACATAAATTAAGATCAAAACAGCTCCCGACTGGTTCTCCTGAGTGCAAAGTATGCATACTTCAGTGATATCAAATGTGGTTGGTTAGGTGCCCTTTTTAGCTTACTTCATAATGCTTGGCTGGGCCCTGTGCAGTTGCAACTGTCAAATACGTGAGTTCTAGATAATGTGTTACCACGTCACCCGTAGCTCTGATGTATGTCTTCTTAGGAGCATTTAGCTTATCACCCCCAGAAACCACATGGGAATCCATCCTTTTCTTATCACTGACCTGGTTCTTTCCCTTCCAGCCAGTACCCCGCTGCAGAGGTGGTCAACTTCGGCACCTGGTTCCTCTTCAGCTTCCCCATCTCCCTCATCATGCTGGTGGTCAGCTGGTTCTGGATGCACTGGCTGTTCCTTGGCTGCAAGTGAGTGCCAGGGCCCTGCCGGCGAGGTACCGAGGCTCTCCTGTCCATCCAGAGTCATGGCGGGAGCCCTGGGGAGCACCACCCAAGGGGGAGCTGCTGAGTAACCACAGAGGATGTGCGAGGAGAAGACACTGGACTAGACAGGGAGTCAGGCATCCCCTGTTCTAGACACTAAACATACATGGCCTCGGCACTTCACTATGAGCTCTGCAATGGAATGTTCTTAATTCCAACTCACTGGTTAAAGGAACCGTCAGATTTATAAAAAGTCTGAATGGGAGGGTGGTTAATGTAGTTTCATTTCTCTCAAAGCATACAGAGTAATTTGAACTAACTTTTAAAGAAATGTGACTCCAAGTAGAAGTTTCCTTAGGCTTAATTTTATAGACATGAGCGATTCATACATAGTAGTTGCATGAAATATTCACGTACCTCTCAAAGTCATAAGTTAGATATTCTTCTTGCAATATTATTCCTGATATTAATCTGCCTAGCAAGCCTTTCTTCATAACTATATTTCAATCAGCCTCAAACACATAACGGGAAGATATATATGATGTTTTGCTATTGGTCCATGGGACCCAAGACTCCCATTGCTCAGGGAATGTTCTCTGAGCGGCTTTTTTTTTTTTTTTAATAACTCAGAGGTTACTATCAAATCAATGATAGCTGTATATTTCTATACCTCCAGTATGTAGAAAATACCCCACATAAATACACTCGCACAAGTCTGTAAGACATGATACTTCACGTCAATACACCAGAGATGTACCCAAATGGATATACCCGGAAGCCTAGGGGAGAGGCTGAGGGCAGGCTGTGTAACCTGGCAGATAAAAGTCGTAGGAGAGCTGGGGTTGGAGAGAAGAGGGGACAAGTGACCACAGCAAGCCAGCAGTTTAGCATTTGCTAATCCTTGACTCCTGTGGGCCTCAGAAGCATGTTTCCTTTATTCTTCTCGTTCTTCCTTCTCAGTTTTAGAGAAACCTGCTCTCTGAGCAAGAAGAAGAAGACCAAAAGGGAAGAGGTGTCAGAGAAGAGAATCCAAGAGGAATATGAAAAGCTGGGAGCCATTAGGTAAAAATCAGCCATTCACCCTCTCTCCTTCTCCAGGAGAGAAAACATGGCAGGTGAAGTGAGCCCACAAGCAGCCTTGTTCAACAACCACAGCCCCTTGAGCTGGGGAATTTTCCACAACTATGAATCCAGGCCTTTAGAGATGCTACTGAATGCCCGAGTCGAGCGGGCCCAGATTCCAGGTGGCCACCCTTCCCCTTTGCCGTTTTCCAAGTCCAAGGTAGAGCCGCGGTGTGGGGTGGATGGCACAGACGGGGCCTCCAGATGGACAGAAGAGAGAGACAGCACAGCCACCCTCTTGGGACAGGCCCAGTTCCCCACACTGCTCTGACTGGGCCACCGCCAGTCCTATGGCCACTCCTGGGGAGCTGGGGGCATCAGGCATTCTCAAATACAGGCTTGAAGACAGAGGGCCCGAGGACTCGCCACCCCCATCAGCCATTATCAGCTTTCCCCAGTGACCCCATGCCCTAGTTGGTGCCATTTTTCTCATTTTAGGGCAACAGGCAGGTACAGCTTTGGGCAAAAGGATCCTGGTATAAGCAGTATTTTAAAATGTTTTAATTTATAAAAGGAATACCCGTTCACTGTAGAACATTTAGAAAATACAGGAAAATATAAAGAAAAAAACTAAAATTGACTTCTATTTATTCAGTGTTAACTGTTAACAACTGTTACCATAATGTACTCTTCCTTCCATCCTTCTTTTTGGTGCAAAATTGTATGTATTTTTGCTAAAATTCAGTCCAACTGAACACAGTTTTAGATCTTGTCCTTTTTTCACTTAGCTTTAGACTGTCATTATATTCCCAGGCCATTAGCTCTGCAGTGCAAACATGATTGTTAGGTGCGTCTCATTCGAACCTGAAGTTATACCAAAATATATTTGATGTCATGGAATATCACTGAATGTGTAGATTGTTTCCACTTTGAATGTTCAGTTTTTAGATAGATAACATATCACTGTGCATTTCTGGTTATTTCCTTACATGAAGGGAAGGACTGAATTTAAGGCTCCTGACATACATCATCAAATTCCCTCCGAAAAGGACCCCGCTCCTCCCGCCGCCCCCCCTCCAGCATTCTTCTTGGAGGCCGCTCTGCATTGTATAAACATATGCTGCCGTACCACCTCACCCCTTCCCACCTAGCTTCTCCAGGAGACGTGGGTGACGTCCCGTTTTCTGGCAGCTTCTCAGTCCTCTTCCCACTTCTCCTCAGTGGCTCGGAGTGGTGGGGCAGCCACTGTCTTGTCCCCGGGATGGGGGCTCTGAAGCGCACCCCACGCGAAGGGAAAGAGCGAAGAGAAACCTCCCAGCTCCTGGAGCGGCTTTTCCTGTTGTATCTTACAGCTACCCTGAAATGGTAACTGGATTTTTCTTCATCCTGATGACCGTGCTGTGGTTTACCCGGGAGCCTGGCTTTGTTCCTGGCTGGGATTCTTTCTTTGAAAAGTAAGTGGTACTGTCTCCTCCTTAAGAGTAAGCCCCTGACGCAGACCCTTCAGACAGTTCCCACCAGCGTCCCTCCTCGACTCCTCGTAGGGGCAGCCGTGAGCCCAGAAAGCACTCCGTCCCCCTGGAAGTGCCCCCTTCTCAAGGAAACCCATGCGGAGTCAGGAAGAAAATACAGTGTGTGGCGTCGGGTCTGGGGTTGGCATCTGGTGCTGCCCCGGACCAGCCTTGTGACCTTGGTCTTGTACTTAAGCTCTTGAAACCTCAGCTGTCTCGCAGGTGGCTCTGAGGCTGAGGCGTAGAGATCAAATGCCCCTGTGAGAGCCTGAGGGGGTGGCTGGGGCCTTGGCAGGCAGAGGGCCCCCGGCCGCCCCTGCAGGACCCCTGAAGGCCGGGCCACAGATCTCTCAGCTCGGCTTCGCAATTGAGCAGACACACACGGAGGTGTGACCCTCGCAGGAAAGAGAACTCATCCTTTTCGAGTCCCCTTTACCGAAGTAACTCCTGATCTCTCCTTCTAAGGGGCCCATAGAGCCACACTAAGACGTCTACCGTAGCCAGGCCCAGCCTCCAGACTTCAACCCTTGCCCGCTAAATCCACCGCTGGATAGCATGGCAGCAGCTGCAGGAAGGAAGGCTGACCACCCGCCAGATTGGGTCCTAAAAAGAGGCACTGTGTTCAGACAGACTGTCCTGAGACATCGTGCCCCCCTCCTGACCCTCCGCCTCCAGCCCTGCTTGTCTCTTTGCTAGGAAGGGCTACCGCACCGATGCCACGGTCTCTGTTTTCCTCGGCTTCCTCCTCTTCCTGATCCCAGCAAAGAAGCCCTGCTTTGGGAAGAAGAGTGACGGTGAGAGAAGTTCAAGGGAAGAAGTCAGGGCTGGCTCTGGTCAATCATACCCAAGGCCGTTCTGGGTGCCCCCCCCCCCGGCCTCCCCCTCCCCGAGAGCAGAACAGCCTCCCAAATCATCGGTGCATCAGTTAGGCCCTTGTCTCCCCAAGCCCCACCCATTAGGATTCATCCGGCTCTCCCGCTGTCTACCTGTGATCCAGGGCAGAACCGGGAGCCCTCGCTGGGGACAGAGCCCATCATCACATGGAAGGACTTCCAGAAGACCATGCCCTGGGAGATTGTCATTCTGGTGGGAGGAGGCTATGCTCTGGCTTCTGGCAGCAAGGTAACTCTTGAATTCTGTTCTTCTTGGGCCAAAGATTTTTTAAGCAGCTTTCCCTGATGAGTCATTTTGATTCTGGGAGGAAGATTCACAGGCACCGAGGGAACAGTAGAGCCGGGCGTGGATCCCCTGCCCTGCCCCGAGCCTCTAAGCCGGTGCTACTGAGATCAGCCGTGCTAGGGAGTCACTCCCACCTCACTCACCAGCCCACACTGCCACAGGCAAACGATTGACTGCATTTTACAGCCATGTCCTTCTGGGCATTTGACGGTGGTGGGAGGAGATGTGTCTCTAAGGGTCCAGAGACACCCCACACCCACACACAGCCAACTGTCCCTCCGTCGGTCAGTCCACATGCTTATGTTGAGCCCCTTTGGAGAATGTATGCTAAAGCTGACGTAAATGCTATTCATAGGCCCTGATTTCCTGATTGGGAGGAATTGGGATACGATCTTATAAAAGGGACTGGTGGGAAATAGTTGAATTTCCTAAAGTGTTAGCCCTTCCTGAAATAGGAAACGATCCCCCAAATGAATCAGGTTCACACTGTTTCTCCCTTGACTTTCGCTATATTCATTAACTTGGCTCACTTTTTGACTGCCCATTCGTTGAAGGTCAAGGCTATCTGCATCAGTAATAATATCACAGAATCCTCCACTTGGAAGGAACCTTGGAGAACACTGAGTCTGATCTCCTACCCAGTTGAGAGAATTCCAACCCCTGGGCTTGGACCCCACCAGTGACAGGGCACTCCCTGAGCAGGGAACAAAGAATTGTTCTTTACTTTTAGCTCAGATCTGTATGTCTTCCACTGTTGGCTCTGGCTCTGTCCTCTGGAACCCCATCCTAGGTAATAATTATTAAAGTCATAAAAAGTTATTAGATCCCCTTAGATCTTTTTTTTCCCCCCCAACAAAAACTCCCTAGTTCCTTCAACCATTCTTCAAGAAGTAGTGACCCCTTACCATGTTGGCCTCTCTCCTCAGCCTCACTACACTTTGCCCTTGGCCTTATTTAAACATGGTCCAGAGGTGGTCAGTCTACTGCAGAGTAAAGCAGTCATATTACCCAAGCCCCATCTCTCACCTCTGATCCAAGCACCAATCTGTATTTTTATGGAAGCTTTTATAAGGCTTCACTGGCACTCATGTCAACATTTATATTGAAATTGCAGCCAACTAAAACCCTCATTCTTTTCTTAGCCACTATTAAACATCCCATCTTTCAGCCAATCCTGTATATGTGCTGTTGGTATTTCTAATTCCAAGTTCTAAATATTATACTTCTCTTTATTGAATTTCAGTTGTTAGTTTTGGCCCCTGAGTCTAGCCTGGAAAGATTTTTTTTTTAACCAAAATTTTGTATGTATTACAGATAGCATAGTTGATATTTCTGTAAAATCTACTGACTCTACTAATTTAATAATATAATTCAAGTGTGATATAGGTGATTCCTACCGAGTTTGAAATAATTTCAGTCTTGACATGAGGAAAATCCAATGTAAAATGTTTTAGTATCAAGGTTTAAAAAAAAAAGACTTCCTTTGTTGTGCTTTTTTTCTAACTTGGCAATCTAATTTATCAATTTATTTCAAATTACAATATAAAATAGCTTCTGGAAAAATTTGCTATTAAATTTTTTTCACTTTACTTCTGAGTACTATCTGGATAATGTGATCAATGGAACTCCCATTTCTTTATAAGTACTGTTTCCACTCAGCTAACTGCTCTTCCTCTCCTTTGTCCAGTGGGTACGGTTTAATGTGCTATAAGAGGTAACAATCAGAGAGTTCCTGTCGGCCCCAAAGCTCTGTACCAACCATGAATTGCTGTGGTCCCCACATGTTGGATTTGCAGCTCACGGGCAGTGGAGCAAAAGGAGAAAAGAAAGTGCTCCCAGGGGGCATCTGCCTTCAGCTCAGGTCATGATCCCAGGGTCCTGGGATGGAGCCCCACATCGTAGTTGGGCTCTCTGCTCAGCAGGGAGCCTCCTTCTCCCTCTCCCTCTGCCTGCCGCTCCCCCTGCTTGTGCTCTGACAAATAAATAATATCTTAAAAAAAAAAAAAAGAAAAGAAAATGCTCCCAGGTAAAATGGCCACAGCAGAGATCAAATAGCCTTTGGTGAATTCGGAAAAGGGGAGAAAAATCAGCCTGCTGGTAATGTGATGAGGCTGTCTCTAATAGTAAAATATGAGTAGGACTTAGAGCTTGAGGAATCATAAAATGTCTCACCTTGCTTTGGGCCCTACTCTCCAGGTCTGTAGTGCATTGGCAGTCTCTAGGGTAAGCAGGAAAAGTTAGAGCACGTCAGCCATAGAAGGGAGAGGAGGAGGCAGGGAGGGCCGGTGAATGCATATGGCAACGTGAGGTTTTTAGTACAAAAACTCAACCGTGTCCTTTAATTTTCTGAAGGAGGGAGGGAATCTTCACTATTGACAAAGGAACAACTTCTAACCAAAGAAGTTATTCCAAGTGGGAAATATTCATTTATTGGAGATCTATATAAATTTTGCTAACGGAAAAGGCTCAAGAGTGGCACCATGCCTTCGTATCTTGTGTCGTGAAAAAGCACTGGTGGACTGTAGATCCTGATGTCAGCCATGATGAGATTGAACCTGAAACAGGCCGGACCGCCATGACCAGCTTTGTGGGCCAGCCAGGTGGCACCCTCCCACTGAGTGCAGATAGACTGGGACTCCCTCTATGTAAAGCTTCTAGTGTTCAGCCCTGCCCACTGACTCCCCACAAGCCACAGGAAAGGTTACTGTCCAAAGATGTTGATAATCTTCCCCCCCTTTCACAGGTGATGAGAGCTAGATTTCAAAAGGAGAATTCAGGATTACATTGGGGAGTCTGTGCAAAATCACTGTTGACTGGATGCACAGAGTGAGAATGTCAGAGGCTGGAGAGAGTAATAAGATTGAAGTTGAAGGGCCCGTTGCCCCAAAGATCTCCAGCCCCTGCCAAGCCGTCATGGCAAAATCCTGAGAAGAATCATAGCCATTAGGATGGACGGCTCTCCATGCGCTGTGATGACTGCCCAGGAAACCCTAAGACTGAATGTTACTACAATCATAAAGAATTTTCTGGGCTGTAAAAATGATTCCATCGTCAAATCAGTAATGCTTCTGGGTCCAGTCTGCCTGAAAATAGGATGGCAAATTAGATGCCTCCTAGCGGTTCCTTCCAGCCCCCCACCATCCCTGACCTCCTAGAGTCTAAGAATCCCATGGGGAACGTGTTCTTCCTCCTCTCTTCTTACCATATCACCCGTCTCCCTGTAGACCTCTGGCCTCTCCACGTGGATTGGGCACCAGATGTTGTCTCTGAGTGGCCTCCCACCGTGGGCTGTCACCCTTTTGGCATGCATCCTGGTGTCCATTGTCACAGAGTTTGTGAGCAACCCAGCCACCATCACCATCTTCCTGCCCATCCTATGCAGCCTGGTGAGTAGGGCAGGGCCCCCAGATGTCTGGAGGGGTTGCCCCGGGCCCAGGGAGCAGCTCCCCAGCTGTACTCTCTCCGCTGGTCATTGCCAGACTTCAATGATTGGTCTCCAGCCGTAGTTTGGAAATGAAGTGTTTCAAATTTGATAGACAGACAGACAGACAGATAAATGGTAGCAAGGGCTCTAGAAACCCTTTTCTGAAAGACTAGGATTAGTTTAGAGGCAGTCCTGAATGGAAACAAGAATGCACAGAATATCCTTAAAACCCTAGGATTCCAATTCCTCACAATCATCATTTCTTTCTCTCCTAAGACCTAAGAGTAGGGCCAGAGGAATAACTACAGAAAATGGGGGCAAGATGCTCCCAGAGGTACACTCAGCTGTAAAGACCAAGACCACAGCTCTATCATCACCACCTCCCCTCAGTTTCTCAGTCCAGGGGGGTCTGAGAATTGAGGCAATGCCAGCCTCATCTCATGGTCTCAGAACAATTTGTTATTCATGAATGAGAGGAGGGGAGCAACTCCCAGATCTCAGCCTGGCTAAGCAGCCCCCGAGGTAACGGACCAGACACAATGCTGCATCTGTCCCATTAGTGAGGGGAAACCTATCAAATGAAGGCTCCTCCCCATCCCCAACAAAATGATATCCTTCTGCTTTAACCCCAGACTACCCCCAGCCACTGTCTTTGCTCTTTGCTCAGGTGTCTCCTTCCAACCGCTCCCTCCATCATCTCATTTGTGTGAGCCTTGGCGTGCACTTAGTTAAAACTCAGCAACACTGAGGGCAAGACCATGGGTTTCAATCCCATACAAAGCAAACATCACCTAGAAAAACACCTTAGTTCTGCACCCCAAGGATGAGGGACCCCTACCTCAACCCAAGCAGCTCATTCATGAGATTTGAGTTTGAAGAATGAATCTCCCAGCGAAAGGATAAAATTAGACCAGCACCAAGAAATGAAACGTCCCTTCTAGGAAGAAACTCAGAGCCCGTGTTTCCATGGGAGTGAGCAGCATGAGCCCCTTGTGAGTAGTGATTTAACTGCCCTCAGCACATGATAACCAGCCAAGGTTAGCCAAAGTCAAGCCACCTTTTAAAGCATGTTTGTGATGTGAAGCCCAAGAAATGAGAGCCGCATCTCAACGCTGATGTTTCTGTGAATTCTCTCTTCTCCTAGTCTGAAACGCTGCACATTAATCCACTCTACACGCTGATCCCAGTCACCATGTGCATCTCGTTTGCAGTAATGCTGCCCGTGGGCAATCCCCCCAACGCCATTGTCTTCAGCTATGGGCATTGCCAGATCAAAGATATGGTAAGTCGTGGATGCCCTCTTCCCACCGTGAGGACAGGGACGAGTGGCTCCACAGCCTTCTCCTGAGGCTTACTTACCATTTTGTAGCAGTGTCTGTGATCTGTCAACACTCAGTCTGGTGTGGTCGAAACAATGGTGCTGGCAAAAAGGCCTTCAGCTGGTCCACAAGCACCAAGAATAGCAAGAACGTGCTCGCCTGCCCTTCCGGGAGAAAGCGGGTACATAGAGACAGCTGGAACAGACCCGAGATGCAGCCCAGGGTGAGAAGGCACAAGGCTCTGCCCCAGTTTCTTCACTGGACCAGTGGGGATGTTCATTGCAAAAGCTGCCAGTTCACTCATAGAAGGGAAGCAGGAGAAACTGTAGGAACCTAGGGTGAAAGATCTGAGGGGACAGGACCCTCCGTCGAACGCAAGAAGCCCGAGGCAACAATGGCAAAATGAAGCACCCACACCTCCTTTCCTAGTTCTCAGCTGGACTCCCACAAGATGGCTGAGGAGACATCTGGTCAGATTGGAGTGTTGGGCCTATTTACCCTCGACCCCTCAACCTATACTCACTGCTGTGCTCCTGGATATCCAGGCCACTGGGGGAAAAATGAAAACCACTGCTAATTACTGGGGCTGGGCTGTCCGAAATAGGGCTCAGTCCCCCTTCCCGAGGGTCTCACACATTCAGCAGCCCTGTAAATAGCAAACGGAGGAAAGGGAGAGTGTCAGGCTGGTCACAGATACTCAGATCCTTTCTACCATTCAAACCACTCATCGAAGTCATCTGTAATACTTCAGGGAAGGGAGGGCACAGCCATCGCCCCCCCCCCCCCATCTCTTATTGCACAACCCTGTCTGCTCGAGAGTTGAGCTCGGTCCCAACTCTCCTGTCCCCCCACTTCCTCTCCTGGGCACCCCCACCACTCACCCCCGCCCCCTGCCACCGTCTTTTCTGGAATCAGGTGATCAGAGACAGTGCCTTTCAAAGGTACCAGATGACAAGAAGTAAGCCAGTCGTGGGTTCTATTCCCAGCCCGGCGGACCTGAGACCTCCATTTCCTCATCTGCGTTAAGATGGGGGTTCCAACTAGAAACTCTGCGTGGTTCCTTTCAGCTCTAAATGACTTGAATTCAGCCCCTTTAGAACCTGCCTCCTCTGGCTAGGGGACCTGGGCAGTTCTCCACGCCCAAAGCCCAGGTAGCCAGGATGATTAGTAAGTCCAGGGCTCCGGCCAGAAAGCAGAGAAGCAACACATCTAGTCACTTGCTTGGAACATTCATTCTCCCTCACAGCTTTCCCAACTCAATGCCAGCTAGTGGACCCGTGGTGGCTAAGCGGTGTGCTTCGTTCCTCCCTCGTAGGCTGCCAGCCATCCTTACCGTCCTTTTTTCCAACTGGCCCTGGCTCTGCCAGCCGTCATCCCTCACACCCCCTCAGCCTGTGTCAATCCCACGGCAGAAATGGGAGGGTTCAGGGTCATGGACGTGACATTCCCTCAGCAGAAAGAAGCAAAGCTAGCGTGTGTCACCCTCCCATGGAAGGAAGGGCTGAGCAGAGGCAGCTGACCTGGTTCTCCAGGTGAACCCAAGGGACACTACTTTCCATACGCTGTTCCTTTGGGAAGGAAAAAACAGTTAACAGTGGCAAAGGCTTCGTAGGATAGCGCCTCTCCTACGGGTCCCCATGTGTGTCGGCACAATAAAGGCTCCAAGAAGTTCCTGCCTTAATGCATTTCCCTATCATGTAGCTACAGGATCCTTGCGTATAACAACTCTTAACATTCTAAGACCTGGTGTTCCAAGTACACGCCTTCCAGGCCTCCACTTGGGAGTGAGAACCCAAGTGGAGATGGTTCTACTGGCCTCTCCCATCCTTCCACAGTCCCGAACCACCCTTGGAGGCAACCCTACAGATCCCAGGCAGTGACTGAACAGATCAGGGCCAAGGCGTGGGTGGGGGGCACAGAGAGGAGCACTGGGGGATCTGTGCTGCTGCCTGCTCAGTGACTTAGGGTGGGCTGGTTTGTGTCCTGTAGGTGAAAGCTGGCCTGGGGGTCAATGTCATTGGCTTGGTGATCGTCATGGTGGCCATCAACACATGGGGAGTTAGCCTCTTCCACTTGGACACTTACCCAGCCTGGGCGAAGGTCAGTAACATCACTGATCAGGCCTAACACAAGTGGGCAAACGGTCCAACTGAAGAAGCTGCCAGCACCTAACAGAATCTGACCAAGAGGCCAAGAAAGCCACCAGGAGCACACAACCAACACCAGAAGATTCCACCACCTGCCACCTCAAGTGAAGTGCAGCAAGCCTCCAACAATCAAAACACATGCTTCGATGTTAGTGCCTTCTGCTCTGCCCCCGTCCTTAGCACCATAGTTCAGGGAGACCTGTGCTCTTTCTCACTTCCTGTATCTTGGGCTCTCCACTTCTTTCTGAAGACAGGAAGAGAAGACCTTAGTTGCCGCTCAGAGGCTAAGCCTCAGAAACTAGCCTCACTAGGTTTATTCTTAATATCTTAACCCCTTTCTAGGAATTGAAGGGGAAATCCAAATCACTCTACCTACACACAGATAATGAAACCAGTTACATCTCCTCTTTCAGAGGAAAATCTCCCCCAGAATTTTCTCTTCAGTGTTTCTATCCTAAGCTCTTACCACAAAAAGGCAATCTTGGTAAGTCCTCTTTGTGGCAATCAGTACTCTTTTATCATTACTTAAGCATCTCCCTTCAATGGCTTTTCTTCACCTTTGGCACCAAATTCCCATAAGGAAACAGCGTTCTCCCTTAGAAAGGCGCTGGCAGGGTTCTCTTTGTCAAAGGAAAAGTAGAGGAAGAAGACACACTGAAGTTAGCACAGGTATCCCCTGCTCTTCAAAAGTTCTAGTTACACCACTTCACTTTTACAAAAGGCCTACATTAGTACCTGTTTTCGCTAACCGAAAGAAATCTGAGGAGGATTTTCAGGTTTATGAGAACCTGGTTCTCAGCACTGGTTTTGCAGCGAGCCCTTAGAGGAGCAGTGCGCAACCTGAGCAGCTAGAGTGGTGCCACCATGCCCCCTCCCGGGAAACAACACCCAGCATCTCAGCATCCAGCTGCCAGAGCTGTGAACATCTGGGCTTTATCTTTATTTTGTGCCCCCATTAGCAAGTGTCCTAAGGTATCAGAGAAGCCTAAGAGAGGTTCCTTTTTGAGTCTGCGAATGCTCAAATATTTTTCCAGATAAATGAATGGTAACTGCTTCTTTGCTCGATGCCATTTCAGCTTACAAAAGATTTCATAGGAATGCTCTACTTTTGGATAGCGAGGGACACCTATCTCTCTCATCACTTACCACTAATCCTCAATACCACTGCACTGGTTCAGTTGGGAGGGAGAAAAAATTCTCATACCTGTCTTATTAATGAGGCCAAAACTATCATTAAGACCACAGTACTATTGGGCGCCTGGGTGGCTCAGTTGGTTAAGCGACTGCCTTCGGCTCAGGTCGTGATCCTGGAGTCCCGGGATCGAGTCCCGCATCGGGCTCCCTGCTCGGCGGGGAGTCTGCTTCTCCCTCTGACCCTCCCCCCTCTCATGTGCTGTCTCTCTCATTCTCTCTCTCTCAAATAAATAAATAAAATCTTAAAAAAAAAAAAAAAAAAAAAGACCACAGTACTATTAATGATATCTGACTAGCTTTCTTCTGGATGTAATGAGGAGTTCGTTCCTGAGAAGACAAGTACAGAAAGTTCCAAAGGCATCAGTCACTTTCTACAAGTCAGTGAGCCCCTTGAGGGGAGAGAAGATGTCTTATGTTCCTGAAAGTCTCCAGCAACTTATACAATATAGTAAACTAACTACTCAATAAATGTTGCCCGTGAGAAAAATCACTTCGGAAATCAAGGCCTCCTGCTTCCTCCTGAAAACCACGCCATTTTCCCCACGACAGATGTCCTTGCTATATGACTGGATATAGGTCCCAAGCCCCCCGCCAGCTTGTAGGCAATACATAGTTCTGACTTCCACCACCAGTTCCTTGCTAAATCGGTCTTATTGGATAAGGAATACCCCACAGTTACTCCATTCTTTTAATTGATTTTAAGTTACTATTGATAGCATGGGCAGTTTTCCCACACAATAACTTATCAATAAAGTCACTCCCTTAGTTTATCAAGTATTTGTGAGTTCTAAAATTTCTTTTGTGCCGGCCAACACTTGCATGCTCTGACCACAGCACAACTGACCAGATTTAACCACGGACATTACTGCTTCTGCCCTATCAACTGGCTTAGGCCACGTTATCTGACTCCTTATAAAAAAATAAAGACCTACTGAGCCCAAATAAAATACTAGTGTTATGTACACTAGAGCTGGTTTGATCGAGTCAGCATCTTGACAGTTATTTTGCTATAAAATGTTCAGAAAAGTCAGGGTGTTCTCGTATTGTCACGGCTGCCAAACTGTCAACTGTCTGACCCATTACAGAACTTAGCCACCAAGCCTCTAGTCACATTAAGACAAAGGTGCAAATAATAAGATTCTGGGAGTATAGATAAGTAAAAAGAGAAAGAAGAGGTGACTTAGAATTAAGCGGACTCAGAATTCCTGGCCACTGCTCAGCATTCGAGAACCTCCTCAGTCCTAAAGGGAAGCAGTGCAACTCCCCTCCGCGGCTGCAGCCAGATGCTCCGAAGGGCTAGTGCACTCAGCTTAGAAAGAGCATTTACTTCCGACAGCTCCACCGACTCTTCCCAAGAGCAGCACTCTTCCTTCCCAAAGCCAGAGGGCAGGCTAACCAAGCCTGCTCCTTCCAGTGACAGGAAATGTCAGCGATGACTAACAACTCCTGTCATCTAAAATCACTCCACTGGTGGACAGTAAGTAAGGGCTCACCTTCGTATTAGTAGTCTTAGGTTTCTTGCAAATATATTCTAATTTGATTTTTATCTTCTAATATCACAACACTATATGGATGGAAAGTAGTAATGATCATCTTATACCAGCTCATTTTATAGATGACTGAGAAACGAAGACATTAAGTATAGTTGCACCTTATTTTCAAGTCAATTACATATCAAACTTGCTTAATTGCCTATGAAAATTGCCTTTGACATTCCTTTAAGTCACCCATGAAGTACATGGTACAATCTTTTATATTAGGATTTACATGGCAAAGACTCATGAACTATCTTTTAGTAAATAAAAGATAGCTAGTTTTCCCTCAGAAATGTCAGAATAAATCTGTTTCTTCAGTTGAATACCAAATAATGCAGTTGGCTTCACACTTAGGGACCATGTTTGAAAAATACACCTGGGGGCACCTGGGTGGCTCGGTCGGTTAAGCGTCTGCCTTCGGCTCAGGTCATGACCCCAGGGTCCTGGGATCAAGCCCCGCGTCAGGCTCCCTGCTCAGTAAGGAGTCTGCCCTTCCTCTCCCTCTGGCCCTACCTCCCGCTCATGCTCTCTGTCTCAAATAAAATCTTTAAAAAAAAGAGAAGAAAAGAAAAAGTACATCTAAACATTAGAATAACTCTCAGTATAGCAAAATGTTCAAACCACTGGCACACAAAGGCCAGAGAAAACCCTAGTACACAGTAAGCCATCCTGCGGCTGCCCTCACTAAACAAATCCCAAGCACGACTGCCCGGCCATTTACATGGTGACTCTTTCTTGTCCCAATGCTGTACATGCAGGAATGATGCAACCACACTGCCCCTTTCATAAGGCTTTGCCACTTGGGCAATGATCCAAGCAGACCACGACTCAGGCTTTGCAATGCCCCACCCTGTTCACTTTCCATAAAACCCCACTGTTCTGTCATTTCCCAGTGCCTTGCAAAAAAAATGTACTTGACTAAATTATGATGCATGGAGATTTAGAAAAGGTATAGACTAAACATGAAAATCTAAGTGTCACAAACTCCCCTATTAAGACCGGGCAAGATCTCAAAATATGTTCCCTTCACCACCCTGTTGCCTTCCACAAGGCCCTAACAGTCACTAGGGAAAAAAGAACTCATTCATGAGTAAGGAATGGAAATGCTATGTGCAGAGTCCAAGATGGGACTCCAGTACAGTGTGTGGTGTTCCCTCCGGGAGAATACCAGAAGAAGTACTAAAAAGGCAAGAGACCTCAGCAGAAAAACAAACACCGGCAGAGTATCTAGGGAGTGAACTGCGTAGTGGAAATGAAAACATTATGCGTGTGTACATATGCTCTACGAACCTGTATGCACAGACAACTAGAAAAACCACATTGTAACTTTCTCTGCAGTCCTACAAATGAAAATTGAATAAATGGGTTAGAAAAAGTGAAACTGTTCCTTTAAATCAGGAGGTCACTGCTTAATTGCATAAAACACCAAATCAAAAGAAATGTCTAAAGGCATCAATTGGTAACTTCAAGTCCTAAAATATAGCCCCTTTTGATGATTTTAAATACAGTTGTTTGGGTTTTTCTCTCCCTTTGTTTGGGAGGATGATGGTTTAAGGATAAACTTTTCAAGTTCATTGTGTTTATGAAGTTCCCAACATCAATCCTAAAGTCTTATTTTGTACAGTTGGTAACCTTCCTTTTATGATCAGGTATGGCCAAAAGTTTTCTTAAATCACATCAACAGGAGTTTTCAAACAATTTTAAAAGGAGAAGAGTATGTCTTGTGATTCTTCCCATCCCTCTGATGGTTTGTGAGGCAAAAGTCCCTACAAAACACCCGGGGAACGCAACTCTTAGTGCCACGATCACACTCACTGCAACCCTCACCCACATTACAAAGTTTCAACCACACCCTAAAATCTGTGATGGTTCTCAGCTCCTCCTCTATCTCAGGGAGGATAATCTCACCTGAGAACTCTGAGCCCCGTTTCGCTGCTGCAAGAACCTAAAACTAGAAGAGGGTACCTGAAGAGTGACCACTGAGGCAGCCTGTTCTCACTGTGTTGCAGTTCACATGAAGGTGAACGGAGTTGCTGGATGGTTCCCACTGGTAGAAATGAGCCTATTAGCAAAGGGAAGAGTCAGTCATTCCTGAGGAAGCCCTATATCCAAATGAGATTAGACATAATATAGAGATACTTAATCTCCTACTACCTAAATTACCTTTATCCCTAAAAAGCCACTCTGGAAACGACACACGAGCAATCATGCTACCATATCTGTGACAAGGACTCACACTCTGGAAGCCCCTTTCTAAACTTGTAGCATTTTGAATACCCTCAAAGGTGGTAAAACTTTATCCTTTAAGGCTGTGGTTCATTCTGCTAACAATTCAGTCATTCAAGATCAAATCTTGTGAACCAGGAGGTATGATCAAGGTAGATACTCTAGATTTTCATCAGCAACCAAGAGAGTGACCACAGAATGACAAATTTTGCATGGCTCATAAACTGGTTCCAAAAAAATGACTGCAGAAAAATAAAGTATTCTGACCAAAAGCAGCATGTTTGGACCAATATCTATTATTTATTGGGCAATTTGCAAAGCACTGTGCAACACATCACACACATTATCTCAACTGTTTCTCATGTGAGCCGTGTGAGGTAGATATTGCATCCACATCTTAGAGAATACAACAGTGTCAAAAAATAAGCCCCTTGCCCATGATCTCACTTCTAGGGTAAAGCCAAAGCGTAATATGCTGCTAATCTGTATCACACACCAGGACAAGCTGCCAGAGATAAAACCTATACCCATGAATGAGAGATCCCTGTTTCCAAAGAGAAGCAGAACCCCTTTGTTTTAGAATCACACAGTACCAATGTCATCACTGTCTGGAAAAAAGGTGTCTCTAAATTCCTCCTTTCAGTTTATGGATTCTGGTAAAATGTCTTCAGAAATGGCATTATCAGTGAGCTGCCCGACAAGTCCCTAAAACAAAACACACAATCAAATGGGACTTTATCTAGAGTTAGTGCAAATTACACTGTTAGGGTTTAGTTTATAGCTATACCCTGCACAGATATGTACAGTAACTTTACGTTCAAAGTTATCACTGTAACAGCAAAAGACAGCAAACCTAACGTTCATCAGTAACAGATTAAATGTGTTATGGTATATCCATTCAATAGAATCTCATGTAGCCAAAAAAGGGAAAGAGGTTTCTTGTTCCTTACATACTGATATGGAATGATCTCCATTAAGGGGGAATAAAAGAGGGGGGAGGGGGGCGAAGGGTGAACTCAATACAGTGTATGATTTGTGTAAAATCTCCCCCACACACACATGTATTTGTTTAGGCAGAGAATCCTTCTCCGAGTATACAGGAGACTGTTGATAGTGCCTGCCTCCAGGAAGAGGAACTAGGAGCTGAAGGACAGGAGTACGAGAGGCCCTTTGCTCTGAGTCACTTTTGTATCCTCACCCAGGGTACAAGTGATGTATATAAACATTTAATTTTTTAAAAATGGACTAATTATATATTTGACAAATTACAATGTGATCTTTCTCTTTCTCTCCTTCTTTCTTAAAGTAACAGAAGTTTACTGAATACACTGCAAGGGGGCAACGGGCAGGACAGCAAAGGAGAGACTGCCAAGAGGTGGTGATGAGGGGCCACAGTTATAGGGAGAAGTAAGGGACTACGGAATTCTCCCTTTTTGGCAATCTCAGGGACCGTGACTGGTTTTAAGTAGCCCATTGGTCGGTTAGGGCCTATGGCTTAATGAGCCTGTTTGCGTCAGCTCGATGGTCACTGTGGGCCCTTTTGCCTTGCTCAGGTTTCTATTGCTCAAGCCTGTGGCCTAAAAGTGGCCTCTCTGTTCCACCCCGACAGATAAACAATGACAAATCTTTGGCGGTTGGGTGGAGGTTTCATCATAGCTTCTTCCTGCTAAATGAGGGACTTAGAGATGTCCCTACCTATGGGTCAACATACAATGGTGATTTCTGATTGCAGGAAAAAAAAAAAAAATCCTCAAGTTTCTCATGAGAATCGCTATAAAGGTATAATGTAAATACATTTTTAATGTCAAGAGGCATAAAATTTCCTTTACAACTTGTCATTTATCCATCATATAACGTCAAATGCACCTGTAATCCCCTAAGATAAGTAGGATTCTTTTGAGGGAAAGGAGCCAAATCAAAGACATGATTAAGGAAAAACATGAATACTAGAC
Source organism: Phoca vitulina (assembly GCF_004348235.1). Lineage (NCBI taxonomy): Eukaryota > Metazoa > Chordata > Mammalia > Carnivora > Phocidae > Phoca > Phoca vitulina. The sequence continues at coordinate 10,832,445 of NW_022589707.1, forward strand.
TATGAATTCTATGGAGGATAAGGGCCATTATTTTACATTTTTAAACTAACTCCCTAGTTCCTGACAGGGTTCTCAGAATATAGTTTCTCAGTTAATGAGTAGTAAATTGATTTACTGATTAAATTAGCACTTATGGAGCTGTCTGACAACAGTATATAGTAAGTGGATAATTCCGGAGTAACTGGCTTCTGGGCTTTCATTTTAATGACTTTAAAACAACATAATTTAGTACCAAATGTTTAAACACCCATTATAATCGCTAAGCTGTGTAATCAGCATTATTTATGTCTGATCGGCTATACAAAACTCATCAATTTTTCTTTAGAAAAGAGTAGAAATTCCAAGAATAAAGGAGAGACTACAAATTAAAGGTCACATTTACTAATCTAGCACCATAATTCCAGTCTTAGGCCGTCTCAAGTGGCTGGAAGGAGGAAGGGACGAGGTGAGGAAGCTGGAAAAGGGTGGTTCTTAACTTGTGGCCCCATCTGTGCTCTCAGGTAACGCAGGATCTAACAGGAAAATTGCTGAGGCTGGAATTTAAAACAAAAGCTTTTGGTTCAGATGGTAAGGAGGCCCTCAAGAACAGCAGAATCCACACATCCAGAAGGCAGTGCTGCAGTCCGCCTCATGGACTAGGGGGTTTCTTCTTGGCATCCAAGTCCTTTTTAATTTCTTCTAGTTTTTTAGCCAGGTTTGGTATCTTTAAAGAGAAAAAAGATTATTGTAATTTTGCATCAACCTAATCAATAATCTTTTACTTCTCTTCCTCCAACAATAAAGGGTTGTTGTACAAGTCTTTATTTTTCTCTGAAAGTGACCTGCTAAATAGAATTTCTTAGCCTCCTAACTGCATAAGAAGGATCTCAGAAGTTGGAAAGTAATGTATGCTCCCTCCCTGAAAGCCAGATTCTGACTTCTCCTTTTATATACTCACTTAGCACCTCAATCCAGTGCCAAGTAGAAGCTGTACATATAAACAATAAAGGTGATATAAATTAATAAAGCTCCTCCCTAGAAAACCATGTAAGTCAAGTGAAGGTTGATAAAGAATTTCTTTTGTCACATTAAAAGCTTCACCACAAACAGATCAAAAGTTAATATCATGTTTCCCTTCCTTCCCTTTTCCCACCCCTTCCTTCCTTTCCCTCTCTTTACAGTTTTGTCACCTGGTTTTCAACTTCCCATCTATAAAATGAGGCTAATATAACTCCTCACTTCACAAAACTCTGACCTCCTTAACTGAGCTGCATTATAAAGATCCATCACTAAAATTCTCAGTCATTACTACCACGTACCGGGTAGTATGCTACCAATTAGTCTTTAAATTCCCACTTATCACATAATTTTCCATAGAACTGTAAGAAGACTCCAACTTAGTAATTAATTACTCTGGGCTAACAAACATAGTTCAAGATCACAAGACCATCTTAAATTGATGGGATTTTGCCCTCTTGTGGTGATAATGGAGGACAGATGCTTCTGTGAGATGTATTTTTCAAACAATGGACAATCTTTCTACAAAATTCAGGACATTTTCCTCAGGTCTATGGATTTCATTTATGCTGGAAGGCGTACCTGACTTTAACAAAGACAGATCACTACAAATTTGTGACATGGAATCAGGGTGGATATGGATATGGCCACTTACGTCATAGTTCTGAGCCAGATACATTCCAACCACGTTGCCAAAAGTAAATCCAAGCTGAAAGAATAGAACAGGAAGAGTTACACTGGATACCAAGTTCTGTGCCATCTGATACCAAACCAAACTATATAGACAATAGTCTAAGGAGCTCAGGACAGTTCAAGACCCCAGTTTCCAGTCTAGGGCTAGGCAGTATGAGATTCAGTTTTCTTCTATAAAATAAACATAGAAATACTCTCCCAAAAGGTTAAAGAGCATACAAAAGTAAAAATAAATGGCAGCACTAAACAAATCTACCCTAGATTCTCCCTGTCCCCTCACAACCTCCATAAATACTTAACTGTCAGTTCCAGAAACCTAAGCCAAAGAGATGATTTTGTTGTTAAAAGTAATTTGTTTTTTGTCTTTCTTTCTTTTTTGGTTATAAGTATTGTTACTTCTTGCTACATCAAATTAAAAATATCCCATTAAAAAAAGTACTCAGCTAAACTTATTATCTTGGACAATGAAGAGATTTTCACAATTCAATCTCTTCATACCTGAGGCCCAGGGTAACGAAGTGATTTTTTCAGGGTCATTCACAACAAAGGAACACAGAACCTAAATTAGATTCATACTCAAAACCGAAAATGTATCATGACAGAAGAGCATGGGAAACTCTGACATACAACTGAGACAGCATATGGCTTAACACTCTGCCATGGGTGGAACCTAATGGGCAGAACACTTAAGACCTGTGGGGGACAAAGATTCCCTAACCAGATCTTACTCAGTGAGGAGAGACAGGCATGATTTTTAGAGAACTATAAATGCTTATGCCATTGGGTGACTATTTTCCTGAACAAAACCTGTTTCATGAAAATTTAAAGCACTCCATTCACCACAAAAGAACCGAAGCTCATTAAACTTTGAGTTTAATGATGATCCATAATTCCCTGGGGTTTTTTTCCTCCAATAATTAAGAATCTCCAACAGGACGCCTAATTTCTAATTTCATAAATTCAAACTGGCATTTGTTTTTTTGTTTATCATTTTCTCTAATCGGCATTGCTCCTATTCAATACACAGCAGAGTTTAACAGAAAAAGTATGGCATTTAACACCGTCAGTTCTACATGGTGTGGTCGAACCTTCTCTTCAAGTCAGAGATACATATAGGGAAAAAGAATACTGCCTTCCTGAGCTTTAAACACCAAAAGCACAATTTAAATTGGTTGTTAGTTAATTAAGGAGCATAAAAGCAGCTATCCATTCTCTAATCAGAGTCCATTTTCTAATCATTTGATTAATTAGGCACATTCTGTGAAATAATACTTTTACCAAGTTGGCACCAAGAAGCAAAATGATTTTTTTCACTCCTGTGGGTTGAAACCAGGTAGACAAAAGTTTTCCAAATCCAGAAAGAGTATTATATTTACTTGTGGGGGGGGGGGTCAAATGAGAATTTTAGCTCTAACACCAGATAACAGGGTGAAAATTTTCAAGAAAAATAGAATTCTGGTTCTACTACTCACTATCAAGCTGTGTAGCTGTAGCTGATTGGAGTTTCCTGATCTATAAAACATTATACTAACAATGTTCCTTCCAGCTCCAACATTCTAGGATTCCTGGTTCTTACCACGTGTGTCTCAACATAAATATGGCATATCTAATGTTGGCTTCACTTTGGCAATTTCACCAGCACATGAAAAATTGGTAGTTGTTTTAAAACACAAAACAAAACAAAAACTATGGGCCTCTAGACAAGTGCTATCCAATTCCAGTTTCAGAACACCGCCAGGTCTACCACTGGGATATTGTAAAATTAAATACACAACATAAAAGAAATGTTACATATTAAGTGAAATGTTGAGGAAAATGCATGAAGCCAGAAAAGCATTTATATGTTATTCATGGGATGCTCACTAGGCAAGTTTACACAGAGAGAACATTTTAATCTAATAAAAAATATAAAATATAAATCTGAGGAATGGTGACTCATTAGTCTGACAAGTTAGATTGGAGCCAGATTATAGAAGGCCTTCCATGAGTCTGCAACCTCTCTGCAGGCCAAGATTGCTTAACTTCTTCCAGGCCAAGACCTGGACGCCTCCTCAGGAGTCCATCCAGATGGCTGTATGCCACCTCCATGGGGCCCCCTCCACATCACTGATTCCCCCACAGTACTCCGTGCAGAGAAGGCAGTGCAGAAAAAAGAAAAATGACTGCTTCCCAAGCTCAACACTAAATAAATTACTATCACATCCCTTCTGCAATCATATATAGCTGCTTCTCACACGCACATGGGGGATAATAAATGGTAAAAACACCAGAAATGTGGGGACAGAGGAGTGACATGAGCAAAGTGGTTAGAGAACAAATGGGTGGGAGGAAGAGGCTACAGCTAAGAGCCACAGAAGGCAAGTCTAGACCCGCCCAGGGCAGCGTACATAAGAGACAGAATTTTCCAGCTCTACAATTACACCATACACTTAGAATCAGTGAAGCTCCTCAATCTATTACAATTCTGAAACCCAAAACTCTAATCAAACTGTTTCACTGTAACTCAACTGGCAGCAAAATCACACCTGACCTGAACTGATATGATACTATTTATAGTCTATCACATTTCAGTGTGAATACTCACTTTTTGCTACAGAAAAAGCAATCTTTAAACATAGGATCCTGCTCCACATCCCACTGGAGAATATGTGTAACAGTAAATATTTTAATATAGGTCATTAAAGAGTGCTATCCCAGAGTGCTACTGGGTTAAATAACAAGGTATATATACCTTAAACCTTTCTAGACTCTTTTTAAAAAAAAGTCAAATACATCTGGCCCCCAAAGGTTTTGATTAAAAGATTCAAGACCCTTATATACTAAAAATAAATTCATATTCAGCCCTGTGAAGGGATTCTAAAACGGTCCCTACACATTTTAAGAGTTCATACAGGATGTGTAGGAAGAAAAGCTACATTTAAATAAAATAGGTATATAACTGAAGGCAGCAGCCAGTACAGGACCCTGAATGTAACAGATGCAGGAAAAACCAGAAATGGGTCATGCATTAAGTGGCCACATGAATGACACAGAAGTGATTCTTCTAAGAAACCATATGTGAAAGAGATCATTGTACCTCAACTTATTAAAGCCTCTAATTATGCTGAGAAAGTGTTAAAATATAAACTGGGAAGGGAACTGAATGTGGAGAATCAAGGCATAAGGTATGAATGAGGAGGTGATGACTTGACTAAAAGAAATAGGACTGACCAGAAGAGGATGTGAATTTAGAAAAGGAGAGAAATAAGTATGGAGCCCTGGGTAGGGCTGGCTCAGGGACCTCAAAAAGCAGGCAAAGTTTAGTTCCCATGTAACCTCGGTAGGGAGCCAATGGCTACTCTTTACCAGCAACAATACGATAAAAGCACTGCTTTGGAAGTATTCACCTAGCAGCTCTACTCAAAAAAGGCTGAACAATGAATAAGTACAGATCAGAGAAGGCCCAGATTAGTGTGGCAGCAGAAGGGACAGCAAGCAAACATGACTGAATTGTTTTTCTTCTTAAAAGTCAATGATGATGATCGCAAAACAGGCTCTTAACTATAGAGAACTGATGGTTACCAGAGAGGAGGTAGGTGGGGGAATGGGTGAGCACTGAGTAATACACAGAATTGTTGAATCACTATATTGTACAGCTGAAACTAATATAACACTGTAGGTTAACTATACTGGAATTAAAATTAAAATTAAAAAAATAACAAAATAAAAATCAATGATGACCAATGAAATAGAATGTAGAGTCCAGGAATCAACCTTTACATTTATGGTCAAGTGATTTTTTAACGATTTATTTATTTTAGAGAGAGCGAGCAGGGGAAGAAGGGGGAAGGGCAAAAGGAGAGAGAATCCCAAGCAGACTCTCCACCAAGCTCAGAGCTGGACATGGGGCTCGATCGCATCACCTGGAGATCATGACCTGAGCCTAAACCAAGAGTGGATCAATAGACCGACTGAGCCACCCAGGTGCCCCTGGTCAAGTGATTTTTAACAAAGGTGCTAATACATTCAATGGAAAGAATAGTCTTTTCAAGAAATGATGCTAGGACAACTGGATATCTACGTGCCAAAGAGAATACGGACCCTTATCTCACATCATAAACAAAAACTAACTCAAAATGGATCAAGACCTAAATGTAAAAGCTAGAACTATAAAACTCTTGTAAGAACACAAAGTAGTAAATCTTATGACTTTGTATTAGGCAACAGTTTCTTAAACAGGACATCAATAGCACAAAAAGCACAGTTTCTTAAACAGGACATCAAAATTAAAAATGTTTGTCTTTCAAAGAATACCATTAAGGGGCGCCTGGGTGGCTCAGTTGTTAGGCATCTGCCTTCGGCTCAGGTCGTGATCCCAGGGTCCTGGGATCGAGCCCCGCATCGGGCTCCCTGCTTGGCGGGAAGCCTGCTTCTCCCTCTCCCACTACCCCCTGCTTGTGTTCCTGCTCTATCTGTCAAATAAATAAATAAAATCTTAAAAAAAAAAAAAAAAAAGAATACCATCAAGAAAATGAAAAAAAAAAACCCAATGGAATGGAATAAAATATCTGCAAATCATGTATTGATAAAGGACTTGTATCCAGAATATAAGAATCCTTATGACTTAACAATAAAAAGACAACCCAATTTAAAAAGGAGTAAAGGATTTTTCTTTTCAAGATTTTTTTTTGGTGACTAACATAATAAAATTTAAAAAAAAAAAGATTTTTTTTTTTTTTTTAAGATTTTATTTATTTGACAGAGAGAGAGAGAGAGAGAACACAAGCGGGGGGAGCGGCAGGCAGAGGGAGAAGGAGAAGCAGACTCCCTGCCGAGCAGGGAGCCCCTTGCGGGGCTCGATCCCATTGGGATCATGACCTGAGCCAAAAGCAGATGCTTAACCGACTGAGCCACCCAGGTGCCCCAAGATTTTATTTCTTTATTTAAGAGAGAGAGAGAGAGCCAGAGAGGGGGAGGGAGAGGGAGAAGCAGACTCGCCACTGAGCAGAGAGCCCGATGCGGGGCTCGATCCCAGGACCCTGAGATCATGACCCAGGCCAAAGGCAGACACTCAACCCACTGAGCCACCCAGGTGCTCCTGAGCAAAGGATCTGATAGACATTTCTCCAAATAAGATATACATGGCCCATAGCACATGAAAAGATGCTCAATATCACTAATCATTAAGGAAATGCAAATCAAAACCAGAATGAGGTGCCACATCACACCCACCTGGGATGACTTTAATCAAAAAGATAAACAAGTGTTGAAACGGAAGTGGAGAAAGTGGAACCTTCATCCATTTCTGATGGGAATGTAAAATCGTACAGCCACTCTGGAAAATGGTCTGGCAATTCCTCAAAGTTGAGCGCAGAGTTACCATATGATGCAGCAATTTTACTTTAGGGTATATACTCAAGCGAACTGAAACATACATCCACACAAAAACTTGTACACAAATGTTCACAGCAAGATAATCCATAATAGCCAAAAGGTGCAAACAATCCAAATGCCTATAGACTGGTGAATGGATTAACAAAATGTAGTATATCCATACAATGTAATGTTATTCATTACTACTAATTACGTACTAATTCATGCTATAACATGGATGAACCTTGATAACCGTTCTGAGTGAAAAGCAGTCGGAAGAGACAACGTATTATACGACTCCACTTAAAGGAAATGTCCAGCATAGGTAAATGATAAAGACACAAAATAAATTAGTGGTTGTCCAGGTCTGGGGAAGAGGGGAATGAGAAATGAATGCTAATGGATATGGGGTTTCTTTTGGGGACAATGAAATATTGGATATAAAATTATAGTGGTAATGGTTGCCCAACTCTGTGAACATATATAAAAAAACCACAGAATTCTACACTGTAAATGGATGAGTTGTAGGATGTAAATTATATCTTAAAAATATTTTAGGGCGCCTGGGTGGCTCAGTCAGTTAAGCGTCTGCCTTCGGCTCGGGTCGTGATTCCAGGGTCCTGGGATCGAGTCCCGCATCCGGCTCCCTGCTCCTCGGGGAGCCTGCTTCTCCCTCTGCCTCTGCCTCTCTGTCTCTCTCTCATGAATAAATAAATAAAATCATTTTTAAATATCATTAAGATTTGGTAAAATATCAGCTATATGTGATAAAACTGGAAATCAAAGACAACTTCAAGGTTTCTAGATTGGACAAATGTTTGAAAAGAATGGAAATGTTAGAGTGAAAAAAAATGAGGACCACGGAGATAAACCGTTGGCTCTGTGTATGAACACCACAGAAAATCAACTCTTTTTTATGTAAGGACACACGAGCTGTTTAATCACAACCACTAAGTCTTAAAAATAAGAAAGCCAACTCCATAGCAATCTCTTATCATTTGCTGCTCAACCTCTTCCCCAATCAAAAAGTTACATCTGTCAATTAGCAAATAAAGCTACAATTTTTACCCGGGGATGGCTCCTGGCAATAACCCCAACTGAATACCTAACAATTCTGAAACAGGACTCCTCAAATTACATTTTCAAAGAGTACACAACCAAACCCAAATTATGACACAGAATCTGAACCACCTCCTATTTACTGACAAGGGCTTAAGAAATCTAAAAATAATCTCACTAAAAATAAATAACAAAAATAATCTCATTTTATTTAGCAAATATAGCTACAGCTAGCATTCAAAAGGATACCTAAAAACGTTTTATGGTCTCAGGTGAGAAAAGCTACACACTGACAAGAAAACCAGAAGTATACATTATCTAACATTAATAAAAAGACAAATTGATAATTTTATTTCTCCACATAAGTCTAGAGACCTACAGAAGCTCTCTCAAGACTGCTCATCCCAAGGAGGCAAGAAAAAAATTCACCTTTAGTCTTTAAACATTTAAGACTTGTTGTGGAGAAATTATCAACTGTGTTTAGCATCTGCTTCAAGTAATAATAAAACTCATATTCTATACATTAAACCAAAAATCTGCTGAGGATATAACCTATATCTCTTCTACTACCACCACAGAGATGTGCATTTTTAAAATGTAAGCTAGGTTTTATATGCAGTAATTTTCCTTAGATAATGAAGGGGGGGGCTGTTAATTCTTCAATTGAGCCAGTAAATTAAATAGGGACATTCATGAAAAAGATCGCTGTAACACCTGGGAAAGAGGTCCATCAGGTAGAACCGGTCTGGCTATTCTCAAAGGAGCTGATTCAAATATTCAAGTATCTTATGAATATCTGAGTAGTAATCAGGCAAAGGAGGAATATCTAATTAAATAAATAAATCACACAGTATTGACTAAGTGCCATGTGCTTAGGAAATCTAAGCATAAGCTATGTTGCTTCTTCCCCTGGGATTTATGATCTATTCTAGAAAGACAAGACTTTCTAGAAGTGAAGGTGCAGTGAACAATGCATCACCAAATGATGGTCTGAATGGGCCACATAGTTCAAGTGCGTCATGTTAGAAATCTAACGTAATCTCTATAAACATATTACAGGAGAAAAATCACTTGATCATCAGATGGGGAAACAGCATGATAAAATTCAACAGCCAATCACAACAAAAACTCTTAAACTAGAAATAGAAGAGAATTTCCTTAATGTTAGGAAATATCAGAAACACAAACATCGTATTAAAACCTGAGAAGCATTTCCACTAAAAGCAGAAGAAAAAACTAGGATATCTGCTCTCCTATTGGAAGTCCTAACTCGAGACAAGACAGAGAGAGACAAAAATTGGAAAAGAGCACGAAACTGTCATTTTTGCCTTCACTGGAGATATGACTGCCTTCACAGTATTGCATTCATTGATTTACTTCCTTTTTTAAATTTTTTTTAAAGTTTATTTATTTAATCTCTATACCCCATGTGAAACTCAAACTCATGACCCCAAGATCAAGAGCCACACACTCCTCTGACTGAGCCAGCCAGGTGCCCCAATTTTTTTTTTTAATTAAAAAAAAATCTTTTTAAGTAAACTCTATACCCAATGTGGGGCTCAAACTCACAACCCAGAGATCAAGAGTCACATGTTCTACCCACTGAGCCAGCCAGGCACCCTGTCAGTGATTCACTTCCAAGAGAATCTGCAAATTATGGGAGCTAAAAGATAGCTAAGATCGCTAGATACAAAAATCAATACACCAAACTTAGCATTTCTATACATCAGCAATGAATCTGAAAATGTAATTTTAAAAAGGATGCCACTCACAACAACTAAAAAGCACCTGGAAATATAAATACAAAAAACAAAGTGAAAGACTATTACTGAGAAGATAGTAAAACACTGATGAAAGACATTTAAGATGTAAATTAACAGGGAGAAAGATAAGTGATCCATGAGCTTTCTTTATGAAAAGAAAAGTTTATGGGAAAAGATGGGAGTTGAGAATAGTTGGGGAGGCAAAAAAAAAAAAAGAGGACAAAGGGAAAACCAGATGGGAAGGTCTGAAGGCAGGAAGGTCCATAGGTGGTCCAGGTCCATAGGTGGTCCAGATCGGTAAAATAGCCTAGTCAATCTAAAACAGAGGAGGTATGTTGAAAGGCAGTAGTAAGGGAAAATGGAGTCAGATGAACAAATCTTGAAAATCTGATGTGCAAGTGGTTACTATCTGATGTGCAGGGACATAAAGACCATTGACAGTTTCTGATTATGTGAATAAGACAATTAATACTGGATGGTTACTGGGCGCCTGGGTGGCTCAGTTGATTAAGCGACTGCCTTCGGCTCAGGTCATGATCCTGGAGTCCCTGGATCGAGTCCCGCGTCGGGCTCCCTGCTCGGCAGGGAGTCTGCTTCTCCCTCTGACCCTCCCCCCTCTCATGTGCTCTCTCTCATTCTCTCTCAAATAAATAAATAAAACATCTTTAAAAAAAAAAAAAAAATACTGGATGGTTACTCTGGCAGCTGCAAGAGTGGACAGAACACCAAGGGCGTCAAGGGAAACCTAGAACTAGAGAAGACAGCCTTACTTTTCTATGGCTGATCAGACTGGAGCAGGAGTGCCATGTTTCAAAAAAAAAGACTGAAAAACTAGAATATTCAGGGAATAGGCTAACCAGCATGAACCTGAAACCATAAAGAATGGACGGAATGGACGGAAGAATCAGAGATGTTTCGTCTAAAGAAAAGACTAGAGGGGGTCAGGGAGATAGAGAGAGGTACCAAGATAATGCTCTTCAAATATGTAAAGGATTGTCACGTGGATTAGAACTGCTCTTTAGGGGTGGCCTGGGTGGCTCAGTCGTTAAGCGTCTGCCTTCAGCTCAGGTCATGATCCCGGGGTCCTGGGATCGAGCCCCCGTATCGGGCTCCCTGCTCAGTGGGAAGCCTGCTTCTCCCTCTCCCACTCCTCCTGCTTGTGTTCCCTCTCTCACTGTGTGTCTCTCTGTCAAATAAATAAATAAAATCTTAAAAAAAAAAAAAAAAGAACTGCTCTTTAACACCAAGAACTAGTTAGGGAGACACTGACCAAAAATGATATAGATCATCTGAGAAAGTAGAGAGCCTATTTTAAAGGGAGGTGATGAAACATAAACCGGAGGCCCCCTTAGTAGTGGAAACTGACGTGTCAGCATGTTAGCTGAACTCCAGAACCTAAAACAACTCTTCCAATTCAAAACCCACATTCCTGTACCAGCTAAGCTGGTGTAGCTAGTGCAACGGTGGAGTAAAAGACACCTACTCTACAAACCTGGCAGTAGGAACATAAAGATGGAACTTTCATAAGGTGAGTAATGAAGACCCCATGGCTTAAAACAAGAGCTAACATTTAGAGTGCTGTGTGCAAGGTAGCGTTCTCTTCTTTATGAATTAATTTCATAGCCTTATAAGCAGCCTTTTAAGCAGGTACTATTATTGCCCAGTTTATGTTGGGGAAACTGAGGCACAGAGCAGATAAGTAACTTGCCCAAGAGCACGCAGGGAAATATATGTGCTAGGCATAGCAGCTAAATGATATGGAGAATGAAGGAGAGAAATAAATCAAGGATTATGTCAGTATTTCAAATTTGGGACAGCCAGGACTGGAGAACAGAGAAGTTAGGTGTGAGGCGTGCGTTGCAGGGTGGGGAACAGAAGAGGTAATGGGTCCAGACGTGTTGGATCTGAGATAGAGGGGATGACGAGAGATGTTCAGTGGACAAGAGAGGACAGCCAACTGGAACTCAGAAAAAGGGACGCAAGGTAGTCCTGGAAGCAGCAGCAGAGGAGAAAGGTGACAGCATGGCAAGGAACACGGTCCCTGAGGGTGGGTTTGAAGAAAAGAACAGAGTGTCAAGGACTATGCCCTGAGAAAAACCTAGTAACCAAAAGAAGGGAAAAGCAGCCAGCACTAACAGGCGCGATTAGATAGGGCCCCTTCCCAGCTGCTGCACCAAGATACTGATCCCCTCAGCCCTTGGAGGGGCCAGCACCCGAGCCAGTCACCCTCACAGGTTCTCGGTAAAGATAAATCCATGTGTGTTATGTTAAAGAATGTCAGAAAATACAGACACAAACGATCCAAAAGCCAAGGGAGGAGGGATTAAGGAGGTCGTGCTTAAGGGTACCAAGAGCAATAGCTGGTGCCAGTAACGGTCTGACAGGCAGTGTGCACAGAGCTCCCATCCTGTCAGGCTTCCCCTCAAAAGCTTCCAAAGTTTCCTTAAAACAACTGTAGCGAAACCTTAAGGAAGCCTCTGCAGTAAAAGCAAAGGGCAGCAGGACCACAGGAACAAGTTTCTGAGACCGGGATGATGGGCAAATATTTTAATCCACAGAGGAATGAACAATGAAAGCAATAGATAAGCAACCTTAAATCTTAAAAAAAAAAAAAAAAAGCAACTTAGATCTTAAAAAAAAAAGAAAAAATTAATCAACGTCCTCTCAGTCTGTCCATGAGCTACAGCTGCATTAGGCTCAATGCTATCATCTTACACTTTGGAGCTGATGTTTTGTTGTTTTTGTTTTATTTATTTATTTGACACAGCGAGAGAGGGAACACAAGCAGGCGGAGTAGGAGAGGGAGAAGCAGGCTTCCCTCTGAGCAGGGAGCCCGATGGGATCATGACCTGAACTGAAGGCAGACGCTTAAAGACTGAGCCACCCAGGCGCCCACGGGCTGATACTGTTTTTAACCTGAGTGTTTCCTACAACTAAAAGGCAGTAATTATTTCTATTGACTCCTAGTTAGGACACTGGAGAAACTTCCAGAGGCAAAGGAACAGCCCTGTCTTTGTTGGGCAATTTATGTCAAGGACACCTCTTTCCTCCTAAGGATTTAAAAAATCAATTTACCACCTCAAAAAAGACAAAGGGGGCACTTTAAAAAATTCTCTTGGATAAAGCAGGTAACCTTCCGGAGGGCATCTCCTCCCCAGAGCACTCCATTTGGCCACCTGGAAGATAACTGGAACGTTCACCTGCCTCTTAATCAGAATGAAGTTCGGAAGGCACAAACACTTGGAAGAAAGACAGACTCGGACTTGGAAATGTCTGGCGAGGCCTCCGGGAACCTTCACCAGGCAACCTTTGAAATACACTCGGCTGTGCCAGAAAGCCAGTTTTTAACCGAAATAAAGAGCCATGGGATAGAATTTATTTACTCACAGTAACACTCACTTCCCCCCAGAATGAGCCCGCTGGAGGAGTTCCGTGCACACCGGGGTCTGACTCATGCCAGCAACCAGCCATCCTCAAGGCTGGAAGCTATAAAAGGCCTGACGAGGGCTCCCCGAAGCCTCCAACTCTGCCCTGTGCGTCCGCGCCTCGCGAGGTGGCTCACTAACTTAGAGCTCGCTGCTGGCCCTCCCGGCCCTCCCACGTTCCCAGAAAACCCACCAGCAGGGCCGGGGTGGGGCGTGGGGGCAGAAGAGGGGAGCCTACAAGCCATTAGGGGCCCCAACAGCCTTAGCACGAGGATCACCCAGTGCCCGCCGGGACGGCACAGAAGTGGCTGTGAAAATGCCCGCTGACACCTCCAGGTCTGAGGGACTCGGACGACTGCACAAGTACTGGCCACGGGGCTTGGGCCCGGCAGACACCAAACCCCGCAGCCCACCCCGACAGGCGGCGAGCGGGCGCCGCGGGGACCCGCACACACGCCCAGACCCCCCGAAACCCGGCCCTAGGCCGGCTGGACAGGCCTCGGACCCACCCCTGGCCCCTCCTGGGCAGCTCCTCTCACCAGGAACTGGAGCATGGCGTCGGCGAGGAGGGCGCGGAGGGCGGCGGCAGCTCGGTGGGCCGGTCCGAGCCTGCCTCTCCCCGAGCGAGGGGCGGAACCCGCCGTGGGCTTCCGGGTCACGCCCGGCCCCGCCCGCGCCTCCCGCCTCGCCTCGCCTCGCCCCGAGCCGCTCGCGGCGCTCTGCCGCCCACTGGCGGAGCGCCCCGGAATTACCGCCTGGACTGGGGAGAAGGCCCGCGCCCAGGGCAGCCTCAAGTCCCAGGCAGGTCTGGCTGGACAGATTTGATCATTCAGAATCCAGGACGCCAGTCTCCAAATCCCGCTTCTGTAAACCCGGGTCGGGCCGGGGATCTAGATTACTACCAGCGCCCCAACGATTCTGATGCAGAGCCAGACTTAGGACTCCCTCACCTAGAAGGTCTGCAGGAGGCAGCGGATCCCGTACCTAGGTGCAAAGCAGAATCATCCGTGGCGCTTTTGCAACATAATCTACCCAGACCCCACGCAGAATCTGTGGGAGGGGAGGGGAGGGAGATGCTGTACGTTTCAAAAGTGCCACAGGTGTGCTATGTAACCTGCAATGAGCACTTTTGATAGAGGCTAGGTACTTAACTGGTTAAGCTAGAGGCCTTTGGAGTCTGGCACAGCCGCGTCCAATTCATGACTGCCTTCACTTCCTGGCTACTTAACCTCTCTCAAGTTCGCTTTCCTTCTCTGTAAATGGGGCTAATTCCAGCTCCCCGTTGAACTGTTATGTGAATCAAATGAGACAACGTGAGGGATCAATAAATGTTTGTCATGTGTCTGGGGTGGACAGTGAGCTCTAGAAGACCTCTCCTCATCCTGTCTCCACACAGAGCTACCCAATCATACTATGGGCCACCTCCTGCTCCTGGTCTTCAAAACCTTGAACAACCTCCATTAACACACGCTTCCAAAGCAAGACCACTTTGCTCTCAGCCTTCTGAATTCACCCATTATCTGTTATATTAAGTAGAACTCTAGTTCCAAACCATAAAAACCAAATCATAATAGCTTAAACCGTATGGGAGTGTGTTATGGAGATAAGGTGGACAACGATGGGGAATGGGAAAGGTGTCCAGAATTAAGCAGCATTTTCTCTCCATTTCTGCTTTTCTCCATACATCTGCTTCATTGTCCGCTCATTTTGACTTTTGTTTTTTTCTGCCTTCCAGAATATGACCATTGTTACTGGAGTTTACTCATTAAATGATCCAACGATAGAAAAACTGGATCACTCTTTCCCTACCATTTTCAAATACCTGGGAAAGGAATGCTGTTGGTCAAGTTAGTGTTGGGTGCTCTCTCATCAATTATAACCAGAGGAGTGGGATCTCTTTGAACTAAAGTGACCGCCAAGAGAGAGATGCTGGTAGATGGCTATAACACACTTCACTTTCCAACATATCTAGATTAAAACAAGACTCAGGCAAATCTTGACCAGTGCTCCATAAATTCTAATGTGCATTCAAATCACCTGGAAATCTTGTTAAACTGCAGATTCTGATTCAGTACATCTGAGTTGGGCCAGACATTGTGCATTTCTACCTAGCTCCCAAGTGATGCTACCAGTGGCCTCTGAAACCTTTTGAGCTGCAAGACACCATACTGTGAGCTCCATGAAGATGAGGATTTCATTCCGTCCATGACTCCATCCTCAGTGCCCATCAAGTGCTTGGCACAGGCTCTGAACACAGGATTTATTGAAGATCCTTGCATAAAACCTTATCCCCTTCTCACAGATAAATCCTGAAAGGAAGCCTTTTCCTCTAAGGTCTTTTCAAAGGTTCTTTCTCTTATACCCCCAAATAACCACAAGGAGAGGGGGAAAAAGGGCAGAATTCTTTTTGCTACTTTGAGATTATTACTTAAATGTCCTCTGATGGAAACACTTCAAGATTCATGCCTTCCCTTTATCCCTTCATGATCCCTTCATCTACTGACTTCCCAGGTGGTCCCCTCATTCACCAAAGGCTTTAGCATCTAACAGCCTTCCTTTCCGCCTTGCCAAGCTATCATGATCATGGGTGACTTCCAAGGCCACATATACTTGTATTTTCCAGACTCACCTCCAGTGACCTTCATCCTCACACCACTTCAGCAATCTACCGCCATGTTCATAACCCATACTTTATTATCTACTGGACCTGCTCCACCTTTGAATTATTATAGTCACAAATCTTATTTCCTATTTTACCAATTCTTCGATCTTAGCCAGATCTCCAGTCTCAGCTGTTCCATATTCTTACAAGCTGTGAGCTCCCCTCTGGCTTCACTCCCTTTCTAGCTGGTCTAAACCCCAAGAAATCTGAACTTCAATCTCTGGAAACAACCAAGATGCCCTTCAGTAGGTAAGCGGATTAAAAAACTGTGGTACATCCAGACAATGGACTAGAAATCAGTGCTTTAAAAAAAAAAAAAGTTATCAAGCCATGAAAAGAACTGGAGGAAGCTTAAATGCATATTACTAAGTGAAAGAAGCTAATCTGTAAAGCCTACGTACTGTATGATTCCAAGTCCATGACATTCTGGAAAAGGCAAACCTATGGGGACAATAAAAAGATAATTGGTTACGAGGGGGGGGGTAAGTGGGAATGGATAAATGAACAGGCAGAGTGCAGAAGGTAAGATTTTTAGGGCAGTGAAAATACTCTGTATATTATAGGGATGGATATATGTCATACATTTGTCCAAACCCAAAGAATACACACCAAGAGTGAACCCTAGGGCTTTGGGCGATTATGATGTGTTAATGTAGGATCATCTCTGGTAAAAACATACCATTCTGGTGAGTGGCATTGATAATGGGGGAGGGGAGACTATGCATGTGTGGGAGCAGCAGGTATATGGGAAATCTCTGAATCTTCCTCTCAATTTTGCTGTAAACTTAGAACTGCTCTAAAAAAATTAAGTCATTGGGGAAAAAAGTATGACAATTGGAACTGTTATTAATGGTATGAACAAACAGGAACTCTCACCCCATGGGTGGGAGTAAATTGGAGGAACCACTGAGAAAAATACTGCAATGTCTAGTGAAATTTAAAATTCTTAATCTCCATTTCAGGATTTCCACTTCTAGTTACATAATCCAGAGAGGCCTTCTTACACGTCCTATGTCTCATCCAACGAGACATGTGTGATAATCATTGCAGCACTGTTTGTAATAGCAAAATACTGGGAATTTAAATGTATGCCGGTCCACCAACAATAGAATGCATAAATTAGGGTATTTGTAAAATGCAGTAACTACCATTCAATATTTATAATAAATGAGTATGAGGAATTATTAAAAACACAATGTTGAACCAAAAAAAAGCAAACTGCAAATTGTTCCATAGTATGACAACACACATATAAAGACTAACAACCTGTAAAACTAGGGATAGGTTAAATGGGTGATGGGGATTAAGGAGTGCACTTGTGATGAGCACCAAGTGATGTAACATGCTCTGTTAACTGGAATTAAAAACTTAAAAAAAAAAAAAAACCCTGTAAAACAATCCTTTTTAATGCTTATGTACACACACATATGTAGTGGAAGCACAAAACATGAATGGCAAATTCAACAATGAATGACAAAGCTTGTATCTGGGAGGGAAGTAGGGGAATGGGATCAGGGAGTTCACAGGAGCCCCAAATGTATCTACCATAGATTTCCTTAAAAAAATAATTCTGGAGCAAAGATGGTTAATTTAAAGATTTGATCAAATTAAGTATATGACATGAGGATAGAGTGGGTATCTGCACGTTTATTATATTGATTATATTATTTGTATGATTGAAGCCATACACAAATTGTTCAAATTTGAATACATGATAAAAAGCAATGGCTGAAAAGGTTTTTGGAAACATAAATTCACAGTCTTGACATATCAACCTATAGATTATTCATTGCAATGGAGAGGTGTGTCAAGCACTACCTTAATTGAGCAAGCTTAAAATAATGGGACAAACTGATATGTACCTCCTGATACGATATGCTGAAGGCATATCACCCATAGAATTGTAGTATTCTTGCCAAAAATGTTTAACCTGAATTAAAAAACAAAAACTGTGGGACCTTTTACAAAATAGCTTAAAAGTGTCAGGTTAAACACCTCCCCTGAAAAGGGAGGGGAACCGCTTCTGAATGAAGGGAACATGACAGAACTAAATGTAATGTGGATTCTTGGTTTAATTCTGGGTAAAAACATAAAAGTTCTAGAAGTACATTTTGGGGGGCAATTGAAATTTGAATACAGACTGAATATTAGAAAATTATTTATTGCATTTTATTAGCAAATGTCTTAAGTGCAATAATGGTATTATGATTTGGAGGGAAATACTTGCTGAAATATTATGGATAAAGTGTCACGATGTCTACAACCTACTTTCAGACAGTTAAGGGAAAAAAAGATGAAGCAAATGTGCAAAATGTTAACAGTTGGTGAAGCTAGGTTAAAGTATATAGGTTCACTGTACTTTCAACTCTTGTGAAGAGTTAACATTTTTCAAATTAACTTGGGAAAACAGACAAATATTTAGAAAAGATTCAATTGTGTATGAACAGCTTTTATAGCTCAGATAAAGTTCAGACTTATATACTCATGCAACACTACTTTATGAAGACTACAGTAATAAAGAAGGTACTCACCTCTTTTCTTCTAATCCCACCAAACAGATTAACTCGGTAAAAACAATGCTTTAAGATCCTACGCTTATTTAGCAGTTTTTAGGACTAGACGAACCTTCCCTTTAAACGCTAAACCTTTTTAAAATGAAAGTTCTAGAGTGTTTGATCCCCTTTGCTTTGCTGCAGAGCACAACAGCCCTCTCCACACCCCAGGTAACCATGCTGAGTCAGGCAGTGCGTCCTCTGCAGCCCCCAAGCCTGTTAGCGTCTCCCTCCGACTTTATTATACAAATCGCATTCCTGGTCAGCCTTCTAAGCAGCACACCTGCAGCTGTAATCCTTCCTGCCTTCCCTCCCCACACGTTCTCCAGTGTCCAACTTCCGATCCAGTCTGCTGGAGTTTTGGAAGAAATGATGGGAAAACAGGAAAACAAAGTTTAGTAAATCTAAAAATCTTCATTTTCAATTTAGCTTCACACTCCCAAGGTCTACAAAATGCTTTGATTCTGTGCCCCAGGCTCCTTTCTGATTCTTCCTGGGCTCCTGCCTGTGTTCTGATGTCACCAGAGGCCTGACTGTAGTGGGTGGGGGTGGGGGAGAGCTGCAGTCGCTACTCCATGGTGTACCCACTTATTCACACATTCACACTCCCCTGAGACTTCTATTTATTAGCAGGATGCTTTTCAGCTAAAGACTCATGTTTCTAAGTGGTGGGCAGTAAATTAACTTCAAAATATAACAATGACAAAGCACTTTTTAAAAAGATGCTAAAAAGCCATGGAAATGATATAAAAATTTTTTAAAGAGCAACACTGTATAACTAAGTATAACTTTTCTGCTACTGCATGAGTCAAGACTCTCTTTCTGCAGTCTCTCCTATATATTAGGCTGAAATAACTGGTGGCTGGAAAGGGAAAAATGGACTTTGAGATGATGTAGTCACTTGAACGTAAGTACAACTGGGCAAGAAGTAGGGTGGTGATTGTATACGTTCTTTTGCCCTAGTCGTAGCCATCATATTAATTACAGGTGATTAGTTTGGGAAATTTCACAATCATTTCTAAGGAACAAATGCAAATTATTATATTATCATTTATATGCAGAAAAGAAAAAAACAATTTTAGGGAAGAGATGGCTTCATTTCTTGGGACTTTTCTGTAATACATTCACAGTACTGAGCACACTATTCTGCTAAAGAGCATAGCTATAGTTTGTTGTCCGCTCTACCCCATGGAGTAACCCTGAATATCACAGAAGAGTAATGTAGACAACAAAGGGATAAAACATTAGAATTTTCAGACTATGCCTTTAATGTAACATTCAGAATTATATCCCTAGGGGAAAACCACCACTGTGGGAATTTTATTTGTTGGATTCCCATTAATGTTGATCATTTTCTAGGTAAAATTTCAAAAGACTAACCATACGTTTGTTTTGTTTCTTTTTTTAAAAAGTATTTATTTTTTTTACTAGTGAGGTTGGAACCAGGCAAAGAAATTTACAGAAAAAATGTCCATATATAAAGAAAGAAATAGCAAAATATTTTTTGGTCATAATTTAGAAACAAACTAATCTATAAAAAGGGGACAGTTCTCCCCAATTCATCTCTTCCCTAGAAGAGCGTAAGCACAGGCTCTCAGTTCCTGGATATTCTCAGCAGTCCTCGGATACGTCTGACAAGAGCTTGTATGAAACTATAGCGAGATCGGACTTTTGAGTATAATCCTTCAATGTCCAGAAGTTTCTTCTGTAGTGATTCTCCAAAAGCGCTGATGGCGTCAGCCTGAAGCTAGAGGTAACACAGATGACATGTCATTATTAAAATTACAGTCTCAAATGTTTTTTTTATTCTATGTCTTCCAATTTAAAATACCTTTGAATTTTTGTAATGTGGTCCTTTCTCATGTAGCAAAGTAACTAAACATTCACATTTCCATGCTAGAATTTATCGGTACAGAATTGTTTTTCCCTCTTTCCTGTCCGTATAAAAGTGTAAAATCTTAAATAGCAACAACTACGATGCTGCTGTTGATAAATGGGCATATACACAAAAACATTTCCCGAAGGGCAATACAAGAAGCTGTTAGGAGTGGGTGCCACTGGGGAAAAGAAACAAAGGGTAAATTGGAAAGAAGCTTTTACTTTTATTTGATTTTTCAATTAAAAAAAAAAAAACATTTGCATGCATTTATTTTCAAAATATATAAGCAGAGGAAAGGAACCTGGTACACATTTTAGAATTCATGTAATTTAGAATTCATATGTAGTTTTGGATGGATTCTATTGGTATTATACTGAAACACTAAAATTAAGTATAAAATTAGATGACTCTACCTGCCTTCAGTTTTGCAGTAAAATCAAAGCACAGAGTGAGAAGATTATTTATTAATCCTGCATTTCTTCTAACTATAACAGAGCAGTCTAATGAAACAGAAATAGTCATTAATTCAACACATATTTATCAAACATCTTCTGGAAGAACTATTCTTTGGCTAATGCTGCCCATGGCCTCACTAAATACTGGCTTCCCTAAACAAGCCTAGCCAAAACATGAATTACTATTATGAAGTCACTTAAAGGGCAGATGCAGTCAGGGCTGGGATGAGAGCATGCTATGTATGACGTCTGGTTAAGTATGGTCTGGAGGATGCTCCTTCCTGGATAAAGCCCAACCTTCGGCATCAAGAAAGGCAGTGACCAAGAGGATTAGGGAAGAGCGGGGCTCTATCAGACCAGGGCTAGGGACACTCAGATGCCTAGCAGCAGATCTAGTTGTAATTCCATTTATCTAACATCACGTACCCTGCTAACTGCTTTGTTCCCAAGACTCCTATTAGGTTCATGTGAGGTTTTTACGTTAGTTGTTTTTGGAATGCTCTTCTTCCATTCCAGTATTACTGGTCAAGAGGTTCTTAATACGTAATACTGTATCATATCATAGTCTCCTGCAATGGAATTTTTAATGGCTGCTCACAATCTCTCCATTAAATTATTTTCTAAAAAATTAAGTGCTAAGTGACACTTTGTGCCTAAGAAGTCCACAAAGTTAATCTAAAGAAATTGGGAGTTTCCGGATCACGACGCCTACTGATGACTGAACTCTCACTATGTCCCTTCCAGGCACTACTGCCCTAGAAGCCTCACATACGAGACCTCATTTCACTCTGACAAAACTCCTTGAGCCTGAACTATCATTCCCACTTCTTCGGTGAGGAAACGGAGGATCGAGAGTAAGTTGTTTGAAGTCCCAGAGCTGTTAGGCGGCCAGGTCAGAATCAGAATCAGGTCTTTGCACACAATCCTGAAAATCATCATCATACTAACATACTAGGCGTTTCCTTTTTCCTTTCAAAAAAGAAAAAGAGTATGAGAAGAGACCCTCACCTGGTCTATGTCATGTTGGCTCACTCCAGTCAGCCCACTTCTAAAATCCAGGTTGGTTTCTGGAGTGAAGGAATCTGGCAACAAAAGACACAAACAAACCAGCTTTACAAGTATGTATCTATCATACGGTGGAAGAACCTGAAGACCAGGGGACTCTGGAGCTGGCCAGCCCTTAACTGCAAGAAGCTAAAGAGCGGGGTCTAAGATGTTCTTATGCTCCACGCAGTCTCCCATGAATAGAAGTAAACTACAAGAAACAGCTATGTCTAATAACTAAGTAGCTCTAGATTGCCCAATCCACTCTTAGTAACCCGGAAACACAAAAAATAAATAAAAGTGTAACTAGTTTTTCAAGGCACTGCAATCTGTAGGTATGTATGTTCGCT
Source organism: Phoca vitulina (assembly GCF_004348235.1). NCBI lineage: Eukaryota > Metazoa > Chordata > Mammalia > Carnivora > Phocidae > Phoca > Phoca vitulina. The sequence goes on from NW_022589707.1 coordinate 10,854,675, forward strand.
AATTTTCAGAATAAAGTTTACCTTGTAGTCTTCTGCTTTTAAATAAGGTTCTGGAGGCAAACAAGGAATCCTGAGAATCCGTGGGCGTGCAGTGTAGCAAGTAGTACTCCAGATGGCGCCAAAGAATAAACAGGCAGGTCTCTATGATAACTACAGAGAGCTCGGACTAAAGGAAAACAATCTCATCAAACCAGTTTCTGAGGAGGAAAACAAAGGAGAGACCGCACTACTTCGTGATGTACCCACGCCTCGGTCTAATCGCGAGGGGAAAGGTTCCACTGAAGGTGTCCCCCCAGAGAGCAGAGCAAGGTGTGTTGAGAGGAAGGAGGTGGGGACCGGGGGGTGCTGTGTCCCTGTCTCCTGTCCAGACAGTGACTGTATACATTATCAGGATTACTAGCTAAATCTAAAAGAGAAGAAAAAAAATTTCAGTTTGGAAACAGATCAGGCATTTACTGGAAAAAAAATTATGTCCCTTTTCATACAGTTTTGATGCCCAAATAATGTGACAATCAATAAACAGTTCCTACATTTAAAGATTCTCTTAAAGGTCACCATTCAAGTTCCCACTGTGATTTCCATTAAGGATACAAGAACAAAGGGAAAGGAGTTTGGCTCGATTGTTGATCAACTTCACCAAACGCCGTCTTGCTAGAACATATTTCTGGGCAGTGGAGATTTTCTCAACACCAACAGGCATCACAGACTGGCACAACTGAGGACCAGAAACAAACACAGTATTAGCGATGACATAAACTCTAACAGAAACTTCACGAAAATCTACAGGGAGGGTCACTATGATAGGCACTGCGAAAAACATTCAAAGAAGTTTAAACATCCTTGCAGACAAGAGTTATTATCTAGTTAGGAAGCCAGTAACTAAAAAACTGAGAGCCAAAGTAGTCGAATTCACAAATGAAGATTCATCTGCTGCTTTCTGGAAAAGGTCTTATCTCTGAAACAGACGTTTCCAATCTGCTGAGGGGCCAACCAACCCTCAATTTCCTGTCAAACTAAAACAAAACACAACAGTAGGTTTTTCAAGCCGTAGGTTTAACAGTGCCATGGAGAATTTCTGTAACAGCCATCACGTATCTTCTGAAGAAAATGTAAAGCAGATTTCTACAGCAGAAACTAAAATAGGCTCATCAACCCAGAACTCCCTTCATCACACCTCTGCTCGGCATAAGCACAGTGGGCCAACTCAAAATTCAGCTGCTGGCTTTGGCAGAAGGCACCCTGAAGTGGGGCTGGGAGAGCACCACGTCCTTGACGGGAAGGCTGCGTCCCTCTTGCAAGTACTGGTGTCGCCCATAAGCTACACATGAGGGGGAAGGGCTGCCAGAGGTAAACCGCCCAATCTCAGGGATTACCTGAACCCCATCAGTTACTCCTGTCTCGGGACTTGCTAGCTGTGTGGCTTTGGGTAAGTTATCCAAACTTCCAGGGCCTCGATTTCTCATCTGAGAAAACAGGCATAGCAACATCTGCCTCATGTACTGAGACAGAACTTGTAGCTCAGGCCTGGCACATTGTCACCACCCACTACACGTTCCCTGTGATTACTGGAAGAGTGGCAAGAGGGAGCTTTGACTACTCTGAAGAGTGACATGGAGTTTTTCAGGACAGTTGGTGCAAACGAGGAATGGCAACATGGTTCTACATCCGGGCCGCCCCATGGCTTCAGGGAAGCTTCAGCGTGGGCCAAGGGAGCCCTCGTGCCGTTCAGCTGTGCCAAATGGGAAAGGCAGCTACTGAGGAAGCAAGCCTAGCAACTCAGCATCGTTAGCTACAATAAACAGCAGCGAGTGATTCTGGGTCACTGAGAGCCATCCCATTTGTCTGAAAAATTCACCCAACAGATACTGAAGATGCTGAAGGCACAGAGACATCTTAACTTAAGGGATCACTTCTATTGAATTAGCCTCTGCAATTGAAACCCAAGTTTCTCAGCACAGATTTTAGAGTATAAATTACCAAAACCCTTCTTTGAAAGCCAGCTGCCATTCTACTGAAGGGCAGGCGGTGTTCCCGAACAGGTGCGACTTCCCTGTCTTCCATGCAAGAGTTCCCCTGCTTACCAGGCGTGCTGCTCCAGCGGGGGACTCTTCTTAAAGCCACACAGAGCAATCATTTCAAGCCCTTTCATCTCACTGCATACATCAACTTTACTCACAAGTCGGACACCAGTACTGTGACCCTTATTAGGAAAAGCAATGGCTTCTCAAATATCTCCACAGCTCATTATAAAATTCATACCTCTTTGATCTCATCTGGTGGAAGTTGCTCTACATTCTGTAGCTTGTTGACACTCCGTCGATGGCTGTCGTAATAGCTGAAGAAATCATTAGCACTCTGTTTCAACAGGTAGACAATGATGCCCAAACCAGGCAGGCGCCAATATGGAATCACTGGAGCTTGAGTATCTAACAGAGTTGATAATAAAAAACAATGTTCCACTTATAAGACCTGTTTTAAACGAGGGATGCCCAGGATTTGAAGGGCATGTAAACTATTATTAAAACCAACCCAAAACTACTTCTGAATACTTCTGACAGTTCAGAGGAGCAGAGAGGAGCTACTGTGATCAGTTATGTGCATAGAGCTAGAGCCCTAAAGAATAAGGAAATTTGGCTGGTGGACACTGGCAGAACTCCCCCTTTACTGGGGAAGACCTCTTTGAGAAATCTATCATAAACCTTTGCATCCAGCTCCCCCCCACCCCCCCACAGGTGTGCGTGTGCGTGTGTGCACGCACACACACACACACACACGCCATACACACAAGTCTGGAGGTTCCTGAGCCCAGGTGAAGAATTCCTGCCTCACCCTACAGCTCTAGTTATATGGATTCATTTCTGGTCTGCACCTTTCTGGTTGCTGAATTCCCAGCTCAAAGTCATTCTCCCAAGAGAAGGAGAACACTGAGACAGTCAAAAAATATAATTAAATTTAAACTTCAACAACTCTCTTACCACCATTAGTCCATTTGGGTAGGAAAACAAAATGATCTACCTTTTACTCACCTAGCTTCTGATGAAGGTGCAAAGGAACCATGAGAAGTTGGGAAAGTCGTTCGTGAAGGGAAGAACTGGAAGGACTGGTGCAAATAGAGCAATTTCCTCTTACAACTGAGGAATTCCTTGAGAAATACCTTAGTAATTTCAAGTTCAATTTGGAGATAATCTTTGTTTAATGGCTCTAACTGCCAAGAATACTGCAGGAGAGATGTGCATTTGCTTCCTTCCCCACTATCTCCCTTAACTTTGCTTCAAAGTCAAATTTCATAGGTCTTCATGAGGAGAGGAAGAGAGAGAACAGTTCCTTGTCAGTGGATGTTGCCACCAACCAGGACATCCTAGACTCATCTGAGTTGCCAGGTTTCCCCTCCCAGTCTTCAGTGAAGATGGGACAGTCTCTATGATACGGAGCCTTCTCCTAGTGAAATTAGGGACCCTGGTGCCCAGGCAACATTTAGATGATACCTACTCTGGTAGGAACACATCCAGAAAGAGAATGGTCTAGTGCTGAGAGGAGTACTCCAAAGCCTATCAGGAGTTCTCATATGCTGATGTGCTCATATCTAGAAAATATTAAGGTGTGCAGAAGCTACCAGACTTAGATGTCAGACGAGGATGGCTCCTGACAAACCTGACTACAGAACCAGAGTCTGCAGGAGAGTGTGAGGTCGCGGCAGCAGGAGTGCTACCGGAGAGGGCCCTGAACCACAAGCAATAGCACATATACTCAACAGGAACAGTGAAGGCCGGCAAGAATGAAAATAGTTACAGGCCACACTTAACCAGTGCTAAGTGCCAGACACCGTTCTAAAGCACTTCACATTGAGTAACACGTTTAATCCTTACAATAATTCACTGGAAAAGAGCTTGTTGTTACTCCCATTTTACAGCTGAGGAGGCTGAGGCACAAAGAGGCTAAGTAGTTTTTCTGAAGTCATATCAATAGTCGCTTACAGAACTGGGACTCGAATCTAGGCAGTTCATGATCAGTCTGTGTTCTTCACTGCTAGGTTAAACTGTCCCCCTACAACTGCATGTTCCTGAACCTACCACACACCTACCCACTCCTGTGTCTACAACTGGCAAAGATAAGTATGCTGATTAAATCTTTAAAAAGTCTGAGGAAAAATAAAGACCAATATATAAGGCTTCATAAAGTTCATCATCAAGTATTAAAGATCTAAGAATGACCTGGTATGTGAAAGACTGGCTCAAAGTGAGAAGAAACCAAATGAAATTTTAATAATTACTAGTGATACATTAGTAGCATATGATTAATGTTTTTGAAGAATAAATGACAAAACCACAATTTCATTTGAAAATGTTATGAACAGGTTAAATTTGTTTTAAAATGTTAGATTCAAGGTAGAAGAAAGGGGCCCCCTTGGACACTTTATAATGAAGTTACACAAACAGAAACAAATAGTTCTCAGCACCATTTACATGAGACAGTGGTTATATGCTGTTAAGCTAATGTATTTTTCATAATATCATTCTATTAAATATTTTATGTAATTAAGTAATTTTCAGGGAAAATAAGATCTTGAAGAAGATGAAAATGTGACAAAATGATTTTCAGAAACCTCACACAAAAAGCTTCTGGAAATCAGCAGCAGTGCATTCCATTACCAAGCACCACTAAGATCACAATGGGCTTTGTCTTCTGAGTGTCCCACAGGATAATAGCTTTAATCAACCCATAGCCCTCATATTCCAGACCTCGCCTACTATGTCCTTAGGAAGTCACAGACTATGTCAGCCTACTTAGCATCTACATTTTACTTTGCTGTGGTATAGAAAGTTGGAGCTATACTACAAGACTCAATTTAGACACTACATTCAGCTTAACATGATTTCACACATTAACCATCTGTTACATTTGTACATTTTTCACCCAGCTAGCTTACTCACCAATCTTAGAGCCTTTCTTTGGGGTCTCCAATACTATTCAAAACCATACTCTCCCAGCAAAGCTCTTCTAAATGTATCCTCAGAATATCCTGAAGTTCTCTGTCCTCTCAAGCTCTCTAGCCTATGCACGGGACTAACGACAGTACCTCCTTACCGATCCTTCCTAAAGTCATTTACAAATTTTCCCACTAATTAGACATAAAGAAAAAAACTGCGTCTCTCTGGAGCCAACCAGAGCTTGTCTTAATCACAGCAGCTTAATCCTCAAATACAGAAAGAAAGGAGCAGCCTCACCTTGCCGGGGTCCATCTCTATTAATGGTTTCTGACAGGCTAGGGGTGAAGAGACACACAGCATGCTGAAATGTGGGGGAGCTCTGTAACATGAGTGACTGGCAATATTCCATGACATTGGCACAGATCTACAGTGGAAGAATAACAGTAACAAAAATATCAGTTCCCCAAATGCCCAAATGTCACAGAATTCCAGATTTGAAGAACAAAGTTACTGATCAATTTGTAAAATTACAACAAAGTTATAAATCAAATTGCAAAATCACTCCCATCTGTTATTTTAATCACATCCTTCCAAAAACACACAAATGTTCAAGAACAGATACACAATGCCCACTCCTCTTACCTGCTGCATGGCCAGTTCGAGTTCATCTTTTTTGCTCACTCTATCTCCCTCCACATTATCATCTTGAAATTTAAACTGACGCAGTCTGTCAGAGCCCCCAAAGCGGCTTAGTAGTCCTAAACACTGACGCTGAGAAAGAGAAAGATACTTTGTTCATATCTAATTGAGTATGTCTAAAATTAGTGACCTCTCTTTGAGGGATATAAAAAAGAAAAACTCATTGGGGAGTGGAATCACTCTTTAAAGAGTCTCATTTCTTACTTCCAACTGAAACAAATGAAGTTAGCCTTATTAAAATTCACCTTTTTGCAAATGTCATTTGCTTGGCAGTCAACTCACTAAAAGAACACCATATTTGTTTTTATCAATTAATCCCCATTACATTGTAAGCATTAGCCAAAGAATATTCTGTATCACACCAAGTAATTCCTTGGTAGATACCCATTAAATAAACACAAGTTGATAAACAATGAGAAGCAAAATGGAATGGCAAATAGACAACACTTTGTCACAAGCACATCCATGATAATTTTGTCTAATGGCTCAAACTTAAAGGCTGTTTCTCCTAGGGCCACTTCTGGGGACTCCATAAAAGGGGGTGGGAACACACAAAATGAAAATGTCATCTGCTTGAAATGTTGGTACTTTTCAGCTGACATTACAATTTTTCCTAAGGTTCTTGGAAGGAAAGGACGAGCTTTTCACAACTGGCAATATATCTAGTGGTTGAAATTAGAGATGTGGGTTCCACTAGGAGGTACCTGACCTCTTGCTTTGTAACCTACAACAAGTTACTTAACCTCCACAAGCCTCAATGCTCACATTCCTAGGGTGCAAACAGCGATTCCTATTCTACAGGATTGTGGTCAGGGTTATTTGAGACAATGAATGAATCATTTACATTTGTATACAGTGCTCTGCACATAATAAGTGGACAATAAACATGTACTTTAAAAACTGGTATCTCACACACACACCTACGTACACATACAGACATACACAGGTATAATATGTAATAACTTATGTAAACTGATGTTAGTTTACATAGTAAGATTGGATAAGGCAAAACATAGTAAAAAGACAATATAAACTTAGTTTGCCAAAATAGTTATATCTATTTTTTAAAATATTACCTGTGTGCTACCCTTACAGACAAAACAGATGCACTACCACATTTCTAGAAGTCACCTACGAAAGATCCTTCAAAAATATCTTTTTCTCCCTACCAACGAAAAAAATTAGAAGACAAAAAAAGAGAGAGGGAAATAAAGGCAGAGCATTTGGGTTTTACTGGTGAGAGGGCAAGCCCTTCCGGAGTTGGATAAGGCTCCACGTGTTCTGTGTGTGCACCCTCGGATCCAGTGAGACCAGTTAGGTTTATCTAATCTATAGCTCAAAAATTTGTACACAAAAACACTGATAGCAGCAGTTTTCTTTTGGAAACCTGAAAAAACAGTTCACAAAAAGAGGACTGGTTAAGAAAATTACTGTATCAAAAACAATGAAATATAAATTTTAATATATAAATACAATTATTCTGAAGCCAATCAAAAGTGAAGCTGTTCAGATCAAAGCAGGCCAGGAGGCTCCCAGAAAGACTAATAAATATTTAGTTGACAAGCTATCTAATACGTTTGAATATATTAAAAGGAGATTACACAACTGGAAGAGAGCTTGGGAATAATTTAGAAGTAAGTACATAAAAAGCAAGCAAATAGGGGCGCCTGAGCGGCTCAGCAGGTTAAGCGTCTGCCTTCGGCTCAGGTCATAATCCCAGGGTCCTGGGATCAAGCCCCACGTCGGGCTCCCTGGTCGGTGGGGAGCCTGCTTCTGCTGTTCCCCCTGCTTGTGCTTGCTTGCTCTCTCTCTCTCCCTCTGTGTCAAATAAAATAAAATAAAATCTTAAAAAAAAAAATTTTTTTTTTTTTAAAAGCCAAGCAAGTAAAAAAAAAAAACCACCACTCACTTTAGGGAAAACATAACGTTGCACCTAGAAGTAACCTATCACCCATTCTTAATCATAAATGACACGTGATCTAACCAAAATTATGATATAATTATGTTGCGTTTCAGTGGGGAGGGAGGCAGTGTTGTGAGAAATGTCCATATTGTACGGTGGAAGAAAAGGAGAAAAGAGATCTAAGGTCTCATCCTCCTCAATGGAAAATCAACAGGTGATTCCTAAAATTTGAAAATAAGCATATTATTTAGATATACCAAAAAATCAATTAAAAACCATCAAGAGGGTTTGCCCAGGGGCGCCTGGGTGGCTCAAATGGTTAAGCGTCTGCCTTCGGCTCAGGTCATGATCTCCAGGTCCTAGGGTCGAGCCCCACGTTGGGCTCCCTACTTAGCAGGGAGTCTGCTTCTCCCTCTTCCTCTGCCTCTCCCCACTGTTCCTGCTCTCTCTGTCTCAAATGAATAAATAAAAAAATTCTTAAAAAAAAAAAAAAAGAGGGTTTGCCCAAATCCAGGAAGCAGAACAGGGAGAATGGATAAGAGGACTGTTATATTTTGCTGTAAGTCTTTTTTTTTTTTTTTGCTGTAAGTCTTATAGGAGCTACTCTTTAAAGAAATAAGAATCAGTTACCTGGAATCTTCCGATATGTCCCTGTAGCTCCATTAGAGATCCTTCATTTACATCAACATCAAGTTCATTTAATATACCTATAAAATTTGGAATGCTTTTAAATATAGTTTTATAATCAACAAAATAAAAACATTAAAAAACCAGGAAGAGTGGTTCTAGCATTTTATATTCCTTATGTATAAGAACAGACACAGACTTGCCATGAAGGAGCTTTGGGAAATACAACTTCACAAAGATTGTAAGTTCACCACTTGTTCATTTATATGCAACCTAAATCTAGACTGAATTCATAATTTTAAAAGGTACTTTTTAAAGGTTTTGACATAAACCTACTTTTTATTTATAACCATAAAAGTTAAAATTTTTTAAACTCAGCAGTAAATTACTTTCTCATGAAAGAGTTTAGGATATAAAACACTTATAATGAAATACATTTCTTTTTTCATTTAACTCTCCTAGGTACTGTATCATTTGCTTTTTTTTCTTTTCCCTTAAGCAAAGTACAGTTTGCATATACACAAAAAAGTTCCCATGCAACTTCTGTTTAGACTTAGTACAAAATTCTTAAATCAAAGTGATCAACCTCTCAGAGTATCAGGAAAAAAAACCCTTTATTTCTATCAAGTCCTCCAAGCAAACCCACTGGTTTCCTCTTTGTTCCACGGCTGTCGTCATGCTGAGGACCCACCTGCACCTGTCCTAGTCACCCTGACTTTGTGTGCGCAATCCTCTTAATTCAGTCCTCACTTCCAAGCATGCGCTCCAGAGCATGTAACCCAGAACCTTATCCTTTGCTCCTCATAATGACAAGACCTCCTCTTTCTAGATCTCTCAGCCCAGGACCTCACCCAAACCCACAGAAAATACCCCTATCCTTTGGTACCTGCTGGCTTGCTCTGCCTCACCTGTGCCTCATTACTCTACCCCTTCCCACTCTGCCTCTTCCGGGAGTCTGCTCCCAGAATCACCTTCTTTTCCAGCTTACCAAAATCTACCCTGCCACAGAGGATTTTTCCACACTTTTTGAAAATATGTTCAGGTCTCCCTTGTATTCCAAAACAAAACAAAAACAAGCAAAAATCTGGTTAATATCAAATTCTCGAAATATTTTTTCCACATTCACTGCTTGCAATTTTAAGCCCTTCTTTCCCACCCTACCCCTCGAAAGCTGGATCGTGTATCTAATACTATCATGGAATTCAGGCCTTTTCCTCTTTGTCCTCAAACCTCCTGATCTCTGCAACATGTATTGCTACGCCCCACTTCTTTTCTTCCACCTGCTGCCTCTGTTGAAAAAGACTACTTGGGGCGCCTGGCTGGCTCAGTCAGTGAAGCGTGGAACTCTTGATCTCGGGGCTTAGTTCGAGCCCCATACTAGGTATAGAGATTACTTAAAAATAAAATCTTTAAAAAAAAAAAAAAAAGGCTACCAATTCTCAGTTTCTGTAAGACCCTTCTGCTAAGTGTCAATTGAGTCCTCTGTGTACCATTTGTATCGCTCTCAACTCCAAAACACTCTCCAGAATATTTTTGAGTCATAGAAAAAAATTAACCTGCTGGTCGGTATTTGAGGAGGTAGGACATACCCAGTATAAGGCTAGGCAATAAAGGGGACACAGTTATAAATGGGCTTATAACTTAACGGGAGCATTTAAGATAAAAAAATATATACAGTAAAATTATGGAAGAATACAAAACAGTATGTCATCAAGGGCTAAACTGTGCAGAGTAGGGTTGATAGGAATTAAAACTGTTAAGAGTTTGTTTAAAAAAATTGGGGAGGGTATTCGGCATTATCTCCCCCCAAAAAATTTAAGTATATATATTTTCAGACCAAGCACTGTCAGGAATTTATCAAGCCTACCAGCTGAAATCTACAAAAACACTTATGTGTACACACACACACACACACACACACACACACACACACACACACAGAGTTATTAAATGCCACACTGTTGGAAATTTAAAAAAAGACTGGAAACAGTCAACATGTTACAGGGGTCTGGTTAAACAACAAAGATCTGGTTAACTCTCACAACTGGAAAATTATGCAGCCAATTTAAAAGAATGAGGTAGGAGCTCTATATGATGATGAGAAAAGATCTGGAAAAAAGAATTACAGAGCAGTGTGTATAGTATGATTTCATTTGTGTAGGGAGGGGACAATTTTACACCATATGCATAGAAATTTCCAGAAAAGTAAACTGATAACTAATTCCTTTCAGATAACAGGAACTGCTAGTCATGGTACTTTTTACTCTGTTCTTCTATTTTGTTTGAATCTATCATGAGCATGTTAAAAAAACTGCTTTTCCGAATACAATCTTAATACATTGACAGGGTCAAATGATGCCATTAGCAAAATACAAAAATTTTAGGCATTTAAAAAAAATTAATGACAGGAGACTTCATGAATAAAACCACCTTATCAGAGGATTTGATAAAAGGTAAATTCTCTTTATACCTAACTCAGCACTTCTAGGTGAAGATGGCAGAATGAAGTAGCATCATAGAATGTCCCTCCTGTTGGAGCGCCTGGGTGGTTCAGTCGGTTAAGCCTCTGCCTTCGGCTCAGGTCATGATCCCAGGGTCCTGGGATCAAGTACCGCATCGGGCCCCCTGCTCAGTGGGGAGCCTGCTTCTCCCTCTCTCTCTACCCCTCCCCCCTGCTCTCTTGCTCTCTCTCTCTCTCTTAAATAAATAAATAAATAAATAAATAAATAAATAAAGTGTCCCTCCTGTCATCAACCTACAGAATGAATGAAATTCACCAAAAGGGTGTGGGGGTGGGGAAACTTATGCCACAAATACTGAAAAATGGTGATGGCAAAGGACAAAAAAAACAGAGAAAATTCTGGTGAAGCAAGCAGCATGATTCAGCTCATGACCCTTATTCCACTCCTCAGATGCAGTGTGAAGGAAAGAAGATAGACCAAAAACTCTTGCAAATTCTCATGGAGACTCTTCAATTTGCAGAGAAGCCTTTTAGAGTAATTAGGTAAGGCCTAGAGAAATCAAGGGAAAAGCGTTAGGAGAACCACTACAAAGCACCGTGGGACCTTAGTAGAGGCAAGAAGGATGGCCTGACTGGTATCATCTAAAAACACTGGGATGAGCTGGGGAAATGAGCATAACAAGCCTCTAGGACTGAGATACGCCACAACTGGGTGGAGTGGAAGCTGCGCTCTCCTCAGAATAAGCACGGGCTCCCAGTGCTTGCACAGGCACTGCCCTCCACCCTACCAAACACTCTTCTCCCAATACAAAGGGCTCAAGCACTGATATCCCCTACAGAGGAAAACATATCAGGGTTGGGGGGGTGGAATCATGGGCTGGCCTCAGACTTGGTAGCAACATAAAAATGGAGGTAGTAGAGTCTACGAGTTAACTGCACAGGCTCAGAAGCCATACTGGCTGGGAAACCACACCACCGGTATTATATATGTGACTCTGGACAAGGCAACCTCTCTGTGCCTCAGTTTCCTCATTTGTAAAATGTGGAAAATAATAGTTCTACCTCATAAGATTGTTGTGAGGAATAAATAAATATACTAAGTGTTTAAAATAAGTACTTGGCACATTATGCTTAATAAATATGAGCTATTATCATGAGCTACAAGGTCTGAGGGAAATAAAATCATAATCAGCTATGCCATCATTCAAGAACAGAGGCAACCTTTAGACGTTGATAAACATTAGAGAATTCAGGGACTATAATATACTTCCTTTTTTATTATGTTATATTAAACACCATACATTACATCATATAATATACTTTTCTTGGGGGAGGGGACCTCAATACAAATTAAAAATACCAAGAGATAGGGGTGCCTGGGTAGTTGGTTAAGTGTCCAACTCCGAGTCTTGACATCTAGCCCGGCACCGGCACCGGCTCCGTGCTCAGTGCAGAGTCTGCTTGTCCCTTTTCCTCTCCCTTTGCCCTCCCCCTGCTCACAAGCGCTCTTTTCTTGCTCTCTCTCTAATAAATAAATAAAATCTTAAAAAAAAAAAAAAAGAATAATAGCTCTTATGCTCTCATAGTAAAGAAACATTTGTCTGGAATTCAGCAATGTCTTCAATTTCTCTTCAATTAATTCTTTAATCTGTTAAGTTCCTGTAAAATTAGGGGCGCCTGGGTGGCTCAGTCGTTAAGCGTCTGCCTTCGTCTCAGGTCATGATCCCAGGGTCCTGGGATCGAGCCCCGCATCGGGCTCCCTGCTCCGCGGGAGGCCTGCTTCTCCCTCTCCCTCTCCCCCTGCTTGTGTTCCCTCTCTCGCTGTGTCTCTCTCTGTCAAATAAATAAATAAAAAATCTTTAAAAAAAAAAAGTTCATGTAAAATTAAATAATTTTCTAAAACTGCACGTAAAAGGTAATCTTGTTCTCTTAAATCACCTCAGTATGTCTCCGTCTCCATCTCTCCTGTATATGCATATACAGAAAACAACGTTTGAGAAGCTACTCACCAAATGTTAACATGTAGTGACTGACTAAAAAAAGCACTTGGTAATTTCTAGGTAGTGAGGTTTTGAGTATTAATTATTTTCTTGAACTCTTTGAATTTTTTTGTATGATCATATATCATTCTTATACATATAAACTTACTAATTTTAAAAAAGCAGTTAACTCTTAGTACCAATTTCAAATAAGTCCTATGTACTGCAAAGCCATAAAAGCCTCATTCTATTAAGTGTACGTCAGTCTGTAAAGAATTATTCAAAGTCCATCCAACATAATCAACTCACCAGGAAGTGCTGCTTTACTGATAATTCCTGTCAGCAGAGCCAGTTCCTGCAAAGACCCAGCACTCACATCCTGACAGCGCAGGATTGCTTGTATGGTATCAGAATGTGAAATGAGAAACTGCAACACCTGAGCCAAGGAAAAGGAGGGGAAACGGAAAAAAGGGAGGTCAAGATTAGCAAATTTTTTCTATCTCTGTAATTCATCTTTTTAATAACGCTGAAGCACCAAGTTCAATGTAATGAATCATAGTGAATGTATATAAGCAACTGTCTTTTACATTTATAGTTTATTTCTTCAAGAAGCAAATATTTACCTAAAATTCATAAGAAAGCCAAAGATAAAGATGATTTCAACTTTTAGAAATTACTGTATTTAAAGGCCAGAGTAGAAAAGTATAACTTACAACTACTAAATGAAAACTATTACTTAACCCTTATTTAATTTCTTTTTGTCCAAATGGACCTAGAACAGGAGTAGGTATAAAAATGATTCACTGAATTTAAGTTGCTCTATGAAAATCTGACTAGCCTGACATGGGGACAATCACATTAAAGCTCTTGTTAAATTCTCCTTTTGATATAATATGAATGAGATAAAAATCCTGACCTCCAAACTCTGCCCTTCCACCGTGGCATTTTCTACTGTACTTTCAAGGAGGAATCCAATTACTTTCACATATGATGTCTCCTCAACTAGATCATAAATGCCTTGAAGGCTGAAACTACGCCAAACAGGCCAAACATCTGAATCACTCAAGAACTATGCCCCCTTTTATTTTTTATTCAGATTCCTGGCCTTAACCCGTAATTACTGGACATAGAACTCTGTAATCTTTTTTTTAAGTAGGCTCCATGCTGGGCCCCAACGTGGGGCTCGAACTCACGACACTGAGATCAAGATCTGAGCTGAGATCAAGAGTTGGACGCTTAACTGACTGAGCCACCTGGGCGCCCCTCAGTAATCTATATTTTTAAAACAAGCTCCTTGGGGGATTCTGCCACAGCCAGTACAAGAGTGGCATTAGAGAATCTTACATCATCACAAAGTCCCACTTCTAATAAAAAAAAAAAATCTTAATCTCAATAAAGGAGAAGACAAGGAAAGTCTTTGAGTTTTAAAGAACTGATTCAAAGGCCACATATGGAAGTGGCAGGATGTACTAATGCAGCATAAAACAAGGTTCTGTGTTAGAAAGAGCAGCATTCTACCTCAGTGACATAAGCCTGAAGGCTGATGGCAGGGAAAGCACCTAAAATTACTATAAGGTATTAGGACACAGTTCCTGAGGGTGTCATAATAATAGAGCAATACAATCAAAAACTGCAGAGTCATATTGATGAGTCTAATCAGTGAATGGTTAAATTATACACTGTATTATTAATTTAAAGAAACAAAGATTTTTTTTGAAGGTTTCATTGAAAAGGGATGAAAATAAAACTAATTTCTGGTGCCCAATGAAAAAAATTTTTATGTTAGAAAATGCACTTATCTCAATTACTTCATCCTCTAAATATCACAACCCAATGGGCCATTATCATCTATCTTTCATATTTTCTGTAAGGTCTAAAATACTGTACGGGCTCTCAATAAATCCCTGGCTAAATTACATTTTAGAAGCCAGTTTATTCCTATCACAATAACCGCTTCATTTTACAGAAGAACAAACTTAGAGATCTTGCTTTCCATCTCACTATTCTGTTCTTCGCTGTGGGGTTTCATTCAAATAAGAGTCAAGAGCGGGCCAATGAAGTTCACAGCAAAGCACAAGGGGCTGGCCTTCGATGCCCAGGGCTGCCACAGAGAGTGTGACTAAGGTAAAGGCCCGGGCGCTGTCGATGCCTCGGGTTTGTGCAATGATAAAAGGAGGACTCTGCGTGACGCCTTCTACACCAAGGGCTCTTCTCACCTGCCCCGCTGCCTGTAAGTGCTGGGCTGTGCTGGACGTGAGGATGACCTGGCACAAGCGGAGAGCTGGGAGCAGAATCTGCCGATAGCGGTCCACCGGGGCAGGGATGAACACTGGTGGGTCTCTCATGCCGAACATGCTTCATTCATTTCCACCCAACAAGGAGAGAGCGACAGTCCAAGAGTTAAGGGATGCTAACAGTTCCTGACCACCTCCATGTCAAACAATCACAGGTGCCTGATTAAGATGTGAAGCTACTAAGGAGAATTCTGCATCCCATACCAACAGTAAAAACAGTTATTTCAGTTCTGAAAAATCTCGGTAAAGAAAATCTGCATAATTTGAAGACAATGCTTGGAAGTTCCTCAACATATTTATTCTACTCTAAATGCTCCCGTGGGCCACAGAAACTATAAACAAGAAACAGATAAAAACGGAAGTTATTTTCTCCAAATTTCCCTCTCCTGTACGCAAAGCCAGAAATGAGTCTACACTGCCCATTATATTAAAAAATCAAGATTTTAAAAAGTTAAAATGAGGCTGTAAAATCATTTCACTTTTAAGATTAGGTATTAATAAACCATCATATATTGTAAATGTTTGTATTTAAATTTTTAGAAAAAGAAAATGGTTGCCTGTTGAAGAGAAGGGAATGGAAGCAAAATATGGAATAAGAGAAAGGCTTTGCACAGACAAGTGATTAAATGCCAAGAGCTGAGGAATGTAAATAACTCAATTGTCTTTACTTAAGGGGAAAATAATAACGCTCATGTTTAAAATTTTAGGAAGCAATATAAAAAAAACATTTCTTTTCTGGAGGTAAAATAGTTCTACAGTTAATCCTGAAACACTCAAATATTCAATTTGGCAATGGATCTTTTGAAGAAAATTAATAAAACTGACCTAAGTGTTATTTACTGCTAAGAGGGTATGCTAATAATGTTGCAGCCAGGTAGACAAAAATGAGGGGGAAAAAAACCCATATACAAACTGAACTGAGAAATCTGTTAAAAAGCTTGAAACTCAGGGGCGCCTGGGTGGCTCAGCCGTTGGGCGTCTGCCTTCGGCTCAGGTCATGATCTCAGGGTCCTGGGATCGAGCCCCACATCGGGCTCCCTGCTCCGCTGGGGGCCTGCTTCTCCCTCTCCCACTCCCCTTGCTTGTGTTCCCTCTCTCCTGTGTCTCTCTCTGTCAAATAAATAAAATCTTAAAAAAAAAAAAAGCTCAGGGGCGCCTGGGTGGCTCAGTCGTTAAGCGTCTGCCTTCGGCTCAGGTCATGTGGTCCCAGGGTCCTGGGATCGAGCCCCGCATCGGGCTCCCTGCTCAGCGGGAAGCCTGCTTCTCCCTCTGACCTTCCCCCTGCTTGTGTTCCCTCTCTCGCTATGTGTCTCTCTGTCAAATAAACAAATAAAATCTTTAAAAAAAAAAAAAAAAAAAAAAAAAGCTCGAAACTTAAAAAATTGTTTGATTAAAAGATTTCAAATATGCAAGCAGTTGATAAAATGCTACAATGACAAAAATATAAAATACTATTCAAGTCATCAGGAATAGGAAATCCACAACAAATTATAATTTCACTACAATACTTTAAAGGATCACTATAACTAAAAATAAATATTCTTTTTTTTTTTAAGATTTTGTTTATTTAGAGAAAGAGAGAGAGCGTGAGCAGGAGAGGGGTAGGGGGAGAGGGAGAGAGAGAATCTCAAGCAGACTCCGCGCTGAGCTCGGAGCCCGACATGGAGCTAGATCTCACGACCCTGAGATCATGACCCAAGCCAAAATCAAGAATCAGACACTCAATCGACTGGGCCACCCAGGTGCCACTAAAAATATATGTTCTATTGAATAGAACACTAAAGTTGGGAAGAAAAACATTTACTAACAAAATGGCTCTATTTCCCTCTTACATTACTGCTCTAAAATGGAAAGCATTAGGTCCCTCCTACTTTTACTCTTACTAGCAACTTCCACTTATTAGTAAATGGCAGGGACGTAGGACCCAAAAAGAGTCATCAGGATGAAAGAATACTGCTCAAACAGAATGATAAACCAATGGCAAAATTATGTTTGGAATATCTTTTTCCCTCACTGACCGTTTACAGTGAAGAATTAGTAAGGAAGCAACACCAATGTATATGGACACTTACCCCTGTGGGTCCATCTCTGGGCGCATGTCATAGACCTGGCATTGTGCCAGTCTCACTATCACCCCAGACCTCAGCAGCTCTAACGCACCCTGCTGTATCTTAGCCACTCTTGTAAGAAATGCCTACGAAGTTACGAAGGGAAAAGCATCAGTACAGAAATCATATTCAAGGGCCTGAGATACAAATGAGACTCTCTCACAGCACATCTGTGATCTTTAATCACACCGAAGAGAAATTCTGAGCTAGCTGGGCAGGGGCACACACTACGGTTCTCAGAGGATTCTATGACTGAATGGCACCGTATCTCTCAAATGTCGCATCCAGTGCCTTGGCATGAAGGACGTGTTCAACTCAACTGTAGTTTCTCTGATCATCATGTGGGCATATGAGGGCAGGGAAGATTGTTTTGCACACAACTGTAGCTCTAGTACCTAGTGCCACACCTGGCATGTAGTAGGTATTTAATAAATACTTACTGAATAAACAAAGGAGGGAAAGAACTTAGTAAGGAATCTAAGACTTCAGTGCTCCTGTTATTGTGACACTGTAGTATTTTCAACCAGGAGGAAACAGAAAACAAATTTGGAGGAAAGGAAATAATGGATTATATACTGTACTGAAAATCCTGTGTTAAACTAGAACCAGCACATCTACACTAGAATGTTCACCAGGCAACTAACAGAGTCTGAATTTTATTGTGAAGAGACAATTTTGCTCATTGCTCTCCTCAGAGGACTGAGTGTCCTATCATTCGCCATCAGCAGCAGCCTGAGTGAGTAGCAGTTCCATTACCCACCAACCCTCTCAGGATCACTTCAACTCAACTCTGGCATGCTTAGAAGATGCATTTCTAACATATGTTCCAAATTTCAAACTCCTTAAAAGATGGAAATATTCAAAATTGCGGCCACATTAATGTTCTTTAATATAGCTATAGCTCTAAGAGGAAGTGAGCTGTTGATCTAACTTCAAATGAATATAAAGCCTTACCATTTTGGATTCGTAAGTATAAAGGGCTTTTAAAAGGGGAGGTTGTGGAGTTAGTAAGCTCTGCAAAGTATGGTCATCTTCTACCAAGCTGTCCACAAGCACCTTCAAATAGCCACTGTTAGAAAGATACAAAAGCCACTGCTGCTGCTTATCTACGGAGACAATCCGATCAAGTAGAGCCAGGGCCAGCATCTGAGGGAAGAACAAATCACAGTCCGAAACACGGAGACGGCCACCAAAATCATCGACAGAAACTGCCTTTATGTGAAAATACTCAGAACTCTTCTTACAAGGGGGATGGTAGCTTAAAATAACATTTTCTTATTTTGGTTTTGTTTTGTTTTGTTTTTGAGAAACTGAAAGCTATGTACACAGAATCTCGATTTATCAATAAAAGGAGGACAGGGACTTTTTAAAATAGCTTTTTTTCCTAATTGTGAAGTTTTACGTGCTCATTACAGGAAACCTAGAAAACGTAGAAAAGCATATAGAAAATATGTGGTCTGATAAACACTCCATTAATCCATTTTGGTCTCTCTCCTCCCAGTCTTTTTTCAATGCATAAAAACACTTAAACTTTTTTCAATGTAACTGAGAACTTACTACACAGTTTATATTTCATCCTATTTCTTAAAATCTCGTTTCCCACGGTCTTCAAATACAACTGACCCTTGAACAACACGGGCTTTAGGAGCACAGTGGAAAAACCACGTGTAACTTTAGACTCCCCACAACTTTAATTACTAACAGCCTACTGTTGACCGGAAGCCTTGCTGGTAACATACACAGTAGATTAACATATATTTTCTATGTCCCATGTACTATATACTGTACTCTCCCAATAAAGTAAGCTAGACAAAAGAAAATATTATTAAGAATATCATAAGAGAAAATACATTTACAGTGCTGTACTCTACTAGTCAAACAAATCCACGCAGTTCAAACCCATGTTGTTCCAGGATCACTTGTGTATGATTCAAACGCTATGAAATTCTCCACCAGCAAGAAGTTACCTTCTCACTGCGCTACCACCAGTCTGACACAGTATTTTAAAGAAATAGAAATGCAAATGCCCCTCCACAAAGCAGAGAAAGACATATTCAGTATAAAAGCTGTGCACCCAGCATTCTCTTAACCAAGATCTTCCTTAAGCAGCATTTCTACCAGTGTAGGACCAACCTCACAGTCAGCACAAAGATTATTCTGAGGGAAGATTCTGAACAAACTGAGATTCTGAACAGAATTAAACAAAACATATGAATAAACGATAGAAATGCCAAATCACAGCAAGTAAGAAAATTCACTAAAATACATTACAGAAAACAATTCTCAATATGCAACATGCATTTGAAAGTTGATGCAGTTTATACCTTAATAAGCCAAAATATTTATGCAATTATTCTACTAAACAGGAGTTACCGTACCCTTCCAATCTCATGGCCGTCACAGGCATCTCGACAGACCACTTCCATGAGGGCTGCACCGTAGCTCTCAATGATGGCTATGTTTTCTCGCTGTAATTTACTAAATACATCTTCAGGGGCTGTCAGCCTTTCCCACATGGTTTTCTTGGCTAAAAGGGTTATAAAAGAAAATATTTCAAACACTCCAATAAAAAACAATTTGGTAACTGAGTAATTACACCTCATACACACAAGAAAAAAATCCCTCCATTACTGCATGTACCCAAAGGCCCACCGACCAGTGGGTCCAGGTAGGTGAACTTCAGGGACCCAGTGCACACGTTCCATGTATGTACACTAAGATTAGCAATGGTATTAGGAAAAGGATAAACTAACTATTCTTAAAGAAATCAAGATGAATTATGAGACTACAAGAGAACCAGTATCCTGTGTTTATTCTGCTAACCAATCTGTTTTCATCCTTCACTGAGATCTATGAGAAATGTGGCTAAAAAAATCAGGTACAATGTAGACAAGTACCTGCTTCCCAAAAAATCAGATAATTTTATTCTTTTATGTTTTTTAATTGACATACTTATTAAAAGAAAAAGTATACCCTGTATGATGGCAATTTAGATAATTAAAGATATGATCATACATTTTAACATGAGATTCATGTAAACCTTCTAGAAAAGTTTCAAAAATATATTACATAAAGCCATGACCTGTATTTGAAGCCAATCCTATGACTTTTTTACTACCTAGCAGCTATCTTTTAAAATTAGGGAAAAGTTCTTGGGGCGCCTGGGCGGCTCAGTCGTTAAGCGTCTGCCTTCGGCTCAGGTCATGATCCCAGGGTCCTGGGTATGTTGCATTAAAGCTTTATAAAAACAGGTCAGATTTTGCCCTCAGCAAAATCCTGCTCGGCAGGAAGCCTGCTTCTCCCTCTCCCACTCCCCCCCCCCCCCGCTTGTGTTCCCTCTCTCGCTGTATCTCTCTCTGTCAAATAGATAAAATCTTTAAAAAAAATAAAATAAAATAAAATTAGGGAAAAGTTCTCAAGATGAATTGATCAGAATGGAGAGTAAAAATGAAGCAGGCTTCATCATGAAAAATAAAAGTTAATCCGCATTGTGGCCTACACTCCATTATAAAGTTTGCAGCAGGCAAACTTCCAGTATTAATAGTTATTTTCTCTCTAAGTATTTTTACCACTACTATGAATTTTATTTGTCATACTTATTTTTAATCTCAAATAGTGTCAAAGGAGGGTACGGTTTTTACATCTCTCATTATGTCACTTCCTTAGGTCACATGGTCCCATCTACTTCTCAGCCTCATCTTCCACTCTTCACCTCTCCCACCAGCTGTCACCACACGAGCCTTTCTGTCCCTGAAATTTACCACTTTGGTCTCAGGATCTTTGCACTTTGATCTCCCATGGTTTTCCTTGAGTCTTAGCATGGCTGCCTCCTCTTCATCACTGCAGCCTCTAATACCACTTCTCAACCACCTCCAGCACTCCCTACACGTACACACATACACAACACGGTACTGTCGTATTTTTGCATGGTACTGATTTACCAGGACCTCAGGTGGTGTGACAGTGGGATTCTGTTTTGTCCACCACTAGTCTCCCATTATTTAGCCCAGTCGTTAGCACAGTAGCACCAATATTACTGACAGATTAACAGCTCAGAGAAAGTTCAGAACCTTGTCCCAGGGATGCCACCAGATGTCCTCAGGATGGGTAATTCAAAAACCCAGTCTGAGGAGCTATGGCATTTTTCCTATTTTACACATAGGATTGCCACAAAATTCTGTTTGAATAAAGGTTTTGAGTAAAAGTCTGAAAGCCACCACATTATAGTTTGTTTTAGCCACAAATTGCCTATTTCAAACATGGCTGAAATGAGGGTAGAGGGCTGCTGGAACATTACTCCACAGACTCTTCCACAAAACCCCTAAGATACCCGAGATACCCCTAGGGCTTCACAGTGAAAACTGAAAGCAGTGATTTGCAGAAAACCAGGATAGGTATCATAGAAATAACCTGATTTTCATTTTCAAACTGTGAATAAGATCTCCAAGTTCCACATACTATTTACTAACAGCACCACCTAGGAATAAGAAAATTCTAAGTCTGCAATTTAATTAGAACTTTCTTTTAAATCTTCCATCTTTGGAGGGTAAATTGGCTCATTAGAAACCACCAAGTTAGTCTCTTATACAGCAAACCGTCCCTTCTTCCAACATACCTTATAAATCACTGCCATGCGAGCTTTTCTAAATACCAACTTCATATCACATCTCTCAATAATTAAAAATGGCTACCGACTGCTTAATCCAACCACCTCTAACACTGCAATTTCATTTTCAAGGTCATCAATAATATGGTCCTACCCTCTCTACTTGACTTTGCCATCAACCTTCTCCCTTGCTTATACCCAGGACATCCCCCTTAGTCTTTACTCCCTCCTAGTTTGGGCGTTGCCTGAAAAGCTCTCCTCCGTTTATTCCTGTGTAAAAACATCTTTACGTGCAAAGTCCAGTGAAAGTCTTGATCTTTTTTCTCTTACCTCTTATAATTTATACTTGGGGTTTGAAAACTAAAGGCTGAGGGCAAAATCTGACCTGTTTTTATAAAGCTTTAATGCAACATACCCACGGCCATTCATTTGCAGTCTCCGGCTGCTTTCACACTATAATGGCAGGGTTGAGTACTTGCAACAGAGAGCATATGGCTTGCAAAGCCTAAAATACTACCTGGCCCTTTACAGAAAAAGTTTGCTGGCATCTGGTCTATATCATCCAATTTAACACTTTCTGTTTTATAAATACATATATTGTCATTTCTACTAAAATGTAATCCTTATGAAAATAAGAACCCAATTAATATTTTCTGCTTCTTAGAATAAGTGAAAATAACCAACCACCAAATGATTACTGATTTTTATTTGTATTGTGAAAAACTAGAAATAATCTAAATGTCCAAAAATGGGTAGGCTAAATAAATTATGGTATTCCATAAGTGACAAAATGTACAGAACTATTAAAAATATTACTTAATGAAGGAAAAAAGTTCATAAAATACTGAGTGGAGAGAAAAGGGAGATTATAAATCAATATAAAATGATGGCTGAAACTGTGGAAAGAGCCGAGATGCCCTTCCTTCAACAGATGAATGGATAAAGAAGATGTGGTCCATATATACAATGGAATATTACTCAGCCACCAGAAAGGATGAATACCCAACTTTTACATCAACATAGATGGGACTGGAGGAGATTATGCTAAGTGAAATAAGTTAAGCAGAGAAAGTCAATTATCATATGGTTTCACTTATTTGTGGAACGTAAGGAATAGCATGGAGGACATTAGGAGAAGGAAGGGAAAGATGGGGGGGGAATTGGAGGGGGAGACGAACCATGAGAGACTATGGACTCTGAGAAACAAACAGGGTTTTAGAGGGGAGGGGGGAGGGGGGATTGGTTAGCCCGGTGATGGGTATTAAGGAGGGCACGTACTGCATGGAGCACTGGGTGTTATACGAAAACAATGGATCGTGGACCACCACAACAAAAACCAATGATGTATTGTATGGTGACTAACATAACATAGTAAAATTTAAAAAATAAATAAATAAAATAAAATGATGGCTGGCTATAACCAAAATGTTGTGGTAGTTTTTAGCAGGGTAAAATGTGTGACTTCTTCTTCCCTTTACTAGTATGTTCTAAATTTCCTACATTCAGTATGTATTTTGAAATAAAAAATAAAAGCTAGAAATATTTTTTAAATGCCTGATTGTTAACTCTTAGATTCTGAGGTGTTTGTTTTTGTTTTTTTTTTTAATTTGGGAGAGAGAGAGTGAGTGCATGTGTATGCGAGTTGGGGGGGGCAGAGGGAGAGGGAGAGGATCTTAAGCAGGCTCCCCGCCTGGCTTGGAGCACAACACAGGGCTCCATCTCACGACCCTGAGATCATGACCTGAGCCAAAATCAAGAGTTGGTCGCTTAACCAACTGAGCCACACAAGCGCTCCAGGTTCTCAGGTTCTAAAACAAGTGATGAGGAATGTGCATCTAAATTCACATCAAGCAAAGAGCCTACACTCAACTACATACACACACATACAGCTATAGCTAGTGTTTTTAAGTCACTTACTGGAATCAGACCCAAAAGAACAGAGTCAACAGCAGGCAAGATGTTCTATGAAATCCTTTTAGTCCCACTACTTTATGACTTATGGGTGTATTTATACTATAATGCCAGATTACACTAAGCCTAGACCATAAAAACTGAGAATCTCACAAAAGATTTCTCAAAAATTTAATAATGGTAATAGATTGTCTTTTCTTTTTTTTTTTTTAAAGATTTTATTTGACAGAGAGAAACAGAGCGAGAGAAGGAACACAATCAGGAAGAGTGGGAGAGGGAGAAGCAGGCTTCCCGCCGAGCTGGGAGCCCGATGTGGGGCCTGGGATCATGATCTGCGCCGAAGGCAGACGCTTAACGACTGAGCCACCCAGGTGCCCAATAGATTGTCTTTTCTAACCGCCTTTTTAAAAAAGATGAATTGATATTATGGTTTCACAAAGAACAAGAATATTCTTGCTCAGGGGTGCCTGGGTGGTTCAGTCGGTTAAGCGTCTGCCTTCAGCTCAGGTCATGATCCTGGAATCCCAGGATTGAACCCCACATGGGGCTCCCTACTCAGTGGGAAGTCTGCTTCTCCCTCTCCCTCTGCCGCTCCCCTTCACTTGTTCTCTCTCTCTCAAATAAATAAAATATTTAAAAAATATATATATATATTCTTGCTCAAAAGTCACAAGAGCGCAAAAGAATTACGACAATTTCTAATGCTTACTTATAAATAAAGTGTAAAACTGAATATCATTAACTTGTCAAAATTAAGGGAAAAGAAAAGCCAATTTAAAACAGAACATGGGACGCCTGGGTGGCTCAGATGGTTGAGCATCCAACTCTTGGTTTCGGCTCACGTCATGAACTCATGGGTTGTGAGACTGAGCCTCGTGTTGGGCTCTGCACTCAGTGGGGAATCTGCTTGAGGATTCTCTCCCTCTGCCACCCCCCCCAACTCATGCGCACACACATGAGCTCTCTCTCTAATAAATAAATCTTAAAAAATAATTAAATAGCCCCTCATCAGGCTCCCTGCTCAGTGGGAAGCCTACTTCTCCCTCTCCCACTCCCCCTGCTTGTGTTCCCTTGCTCGTTGTGTCTCTTTCTGTCAAAAAAAAAAAAAAAAACTTAAAAAATAATAATAATTTAATAAACAGAACATGTGAGAAAAGCTTATAATAAAAGTGTTTAAGACTGCAACAATTTAAACAATTTTAAAATTAAGTAATTGAACCAATATCTTCCATACAGCTATATCAATCAGCTATAAATTAAAGTTGGATGATAAGCTCCTAGAAAATGAAAAGTCATTAATGAATCTGTTTTAAAAGCAATATAATCCATTTTACTGAGATTACAATAGAACATTCAAATAGAGCTAATCTCATGGAGATAAAACTAAGAAAGATGTACTACACTCTGCTCCGAAGTGTTAGCCTAACTTCATAAAATGGCTTTATAAATAAACTTCTATTGAAAATATTAACCTGCTAAAAAATGTGTATCTTTGAAATTATCAATCTGTCTTTAAACGTGAAGCGTTTTTATAATACTAGAGCTTAAGAAATAAACCAAAAAAAGAAATTAAGAAGCAATGGTGCTTCACATTAAACATTTAGGCTCTGGTCAAATTATCCATATTTTCTCCTAGTGGTCACTGGTAGAAAAGAAAATAAAAGGTGAAAAGAATACAGACAAAGAGAGATATTCGTGATATCAACTCTTGTCAACTAACCCCTAGGGATTACATATGCAAAAGCAATGTCAGATTTTAACTACACTGTTCTTAACTAGAAAGACATATAAAAATCTTCCACAGAATTTACTCAAAGAATATATGCTTTTGTTCCTTCCCAGATCTGCATTGCGAGCTCGAGGCGATGGAATCTACCAATAGGGATTTTCAGAAAGCTACCTATATTATGCTGAGCGAAATAAGTCAAACAGAGAAAGACATGTATCATATGACCTCACTGATATGAGGAATTCTTAATCTCAGGAAACAAACTGAGGGTTGCTGGAGTGGGGGGTGGGGTGGGAGGGATGGGGTAACTGGGTGATGGACACTGGGGAGGGTATGTGCTCTGGTAAGCGCTGTGAATTGTGCAAGACTGGTGAATCTCAGATCTGTACCTCTGAAACAAATAATGCAATATATGTTAAGAAAGAAAAAAAGAAGAAGAAGAATGTAGCAGGAGGGGAAGAATGAAGGGGGGGAAATCGGAGCGGGAGAAGAACCATGAGAGACGATGGACTCTGAAAAACAAACTGAGGGTTCTAGAGGGGAGAGGGGTGGGAGGATGGGTTAGCCTGGTGATGGGTATTGAGGAGGGCACGTTCTGCATGGAGCACTGGGTGTTATGCACAAACAATGAATCATGGAACACTATATCTAAAACTAATGATGTAATGTATGGGGATTAACATAACAATAAAAAAATTAAAAAAAAAAAAAAGAAAGCTACCTATATGCTTAAGAGCCATTTGATTTCCTTTTCCCTAAACTGTAAGCTCATAACCTTTGCCCATTTTTCTACTGGGTTATTGATTTGTAGGTGCTCTTCACATACTAGAAATTAATCCTTTATAACATGAGCTACAAATACATTGCTGGTACATATTATCTATCAAATTAAAAGGAAAAAATTACAAATTGCAAAAAGACGACAACAACAAAAAAGATGACGATCTGGTCAGGAAAAGCAACATTCTATTACAAATTGAGAAAACTGAATTCTAATCTCAGATCTGTCACAGACAAGCAAGTCATTTACTCTCTGTAAGTCAGATTCCTTTTAAACAAAACAGGGAAAATAGCTGCCTAGTATTCAGTATGTATAATTATGTTAAAAATAAAGTAGGGGCGTTTGAGTGGCTCAGTCGGTTAAGCGTCCAACTCTTGGGTTTCAGCTCAGGTCATGATCTCAGGGTCTTGAGATCAAGTCCCATGTTGGGTTCCATGCTCAGTGCAGAGCCTGCTTGAGATTCTCTCTCTCCCTCTGCCCCTCCTCCTGCTTGCATGTGCTCTCTCTAAAATAAACTCTTTAAACAGTAAATAAATAAATAAAGTAAAAGTATGGAAAAATAAGTATATAGACTTTAAAAATTCAGTTTCTGTTTTAAAACAAAATAGAAAGTAAGTACAGAGTCAAAATATACACATACAAAAAGGCCCTCAATAAATATTTATTGAATTTAATTTTTTTTTTTTTAAGTAGGCTCCATGCTCAGTGTGGAGCCCAATGTGGGACTTGAAATGAAGACCCTGAGACCAAGACCTGAGCTAAGATCAAGAGTCGGATGCTCAACCGACTGAACCACTCTGAATTTAATGTCTAATTTGAAACTTAAAAACACTAGTATCTAGGGAATAAATTACTTTGCTATTTAAAATAAGTCAAAATAAGCAGCAATTAAGTGGTAAAAAAACTAATTAAGGGATGAAATTACTCTGAAAACAGATCATTTGAAAATAAAAACAAAGGAGAATTTTCTTTCGTGGTCCTACTACTTTTTTTTTTTTTTCATTTGACAGAGAGAGAGACAGCGGGGAGTGGGAGAGAGAGAAAAGCAGGCTCCCCGCTGAGCAGGGAGCCCGATGTGGGGCTTGAACCCAGAACCCGGGGATCATGACCTGAGCCGAAGGCAGACGCTTAACCGACTGAGCCACCCAGGCGCCCCACGTGGTCCTACTACTTTATCACATCTTGATAATGATGCCTTATAAAAAGCATGTTGTGGCGCGCCACCTAGTGGTTATGTGGTGATTTTGCCATAGTTCCACTAAATAGAATGTTACAAAAATTTTAGACAAGAGAAAAATGGGGGAGGTGAGAGGAGCAGGGAGTGGAATCCCCATTACTATCTCTCTTTATAAAAGCTCTTATCTGTTTAAAAAGCTTCTCTGAACTATTATTTAATGACTTTAAAAATATTTTTGTGCATTTTTTAAGTGGGTAGGGCATTTCTATAAATATATCATTTGGCTATTATTAC
Source organism: Phoca vitulina (assembly GCF_004348235.1). Classification (NCBI taxonomy): domain Eukaryota; kingdom Metazoa; phylum Chordata; class Mammalia; order Carnivora; family Phocidae; genus Phoca; species Phoca vitulina. The sequence continues at coordinate 10,882,172 of NW_022589707.1, forward strand.
CTTCTAAGAAAGATATGTAAAAATATATAGCCAGTAAAGAATAATATGATCTGGGTCTTACATACAGAGTGGTTTTTAAAAATCTGTGTACAAAATAGCAAATACTTATAAAGGTTCTCAGAAGGGTACCAGGAGTCCATTACCAAAAGGTACTTACGACAAGTTCTTAAATAGCAGAATAACTCTGGTGTAGCATATTATATACTCATCTGCTGGATGGTTAAAAATATTTTTCAGGGGCGCCTGGGTGGCTCAGTCGTTAAGCGTCTGCCTTCAGCTCAGGTCATGATCCCAGGGTTCCGGGATCGAGCCCCGCATCGGGCTCCCTGCTCGGCGGGAAGCCTGCTTCTCCCTCTCCCACTCCCCCTGCTTGTGTTCCCTCTCTCGCTATCTCTCTGTCAAATAAATAAAATCTTTAAAAAAAAAAAATATTTTTCATATCCAGAGACCAAAGAGTCCAGGTTATTACTCCTAACTAAAAATGCTAATTATATTTTAGAAAGTGGATTTATCAATATTTTTAAATAGGTATTACCTTTGACCAAGAAATTCTACTTCTTGGGATTTATCCAAGAAAAACCTCACATTAGTACAAAAAGACACATGTACACTATTGATGAGACTTCAAACTGGTAGGATGCCATTCGGTAGAATCTACTAAAATAAAAACGTGCATACTCTTTCACATGGAAATTTCACCGTGAAGGATTCTTCTTGAAAAATACACAGGCATATAAAAGAATACTTGCTGCAGCACTTTTCTGACAGTAAAAAATTAGAAATAATGGAAGTGCCTATGAATAATGCAAGTGGGGAAATAAACGTTTCCATATTATGGAACAACAGTCATTTGAAAAGATTCAACTAGGGGCGCCTGGGTGGTTCAGTCGGTTAAGCGGCTGCCTTCAGCTCAGGTTATGATCCTGGGGTCCTGGGATAGAGCCCCACATCGGGCTCCCTGCTCAGCGGGGAGCCTTCCTTCTCCCTCTCCTACTCCACCCCCCCGCTTATGCTTTCTCTCACTCTCTCTATCAAATAAATAAATAAATAATCTTAAAAAGAAAAAAAGAAAGAAAAGATTCAACTAGATATGCACTGTGACATACTGCAAAGGAAAGAAAGACATGGACACGCTAAGTATCGCATATTGTTCAGTGCGACCAGAGACAATAGAGGGAGTCAAAAATATATATAAGCTAAAGTGGTATCTGACGGTTTGTTTTTATAGTACTCATGTACTATCTTCTTAATTTTAGAAAATTAAACATTCTTCCGCGACTTTAGAGTAGGCGCTTTAATGATTCCATAAAGACTCAACAATTTGTTACAGCTTTGCTTAGCCAAAAGATGGAAAAGGGCCTTTTTTAAATTTAAAGTAACCAATCACTAAAACAGGAAAGATTAGGAATGTGTCTAGTTCTACCTGCTTCTAATGTGTCTGGTTCGTCTGGTCTTTGGGCAATTTGTAAGTAATACAACAGAGAGCCATACAGGTGCGTCCTCACTCGCTGGAACCCGCCACCTAGGGAGACATAGAGTAGAAGTCTCTTTTCAAATTAAAGTTAAAACAAATACAAAAGGTGTAATTTATAAGAAATTGAGATGAAAAGACCTGTCTTCAAAATGAAGTCCAAGAGCTTCTTCAATATAATGTGAAGCGAAGAATCTCCAATAGAAGCAAAACCCACCACAGGGTTGTCTGCTGGAGGAGTGGGCGTGAAAGAACTCTCAAGCATAAAAGCGTAATGGGTCTCTCCGGGTCCCAAGACTAGTGGTTGCTTCTGTTCCGTGCGAACGGCCTGGCTTAGGTGAGCAGTCAGGGTGAACACGGCACCTGCCACCACCGGCATTAACTCCTGCGCTGCTTCATCATCCAGGATCTTAAAGCAGAAAGACAAATCGGAGTGAAGACTGCGCTTTCAGCTACAGTCATTATGGGTTTTATATGCATTTAGCTTTCCAACTACCATAAGAATGTAAGAATGGAATGGCACCGTTCAAAGCAAATAAAAGCTAATATACAGAAAGAAATTGAAACATGATGCTGGTAACACGTGTTCTTAACCAAAAGGGATTCCTATCAAAATTCCTTAGGGAGGATTTTAATGTAAATTCACATAAATGGTCTCACCACCAGTGTCCCATCCAGTATGTCCAGGGTGGGATCTATCCCTGTGTATTTTTAAAAAGCTCCCTAGATAATTCCGATGCATACTCTGGTTGAGAGCCACTACTGTACAGAAGCCTTTCTCAAGGAAAGTCTTCAACACCGCCAGTGCCCAGCTCTATTTATTCCTACTATAAAAGGGGTGGGGGGGGAAGGATGGTGGCAAACTGTGTTTAAATGGTATACAAAATCTGTTCAGCAATATAGGAAGTTATTAGGAAGTAAGGAAGTTCAGGAAGCCATTTAGGAAGTACGTCACCTTATCATGCACATCTTGTAAAATATCACGAATAATCAGTTGTCGATCCTCTGCCTGAATGAGGTCCTGGGGACAAGCTGTCAGTATAATTTCTACCAGCTGTCTCCATGACTCTAACACATGCCGTTTTGCATGAAGACACTGCAGCAATTTGTTTCTTCCTACCACATACTGAAGTATAGTGCTGATTTCCTAAAGCCACAGAAATTGAATCACAAGGTAAACACATGGGCAAATAATATCTTTTATTAATACAGTCCCATTTTCTTTTAAAGTTTATTTATTGGGGTGTCTGGGTGGCTCCGTTGGTTAACAACGTCTGACTTCAGCTCAGTTCATGATCTTGGGGTCCTGTGATCAGGCCCCAAATCCAGCTCCCCGCTCAGAGGGGAGTCTGCTTTCCCTTCTCCCTCTCCCTCTGCCCCTCCCCCTACTCGTGCACGAGGGCACTCTCTCTCTCTCAAATAAATAAATAAAATCTTTTAAAAATAAATAAAAGTTTATTTATCTTTTTTAGTAATCTCTACACCCAATGTGGGGCTCGAACTCACCACCCTGAGATCAAGAGTCGCACGCTCCTCCAGCTGAGCCAGCCTGGAGCCCCAACAGAGTCCTATTTTTAACTCTGTCTGTTCATCTGAATACATTTTTATTTATTTTTTATTTTTTTTTGAAGATTTTATTTATTTATTTGACAGAGAGAGACACAGTGAGAGAGGGAACACAAGCAGGGGGAGTGGGAGAGGGAGAAGCAGGCTTCCCGCTGAGCAGGCAGCCCGATGCGGGGCTCGATCCCAGGACACTGGGATTGTGACCTGAGCCGAAGGCAGACGCTTAACAACTGAGCCACCCAGGCGCCCCTGAATACATTTTTAGTACACTTTGGAAACCTTCCACATGCATGCCAATAAGCAGAGGTGATAGGGGTAGAAATGAGCTTTTTAACCCCATTTTCTCTTTGTATTGTCTACTTACGCTTACTCTCAAACACTAGTTGCCTAAAACTCAAGGTCAAGGGCACGTTTCCCTGACACATCTTTTATTTCTTTGCCTCTGGCTTTGGCCTAGCCAGCTGTGTCTCCATGTATGTGGTTCTTCCTGCCTGACCTCTTACCATTACTCCCCACCTGTGATGACAAATGACTCTCTCTTCCCTCACTGACAGAGAGCAAGGGAAGTCTAATACACAATATGGACAGGTTGCAAATCCTTAACTAGCATAGCAGAAAAAGATTTTATTTCTTCTGGCATCCCGACATTAACTTCAGTTTAGTTTATAAAAATTTTAAAGTCAAAATGAAAGATTCCATTAACGTTTAATTTTAAGCAGTTTACTAATTAATCAGCTACAAATCAATTTACTGTTTTGTTTTCTAACTGGCAGTTAAGTAGTTTAAAAAGGTTAAAACTAATATACACTCAATGGGGCTTACCTCCATTAGTAATGGTCGCTGGCCTATGGCTGCCATACCCTGAAGGGCATTTACTTCAGCTACAAGAACCCTATGAAGAAGCTATATAATTGAGAAAAGAGAGAAAAATCAGACCACTGCAGACACTGACAGAACAATACCTCTAGCAATTACTATAAACTGCCCTAGAGGGAAAAGTTTTGGATACCTTTACATATAATCTTCAAGTGGCACTGTCCTGCTTCTAGACACAAACTTTAGGTATCCCTCACATTACTAAGTGGTACCAAAGAGCCTCGGTAGCAGGTCAGTTGGTGCAAATGCCCTTGGGTATCTTCTTCCTACTAGTGAGGCCATTACCATTTACCTGGTAGAGAGTTAAATAGCTAAAACCGTTCCATAGCTGGGCAGCATGACTGCTCTCAGGAAGGTGATGGGGAAACTTTTAAAGAGGTAAAGTTAGTGTGGCCTATTCAGTTTCATTTCCCAGCTGTTTGAAAAATGAAAACACAGCCCAATAAACCAATATCCTTATCAGAAAACAACAAGTGTATGGTTCTGTTTTTGTCCGATGACTCAAAGTCAGAAGCCCTTGATACGGCACGCACTTCAAAACAATCCTCACCTTGACATTGCAGACTGTCTGTCCCCGTAAGTTCTTGTGTTCACAGTTAGCAATAACTTGTTCGATCTGGGCCCGATCAAAGAAATCTAACTGCAAAGGCTCAGGGATCTCCTGACTGAAGTCAATCGAGTCAAGAATACTTAGAATTTTTCGACGTACTAGAAATAAATAAAAAGTAGTTCAGTTGTACTTGGGATAGTGAGGAGAAAAGCAAACCATTGTACTCAGCTCACGCCCAAAGGCGGTGCGATGGTCAAGCAAGTCCAGCAACAGGAGACTGTGTCGAAATCTAAATTTGACTTTATTCCTAATATATCCATTTACAAAAATATTTTTTCCATTCATTCATCCTAATTACAAAAAAATTATTTCTGAATGGCAAATAATCCTTTCTATAGCTTTTCTATACCAGTTCAGAATTTGCAGACACAGGAGTAATAATTACCTCTTGAAATTTTAAGCAATTTAATATATACCTATAAAGTCATTACAGATTCAAAGGTCTTTACCTTTTGTAGCAGTGTCAAAGTGAAGGAACCCAGAGACAGACCTATTCTCATCTTCCATTCCTCCCTCACCATCTGTTAGAGCATCAATAATAACAGATCAGGAAAAGAACATACTTGTAACATTTATTTGGAAATAACAAACATAAGGTATTTCTTTTTCTAGGTCATTGTTGCTAGGTCAAAGAGCCCTCCACAAATGGATAATTGAAATGCAAAGATGATGAGGACTTACCAACAACATTCATCTAATTCTTTCCGTCCCTAGGAGATCCACTTCACAATTGTAAAGAGGATAATCAGAACTCCCAAAGAGGCAGGACCCAATCATGCCAATGAGATGATTAGAAAAGCTTATGTTTAATTTGCATGTATAATACACATTAAAATATCATGGGTCATGCTGGTTCAGTGTGACAAACTCCACTGAATATTTGTGGATATGAATATAGCAGAATGTGGATGCTTCAAACAATAATAAAATGACAATTATGGGATGATTTAAAAATTTTGTGTTTTAAGGAAAAAACTTCTAAAGACAGAAAGAACTTGTTTGGCCTACAATCACATGCTAAGCACAAGACTGTTGTGCTTGCATTCACACAGACCAGTCAGCAGCACAATAAAACAAATGCCAACACGCACACACTGACCTGAGTACGGTTTCACAGGCATGTCATCCAGTAAGAGGTGTAGGAGCCTCTGGGTATGGGACCGTTGACGATTCAGAGAAGTTACCCTTAGTTCTATTGAGGCAGTCTTCATTAGCCATGACATCTGGTTCAGCATAGACATTTCATACTCTGCAAGTTACATACAGAAATTTAGTTTCATAGAGTAATAACACAGAATCATAACAGACCTAAATTCCATAACTCATCAGATATTTTCCCATGTCACACTGTCAATAACTTATAAAACCTGGCATCATAATAATTTATCACTCTAAGAAAATTAAAAAAGCAAAAACAGATGCTAAGAGAGAAAAAATAAACAAGTATATGTCTATAAAAAATAAGCCAAAGCAAATGAAGAACAAAAGAGAATCAAGTTTCCATTACCAGAATAATTTTACACAGATCTAAGTCTGTCCTATTTTGACATTATATGGAACTTCATACTTAAAAAAAAATTCTCAAATATATAACTTGTAAAAAATAAAAACCCTAACATACAGTTTGACTTTTATTTCCTAAAACAAATACACAATGCATGATTTTACGATATCTCTGAAGATAATCAAGGACACCCGATTTAACATACAACTAGGGTTGGTTTTTACACCACAGCAGCCACTCCAGAGCTACAGCCATGGCCTGCGCTACCCTACGGCTGTGGGCCTCACCGCGGGCCACAAGGTGACCAAGAACACGAAAAAGCTGAGGCACAGCCACCACGGGCGCCTCACCAAGCACACCAAGTTCATGCGGGACATGATCTGAGAGGTGTGGGGCTTCACCCCACAAGAGCAGTGCACTGTGGAGCTGCTTAACGCCTCCAAGGGCAAGGGGCTCTCAAGTTCATCAAGAAAACGGTGCGGAAACGCACCAACACCAAGAAGATGAGAGGAACTTCACGATGTCCTGGCAGCCACGAGGAAAGCGGCCGTTGAGAAGGACCGAGCCCCTCCCCACTCTGTGCAAACTAAAACCTTTCCAGAAACAAAAACAAAAATGAAACCTATAATTAGGATTGGGAACCACTTACAGAAGCTTTTGAATCCAATATCCTTAATGGGCCTGATCTGAAGTCCTAAATTTTAACAGTATAAACATAAAATACACCAAATACTCCTACTCCTACTGCCACCAGCTCTACTCCCAATAAGCAAAACCAGATGGATTTTTAAAAGACAGATACAGTAATAGATAAGACATTAACTTTCCCTCCTGATTAGGTAGAAAGGAGGGTTTCTTAAAAAGCTTGTTATATAAACAAAATCTTAGGACTAAAAATAAGACATGCTTATTATGAAAATGAAGTGAAAAATTTTTTGCCATTAGATAATTCCCAAGGGCTTCTCACACCCTCACTCTAAAAAGTAGATTAGTAGCTGATAATTACTAGTAATCCAAATTTATTATGAAATCTGTGGGCTTACATTTCCCAAAACATAAAGATGATACAAAATAATCTTCAAAAAAACTCCACAGACTACAACTGTCTGGATATAATATGAATTCAGAAAATTGTTACAAAATGATCAAAAAGAAAATTATATAAAGTAGAATCCTATAAAACATAGCCTGGGACTGTGGTGGTCAGGTCAATAAACTCAGCTATAGTTTCCACTGTACTTAGTTTTCCATTTCTCATGTCAAGACCTGAATTGGTTTCAACATATACATAAGAAACAAAAGTAAAATAAGAGATTTTAATTATTAAACACCTTCACTCAAAAAATCTAAATTTCCAGAATCATATAAATATTTTCTTATCTCTTCAACAGAATTTAAAATCTTTATTTGGTAGTATAAGGATCAAATTCTATCCTTGACAAGCTATTTTTAAATAATTTTATGCCAACAGCTAGAACAGTGAGGCTTCTCAAGAATAAATTACAAAAGCAACCCAAAGTAAGAAGCAAAGTAACAAAATGAAAGCAGAATTCCACAAGTACTGTAACTGCTACCCCCCAATGTTGTATAAATAAAATCACTCAACATGGACTTTACAAATTAGTTACAATAGTGCGGGAAAATAATGTCCTACCTTTGTTAGAAAAAGGTAAATGTTGCAACTGAGAAAATAAGAAATCCTGGCTGGTTCTCAAGTACCTCATAGTAGGACCGGATGTGTCAGAGCATGCACACAACTGATAGATCACCTAAAGAGTTCAAATGAGATAAGAAAATCCCCAAATCATTTTCTCTGTGTTAAAAATTTTAAGATAAAAGGTGACCCAAGGTTTACTAAATGGAAACTAAGACCCATCAATAACTCAAGCAAAATGGATAAACACACATATAAAACAGATGCTCAGTTACAAGCAGTTGTTGGTACCCCAACTCAAGAAAACATATTGGAATATAATTGAGAGTGCTGATGACATCACTATAGAACTAATCTTTAAGTCAGCTTAAGTATATTAATACATACAGTCTAGTATTTTAACTATTATTAATAGCAAATTACTCGAAGTAACTTCTAAAAATTGTACTGAGTAGCAGCGCATCTGCTTTCCGGTCAGACTCTCCGCCGTCGCCCTCTCCCCAGCTTCCTGTCTTAAATCTGGCTCCTTTCACTTACTTCATCTGCCTAACTCCTTTCCATGATCCTCCATGATTAAGCTTATCAACTACTTCTACCTAAATACGTCAAACTCTAGAGTACTGCTAAAATGCCCGTCAAGGGCACCTGGGTGGCTCAGCTGGTTAAGCAACTGCCTTGGGCTCAGATCACGATCCTGGAGTCCCAGGATCGAGTCCCACATCAGGATCCCTGCTCAGCGGGGAGTCTGCTTCTCCCTTTGACCCTCCCCACTCTCACTCTCTTTCTCATTCTCTCTCTCAAATAAATAATTTTGTAAATAAATAAATAAAATGCATGTCAAGTTTGTTCTCCCATTAAGGAAGAATTCATTTTGATTCTGAGGAAGACCTAGCTTACAGGCTTTCCTTACAGGACTTACAGTGAAGGGCTGTTTGGACAGCCAGAGGACAGGAGAAAACTGTAACAGATTACAAAAAGAAAAATAAAGAAAAAGCTCCAGGTCACTAGAAGCCAACGATGCCTTTCTTATTCTGAAAATGTGAATCAAGGGTGCTGCTGAAATTCAGAAACAAGTCGCATCTTATAAAGCCTAGTTTTTCACACACAAAATGAGTAAGACGGGGAATAATCACAAGCGAACACAGGCAAAACAGAAGCTCTCAGTACAGTTTCAACTTTGCACTAATTTGACTTTCCACCACCTTACATTTAGCTCTAGCGCTGGTCACATGGTTCTTAAATCACGCTCTCACCCACAGTCCTACATTCTCAGCTAAGTCTCACAACAGCCCGCTGCACACATTAAACTCAGAGAAGTTTCATGCCCCACCCAAGCTGATTTAGCTAGTTAAGGGGCAGAGATGAGAATCAGAGGTCTTCTGACCTAAATCCACTACTATCTTCACCAAAAAGAGACAACTTGAAATAGCACCACTGGACACGTTCTACACTACCAGCTCAAAATCCATCTCAAAAATCTAATTTCCCTCATTTTTCAAAGGAGCAACATACAGGATCTGTAGATCTATAGGAACTTGGGGTTTGTGCTCCGTGGATTTTTATCTATAAATGAAAGACCAGCCAAACTACCAAATGAACTCATTTTAACTCAAGTCTTACTGTTATACTTCCGTACCTGTGATATATTCAAGCACCTAGTTAAATTTCTTCTACTAAGTGCTATCAAATACAGCCTTCTGTGTACCTGGTAACATAGTTCAGCGAGTTGAGGAGATTCTCTCACTGCCACCGGGCCTGTTCTCCCTTCAGTTCCCTTCTCCAAGATGTTTAAAATGGCATGAAGGCACGTCCGAGGGCAACCTAACACTCCTACGGGAGACCAAAAAGAAGTTCAGCTTTTCAAATTTCTGCATTAAAAACTTTAAAATCCCTTTAGAAATATCAAATTACATAAATATATGCTCCACTGTAAACACACTTTCAAATACTGACACAGAAAATTAATAAATGCTAATTTTCCAAAGCTTAATTTGTCGACTTGATCTAAGTTCTAAAGACTTACTTACCATATAACCTCTCACTTCCAGTGAATTATCCCATGAGCCCAGAATTCAACGAATGACCATTTAGCTACATAAAACCGAAAAGAAATCAATGTCTATGTGTCTTCTGGTTATACCTGGATCTTGCAGGTTTGTGGTACTGACAGGTTTCTTCAGTTCAAAGCCCAAGAGATAGAGAGCAAGGTTGGGTGGGTTGCGTTCCAGAGAGGTGATGAGAAGATTCAAGATGTGGATTCTTGTTTCATGACGGATTCCAGCTAGCTTCTTTTCAAGATCTGATCCTTAATGTGGAAATCCACAAACAAAATTACAAAACAATAAACAAATCAAGATAAGTCAAGTTTAAATACATAAAGCTTGTATTGCAAACCTCCACATTCTCTTAAAGTTCACTTCATCAGCCATTAGAGTGCAGATTTAAGAGGTTTCCAGAAAGCCTTATGTGTTTGTGCCAGCAAATTCTCAAACTTCTCTTGTATCACCAAGAGACAGTTAACAGTTTTCTTTATATTATTTATAAAGAGTAAAAAATGTCCACGTTAGTAGAAGACATACCCTCTTCTAGACGTACAAATTCTTCTGTATCTTCACTATCCAAACACTCCACAAATCCAGCCATCAGCTTCTGACTTACACTCTGGGGTCATATAAAGATTTTTTAAAAGACAAATTATAAGCTTCTTAAATATTAAAGAAACTATGATAAATATGCTATGTATTATAAACATTTGTCTACAAAGAAAAAAGGCAAATCTCTAAAGTACTTAGGTTTCAGTTTTGCTTTTAATTAATAGGAAACTCAGTTCCTTAAATTGCCATAAGTTAGCTCTCTGTAGAAATAATAAAAGTAACAAAAATTTTTTAAGTTACTGGTTTCAAAACTTGCTTCCCTAATTTTCTTTCCCAAAGGATCAAACCGGTTTTAAAAAAAAATAACATTAAATTGCCATCTCATGATCTCTTCATTGTATACCCAATGCTATGAGATCTTAACTAAAATATAAAATAAAATTCTCATCTTCTCTCTTTAGAAATGTATTGCTTATCACCAGTTTTACGTATCTGGGCTGGGCTGAGAGATTAGACACTGCCCCATCTCCTCGGGGAACCTAGCAGGATATTAAAATTGGTAATAATAATTCATACTCAAATGTATATGAGTGAGCTGAGAACCCTCACTTTCCACATCCCCTATCATGTAGCTTTTGTGGGGTTTTTTTGTTACAATTAATTAATGGAACTTCAATATGTGGGTGATACACTGATTGCCAGCCCAACAAAGGAGGATTCGTGATGAAAATACAATCCTCTCTATCATGTAGTTTTATCCAAAAGCCAGATCAGACCGCGGTTCTCAACCTGGGTGGCACTGCCGCTCCAGACGGCACTTGGAAACATGTGGGGGCATTCTGAGTAGTCACAACTAGAGTTTACTACTGACGGACACTGGCAGGGCACCAGGATGCTAAGAGTCTTGCAATATGAGGAAGAGTGACACAGAATGAAGATCTGTCCCATCTAAAATGCCAGAAGAGTCTCTGTTTTATTTTTTAAAGATTTTATTTATTTGAGAGAGAGAGAGAGCATGAGCGGAGGGGAGGGACAGAGGGAGAAGGAGAAAGAGAATTTCAAGCAGACTCCCCACTGAGTGCGGAGCCTGACATGGGGCTTGATCTCTGGACTCTGAGATCATGACCTGAGCCAAAATCAAGAGTCAGACACCCAACTAACTGAGCCACCCTGTCACCCCAAGAGTCCCTCTTTTAAAACACTGTACACAACAAAATTCAACTAGCTAAAGCAGTGATTTCTAATATGAAGATACAAGGGGAAAATGCCTATAAAGAGCAGGGGAAAAAAGTAGCAGATTCCCCAATAGTAGCTATTCAGCATAGAACCGAGCTATTCAGAATAGAAAGAGATTATAAATTAGATTAATAGAAGAACATCTGAAAACTGTCTACAGTGCAGTATCAAATGAAGTGACACAAATGGAAGTCACCAGAAAGCCACAGCAGTAGACAACTCAACAGTGAGACACATTCAGAATTGCACAGGCTCACTCAGACTACGGTCAGAGTGACCGACAGAGTGAGACAAAGGATGCAGAACACAAGCAGAAGCCACACTTACAAACCTCATCACCCTAATGTACTCAGAGGGGCAAGAGTTTCCCTCCGCCTGCCAGGCACACACCACAGCGTCTGGAGCATCACTGTGGATGGTGTTCTCTTCAAAACAGATCACAGCCCAGGACATGGACGGGTCTTCACCACCATATATAAATATACTTACTCTCACAGAATTTTTTCATAAACATGAGTAAGATTCCTCCACAGACAGTGTGACTTCCATACGTACTCAGAAAGTACCAGAAGAAATAACAACACCAAAATCAGTTACCTGGTCATGTGTGAAATCTCCAACCAATTTTATCTGAATATTGGAATTGCAAGAGATACAGCAGAGGATCTTGGCACTTTCAAAAGCCAATTCCGGATTAGTATTGCCATGATAGAGGTATCTTTAAAACAAAAAAACATTTGACGAACAATGTGACAAAACTTTTGGCTTTTCACTCCTCTCTACAAGGAACATTTAGAACCAGGCCATACAGCGCTCTTGGGTGAATGAGACAAAGGCTTCTGTTCTAACTAGATACAGTCTGTTATGGGTTGAATTGCATTCCTCCAAAATTCAGTCGTTGGTATCTGAACACGCAGTGCTCAATCAGGACACACAGTGACCTTATGTGGAAATAGGGTCTTTGCAGACACAGTCAGTCAAGTTAAGGTGAGGTCATTATAGACAGCCTGGTCCGATGACTGCTGTCCTTATTGAAAGGGGGGATTTGGAACAGACGCACACACACAGGGAGAACACCATGTGAAGCTGAAGGCGGCAATGCAGGCGACACCTCTACAAGTCACAGAACACCAAACACTGCCAAGCAAGCCACCGGAAGCTAGGGTATACACACTGGTAAGCTTCCTTCCTAGCCCCTAACCGCCAAACTTCCAGCTTCCCTGAAGGAGACAAACTATATATATTTTTTTTATTAGTTTCAGAGGTAGAATTTAGTGATTCATCAGTTGCATAGAACACCCAGTGCGCATTCCATCACGTGCCCTCCTTACTGCCCATCGCCCGGTCACCCCTTCTCCCCACCCACCACCCCTCTCTAGTAACCCTCAGTTTGTTTCCTAGAGTTCAGCATCTCTTGTGGTTTGCCTCCCTCTTAATTTTCATCTTATTTTATTTTTCCTTCCCTTCCCCTAAGGTTATGTGTTTTGTTTCTTAAATTCCACATGAGTGAAATCATAAGATATTTGTCTTTCTCTGACTGACTTATTTCGCTTAGAATAATACCCTCTAGTTCCATCCACAGCGTTGCAAATGGCAAGATTTCATTCTTTTTGATGGCTGAGTAATATTCCATGGCACGTGTGCGTGCGTGTGTGTGTATATACATACACACACATCTTCTTTATAAATTCATCTGTCAATGGACTTCTGGGCTCCTTCCTTTGTTTGGCTATTGTGGACACTGCTCCTATAAACATTGGGGTATATGTGCCCCTTCGAATCACTGTGTTTGTATCCTTTGGATAAATACCTACTAGTTCAATTACTGGGTCATAGGGTAGCTCTATTTTTTAACTTTTTGAGGAACCTCCATACTGTTTTCCAGAGTGGCTGCACCAGTTTATATTCCCACCAACAGTGTAAGAGGGTTCCACTCCAGAAGACAAACAATATTAAGATAATATCATTTTATACTTAGAAATGTTTAGGATATGGAATCCATCAGAAGGAAAAAAAGAAATTGTAAACATCAGAGTAATTAAAATCAAAAGGGCTAAAGAAGACAAGAACAAAATGAGCCCCCTACCCCCCAAGTAATGAATAAGGGATCTGACCAGATTTGGAAATCAAAGGTAGAATGCCCACGTGTTTTCGTCATTTTTCTACCTACTTACCTGGCAATATTCACCACATTATCAGCCTTCTTAGTTCTGGGATTGATTCCCTGTAACAGCTGTTCTAAAGGAGAGACTATTAGAGCCAGCTGACTCTCTCTTAGAAGATCCATAAAGAGATTTTCCTTCTGCAGAGTCAGATTGAGAAGTGCAAGGCAATGCTGCACTGCTTTCTCCAAGTGTCTCTTCCCTACAAAAGACATAAACTGAAGTTAGAAAGTTCTACATGAATCTTAGAAATGCATAGTTCTTAGAAAAACAAGCTAAAGGACAAGTTCTAGACTCAAAAGGCCCTCAAGTGTTCACTTGCAGCAGCAACTGCATAAAACTACTCACCCATGCCAATTCACAGTAATTATCGTACCTTAAGATTACCTGTATGCAATGGCTTCTCAGTCACTTTCCCTTATCTCTTCATTGATTATTTAGAGAAATGGTTCCCAGATTTGGGGGGGGGGGGTGATTTAGGCCCCAGAGGACACTTGCCAAGGCCTAGAGATACTTTTGGTTGTCACAACTGGAAAAGCACTACAGGCATCTAGTGGGTAGAGGCCTACAACGCACAGGACGGTCCACACAACAAAGAATTATACGGCCCAAGATGTCAATGGCACCAAGACTGAGAAACTGATTTAGAGTAATACATACTCATTGCAGAAAAATCTGCAAATAAAGAAACTGAGAATTTGAACAAGGATCATCTATAATCCCACCATTCAAATTTAAAATACATGGACTCTGGAGCCAAACTGCCTAGCTTCAAATCACAGAGCTACAACTTACTGTGGAAATACATGAAACCGCTTTGTTGCATCAATTTCCTTATTTGCAAACTGGAAATAATAATATCTAATAACAGGGATTTTGTACAGATTAAATGTGTTGGGGCGCCTGGGTGGCTCAGTCGTTAAGCGTCTGCCTTCAGCTCAGGTCATGATCCCAGGGTCCTGGGATCAAGCCCCGCATCGGGCTCCCTGCTCCGCGGGAAGCCTGCTTCTCCCTCTCCCACTCCCCCTGCTTGTGTTCCCTCTCTCGCTGTCTCTCTCTCTGTCAAATAAATAAATAAAATCTTTAAAAAAAATAAAAATAAATAAATGTGTTAAATGTGCTTTTAAAAGCATCAAATGCATACTAAGCACTCAATAAATCATGATAATTAGCAGTAGTCATGATATTAAATAAAACCTATTGAACTCTATGTACCAGGCACTAATTAAGTTCCTTTACAAAAACTATATGGACAAGAAAACAAAAAGTACATTAGATTTAAATTTAGACATGTTTAAGACATTAAAGTGAAAGAAAGATAATCATAATTACCTATAAAAAAACATGCAATGAGACACAGTTATAGTGAGAGTCTCTGTACTTTACTCTTTGACTTTAAATATGCTTTTACTGCATGACTCACTGAAAACACCACTGTACATATGGAGAATCTCACAGTGAAAAAGAACTTCAGAAATCATCTATTTTAACCCTCCATTTACAAAAAAATGAAAATATGAGAACTGTTTTCATGACATTAAGACATTCAGGCACATACCAGGGAAAGGGGCATAGGTATCCAGCTGCTTAACGCCTTCTTCCAGTAAACTAAGGGCAAGCTCCAACATTGGTGACTCATTCAGAAGATGATACATCAGACTAAATCCTGGTGGCTTGTAGGCTATGATTTCTTCTCCTAAATAGAACACAACACAATCCAAAAGACAGTCAGTATTTTTGTCACACCCTTGATTTATATGTAATGTATGAGACTTGTAAATTAAATGGCATCTAAATGGGCAAGTTTCAATTCAAAGACAAGGACACAAAGGGTAGACAGCTGTAATTCCCAAAAGGGCTGTTTTGCTCATAGCAGTCAGTTACCTATAACATGTTAACTCAAAGAATCTGTAAGGCAGTGTTGTCTTTCATTTGGCGAAAGTTTACTTTATTTTCTCTTGCTCAGAACAATTAAAATAACTAAAATAATGTAACAAAAAAGATTACACTCTAACTTAATTCATAAATTTAGAAATAATTTGTATCTTAGAGTTTATAAATTATAAATAGCTTTATAAATAGCTGACAGCTTATTTGAAAGTGACAGAATTAAATTACCTTGTAATTCCACAAACTGGTCTACAAAATCTTCAAGTTGAGGCTCATAATCTCTGAGCAATTTATAAAACACCTCCAAAACAACCTCAGCAACTTCCCACTACAGAAAGAAACAAATGTTACAGTAACAATAAAACAGTCCAAGGTGACAGCCTTGCTAGACTTTTCATTCCTCCCACTTTTCTCCAGAACATGAAGACACTTCGCCAAAGTGTCAAATATTTCATATTTTCTCTAAAAATCCTGGCTGTAAAGGGTCTGAGAAATCATCTAATCACCCTTATTTCACAGAGAAAGCAAGTGAAGCTGAGAGCATGAGTAACTTCCCCAAAACCATAAAGCTTGGTAGCAAAGGTACTGGAAATCAAGCCCTGGACTTCTATTCCCAGACCAGTATTCTACCTTATGGCTCTAGCCAAAGAAGTGAAGATCACTGCTGGGCTTGCATCTAATGACCCCATTAACACCCTTCTGTTAAAAAACGTTTTTAAAAACTATGTACAAGGAAAAATATTTATGCCAAGGGAAAAATATATACAACAGTATAGACAGTAAAATTAAAACTTTATTTTTAAAAAAATCCATTATATAGAATTTATGAAGGCTGAGGTTGGTAACTGTAGTTAGGGTGGTTTTTTTTAATTATTATTTTAAAATCATTTCCACTGCACATAATTTTATCAAGACTGAGTTTGGGAACTGGGACTATACAGTGATTTTTTTTTAATTACTACTTTTTTTTTAAAGATTTTATTTATTTATTTGACAGAGAGAGACACAGCGAGAGAGGGAACACAAGCAGGGGGAGGAGTGGGAGAGGGAGAAGCAGGCTTCCCGCCAAGCATGGAGCCTGATGCGGGGCTCGATCCCAGGACCCTGGGATCACGACCTGAGCCGAAGGCAGACGCTTAACGACTGAGCCACCCAGGTGCCCCTAAATTATTATTTTAAAATTATCCACTTATCTGTATTTTCCAAAAATTTCAAGATCATTTATTTAAATAAAAAAGGCTTATCACCACATAATAATGGATTTTAGGATTGGTAAATATATACACTGGCTCTAATAGTCTATGTTATCTCAATCTAAAGCACTGTTTTTGTGAGAAGCTAGTGCTCTAAAATATAGTAACAGAAGTTAAACCTGAAGAAGACTTTCAAGTGCAAAAAATTCATGAAGTTGAGGGAAAAAAGCCTGAGGGTAAGTATGCTGGGGTAGTAGCTAGGGAAAACAGCAGCACTGGAAGTGTCCATATGCATGAATGAAAAACAATAACGTGGAAAGAACATGGCTGACTGAAGCTCTAAACACTTAGGTCATAATGACCTTTTTAGGAAAAGGCAAATAAGCTACCTAAGACAAGTACAAAAACGTTATCAGAACATCTTGTTAAAGAGATTGCCATTCTTAGTGTCCATTATTTGGTCACCGACGTAATTTTAGGACTTAAATGTACACCCCCACAGTGTTTATTTTTACTATGTGAGAAGCAAAAATCATAAAACAACTGACAAAAAATGAATTTCAGTTACTTGGGACTAAATATGAGAAACAAACTGTCCAATGAAAGGGGAATGAATACATGAACCACGCTAAAAACAAGTAAGGATCATGCAGTCATTAAAGAGACTGTTTTCAAAGAATCTTTGATGGCATGAAGAAGTGCTCATGATACCATATTTAGTGGCCAAAAAGAGATGCAAACTAAACTAATTATCTCAATTAAAGTATGTATGTATAGGAAAAAGACTAAGTTATCCTTCCTTTGGCAACAGGATTATGGATAATATCACTACTTCTTATATTTTTCTATATTTTCCTAATTGTCCCAAATTAGCACAAAAATTATTTTTATAATCACTAATACAACAACAAATAAACCCAACAGGTTCAAAAACAGCAAATTATAAAAATAAAGCAGAAATGTCCCTACAGGACACATCCAAGCATATTCTGTGAGACAATAAACAGTATTATAGACTAAGTGAATTACGTCAGAACCTGGAAGGGTCTCTTACATAGCTTAGAGGTTATGAGCTTGAATCTGGAATCAGAGTCCTAGGTTCAAATCCTGGTCCTGGACCTTAGGCAAGTTCCTTAACCTTGCTAAGCCTCCATCTGTAAAATGGGAATATTAATAGTACCTGCCTCACGGTAATATTGGAATTACATAAGATGATATATATGGTAAGTTCAGTTCTGAGTGTGTTGCAACCAGAGCAAATATGTATGTAAATGTCAGCGCTCCCTCAGGCTCCATTCGTGGCAAACATACCTGACGGATCATAATACACCTTCCCACTAAGCCGAGACTCCACAACCCAAAAGAGCTACTAAATCAATAGAAATTGGTGTGCAAGTTTAAAACTTATTTCAATCCCTAAACAAAATCATCCCCAAAAAGGACAATGTGTTTCCAACTGACAAAGGTATGACATTTTTGGTTCAATTTTGGTCCAAATTTGTTCAATTAACGATCTGAATGACTATGAATTCATATCAATTAAACTACTGATCATTAAAAAGTCCGTGCTTTGGTTTTAATGCCGAGATTTTTTTTTTTAATGCATATAAACTTAATCAGATCATGGACACCTCAGTATTAAGACTATGAATTTTACTGATTGGCAAAAGCTAAAATGAATTTATAGCATCTTATATCTTTCATAAAGGAAAAAGCAGCAATAAATGAATAAGGACAAAAACGGTTTTCTCTGAACATTACCTTTTCAGCTGCTCTCCGGTAAGCTCTTGTGCGGAATCGGAGAAACACAGAATCTCTAAGGAACTGCAAATAAGGGTCAAAGCCAGGGGGCCGCAGGCCAGCACCCAAATTAGAAGGAAATGAGCTCTCCACCAAAGTACTAATAAGCTGGCAAAAAGCCCGAGTCAGTGGGTATTCTTCACACCGGGATTCTATTTCATTTAGTTCAACCTACCAAAGAAAAATAAAGACATTTAGTAATATAAAACAATCAGCTATAAAGTACAAAACATCTTGCAGACATTGACTCATTAATACTGAACGTATCATCACCACACCAAAAGAAACCTAATATACATCACCATTTTTCATTTAGAGGAAAAGACACAAAAGTAGTATATAAATCTAGATCAATCAGATGGAAGAATTTCAAATTCCCACATATTGTTCCCAACTGTGAATTAAAAATAGAAATCTTACATGTTTCTTTATGAAAAAGAGAGGGGGAGCGTAGAGAGAGAAGAAAAGAAACTAAAACAAGTAAATTCTCACTTCAGGTTGACCCAAGTAACCTAATTAAATTGAATTTAAAGCAAACTTTCAGCTTGGATGGCTGCCATGTAACATCCTTTCCCAACTTTGAAACCTAGAGTATTTTGGTTCCTCTCACGAAAAATTCCATCTCCATTTCAACACTGACCAGACAACACTTCAAATGAAATTATATTAAATTTGAAAATTATAGGAACCTAACAGGGTTAAGAACAATTTTTGTTAATTTTCACCATGTGACTGTATGAATAGAGAGCATTTAAAGAAAAAGGAAAACTTTACCTCGATACCAATAGCTTGCCTCTGGCTTGGAACCCTTACGGTCTGCAGTATCTTAAAATAGTAAGAAAACAGATGTTAGGAACATCCCCCACTCCTCAATGAAAAGTAGTGGCTCTGCAATATAATAGTCATATTCCTCACGCAACACATGCATGTATCTTCTGATGCTGATCAGAAAGCACAACTGAGAAGTCTCTGATGGGACTTTCATTGGCAGTTGTGTGGGATTCAGGCAGAACCTTCGATTATCTGGGCTTCAAAAAACTAGTAGTTTCTAAGTGCACACAAGAAGTATATGCAGCAAATTTCCTCTGAGATATTCTAGGAATAAATCTTAAAGAGGATTTATGGGACAAAATCTCACCAGTGTTCAAGACAAGCCCTACAATCAGCACCAGAAAACCAATAATTAAATTTGTTAAGAACAGGTCTGAATAGGTTTCTTGTGTGGGCAAAAGTTCTGAGTTAAGATGTTCTGATCTGACCTTGCTAGGGACATAAGCAGTATACGGTATAATCAATTACACTTAATGTTATGTTATTTACCACTCTTATAAGCTGAAAATATACTATCAGGTAGGATCCTTTAAAAACAAGTCTTGCTCTAAGAATAAAAATGTCTAAACCCAATCATATTTCATTTTCAGTATAGAGGAGCACACTGAACACTTAGAACATTAAGTGGTGATACACTCATAAGTGAAAAAAATGAAGTATTAATACTAAACCTAAGGGCACACACCAGCTCCCTGCACACACCAGCTCCCTGCATTTTGCTCTTATAAAGTATCATTACATCTTCAGGACACACGTTAGAAAATAACAAGAATATTTTACTGCTTCAAAATGGTGTTAGAATCACAGGTTCCTATATGTTTTATTATTTTTAGACAAACACATATTCCACCTAACCATTTTCCTAGAGATATTTCTGTAAAGCACAACCTTATTCTCCTTTTTAATCTTAGTGTATATACTGAATAACTATACCTTCACAGAAAAATTCCAATAGGCCTTACATCTAAAAAAATAAAAGTTAATAGAGAGACTTTGTTCTTTTCGGATGGGACAGGAGGACATAAAAGGAAGCAACAGAAAAGAAAAACTGGTATTCCCCACATTTAATGAGTACAAATAATGTCTGAAGGCTTTCATCAGCCTGGTCTTAAAGACAGAGTTGAGGAATTCTGTCCATTTATAAATATCTCACAGACACTGAAAAACAAAGTCTTAAGAGAAGAACCTATCTCTGGTAACCTAGTGAAGCTGTCAATTGATCTAAGAGAAAAACCTAAGCCTGTTAGTTTCTGATGCTATGGCTCGGTTCTAAACCACTGGCTCGGTACTAAATCATTAACTGGGAAGTTCAGGGCATACTGTAAGTTGCAAATTGGATGCCCTTGCTTCTACCATATTATCAAGCCTCACTTTCCAAACCATAATAAATAAGAGAGCTTGTAATGCTACCTGAGTGTATTCCAACGACTGCCAAAGAGAAGCAGCAATTTCAGGGGATTTTCCAAAAGCTGCAAGGGTCTTCAGCAACTCTGCTTTGAGAACAGGGGGGATACTGCATTGCAGGAGTCCCAGAATCACCACAACCGGGGTCCACTGAGGATGTTCACAGAGTGCCAGACGAGCATTTTCACTCTGGGAATCAAACACAAAAAGAACAAGAGAGACTTTCCCATCTTTAAAAGCTAAGAAAAATGACCAGCAATCATCTAAATTGCTAGCACTCATACTGAGCATTCAGAGGCTTGATACTTACTAAGACAAAGATAAGCCTATGGCTATTCCTGAGGTGTACCAGTGGATCCAATCAAATTACAGCTCAGGCAATGTAAGGAATAGGGTAGAAATAGCCTTTTAGAATTACTTTTATAGCTCTAAGTATGGAAAATAATCCATATGAGATAAATGGTCTGCCAAGGTCACATAAATCTTACCTAAGCACTTGCAATCCTTTCTGAAACAATGTAGTATATTTTTTACTATAATATATGAATGAATACCTTTTAGTTTTTTGAGGAAAAAAAATGAAGATATATGTGGCATCAAATGCCACTTTCTTTTTAAGTAGGCTCCACACCCAGCGTAGAGTCCAACACAGGGCCTGAACTCATGACCCTGAGACCAAGACCTAAGCAGAGATCAAGAGCTAGCTGACTAGCTGATTGAGCCACCCAGGCGTGCCAATACCATTCCATTTTAATTCAACAAGAAATAACTACTAACTTTATGGGGTTTTTTTGTTGTTTTTTTTAAGATTTTATTTATTTATTTGTCAGAGAGAGAGCGCATAAGCAGGGGGTAGCGGCAGGCAGAGGGAGAAACAGGCTCCCCGCTGGGCAGGGAGCCCGACGTGGGGCTCAATCTCAGGACCCCAGGATCATGCCTGAGCTGAACGAAGGCAGATGTGTAACAACTGAGCCACCCAGGCGCCCCCTAACTTTATGTTTCAATGTTTAATAATAATGTTAAGGGGCACCTGGGTGGCTTAGTCGTTAAGCGTCTGCCTTCGGCTCAGGTCATGATCCCAGGGTCCTGGGATCGAGCCCCACGTCGGGCTCCCTGCTCCGCGGGAAGCCTGCTTCTCCCTCTGCCATTCCCCCTGCTTGTGTTCCCTCTCTCACTGTGTCTCTCTCTGTCAAATAAATAAATAAAATCTTAAAAAAATAATAATAATAATGTTAAGCACTCCTAGAAAAGCCAAAAAGTTAGAAGACACTATTCCTGTCCTTAAGACAGAATGTCTCAGTAAGCAATTTTGCTCTAGGAAATAATAGAACAACTAGAAGAGGTTTCTAAGTAGAGAAATTATGTAATGAAACTCATGTTTCCTATAAAGACTAATTTGATAGTGAGGGGTAAGATGGTTTGGTGTAAGGAGAGAATAAAAGTAATCCAGTAAGTAACTTTTCTTGGTTTTTTTCTTTCTTTTTTTTTTTTTAGTAAAAAACTTTTCTTTTTAAGTAAAAATATTCTTGGGGTTCCTGGGTGGCTCAGTCGGTTAAGCATCCAACTCTTAATTTTGGCTCAGGTCATGACCTCAGGGTCATGAGACTGAGCCCTGCTTTGGGATCTGTGCTTAGCGTGGAGCCTGCCTGAGATTCTCTCCCTCTGCCCCTCTCTGTCCCCCACTCGCACATGTACTCTAATAAAAAAATAAATTCATTAAAAAATAAATTTAAAAAATAATAAATAAAAAATATATTCTTTATGTATACATAACACCAACACACATATCCACACCTATGTTAGGAAACCTTCTAGAAGGATGTGCAGTCACAACTGATTCGTATTTGCCCTTCTATTTTCTTTCAGGCATATGCTATTATTTTCCCACTAGCTGACAGCAATAAGCTGGGCTACCATTACTACACCCTCTGAAGGTAAAGAAACACAGAACTTAAAAACAGAATTCTATATATGCAAAATTCATCACTCATAAACTTCAAGCATTTCATGAAAATTTGGGAGTTCCTTAAAATGCCCCTGTGCTAGAAAACAAATAAAATTATGCTCTCACATGCTGTGGATGATAATTACCCAAGTAATGATGGTGGAGGTGAGCTGTAAAAAAGCAATCAATCCATCCTGCTCCTTCTGGGTGATGCCACGTGAAGGAAGGTGACGGTACTGGACACTATCTGCGCTCGGAAGATCCTTCCGGAGGTGCTCATGGTAAAGCATTAAGGAGTGAAAGAAATGTTCCCAGGAAACAGGACTGCCACCTGTTCCCTGAATATTTTCAACTGTAAAGACAGCACAGAATTTTGTTTCAAGAATGTCTAAGGATGTGCTTGGAAATCGAGGGAGGAAAATAAATTTAAAGCAATAAACTTTGCCTTTGTCCTAGATAAGTAGAGTGTGTTGTCTAAATTAAGGAGTGTGTTGAAAAAGGGTTAGAATTCCTCTGTAAACTAAAACTCTGGGTTAATTTTTCCTCAGGGCTAAGAATGGGTGGTGCCCATGTAAGTGCAAAGGCAAATTACTTTGGATGTCAGTTATCTGCTTTATATCCGTAAGAGTTCTCTGTGTTGTGCTGTAATTATGTAGGACTACTTTCCCCATCAGATAATTCCTAAATGTGAGCTTAAATTCCCAGAGAGAGAGGTAAGTGCAGTCTAGATTTTAAATTACGCTACAAGCAGGCCTTGACAGAGTAGCCAGAACGCTGGCCTTAGTGCTGGCAGATCTCAGGTCCAATCCTGCTCCTCCTCATGACCGTGGGTAAATTACTTCTCTAAACCTGTTTCCTCACATGTAAAAATGAAAGTAATAATATCTACCTAACAAAACAGATGCTTAATAACTATTTCTTTCTCTTCTCTTTTGCAGTGTTGCAAATTTAACCAGACTCAAGTCTGAAAATTAAATGAGGAAATTGGGAGGGTTGACAGAGAAACTGTAAGTACAGAAATTTAGAAAACAAGTACTTATGAACATGAATTTAAAAAATCAAACTCATGTGGCCAGGGTATATATTCTGTTTTGAGTACCAGATGGGTTCTTCAAAGTTTTTATGTATCAATTCTGATTTCTTAAACTGAATTATATTTTATAAAGCAAACAGTAAAACTGCCCAATCTGTGAGACCATCACTAACGCATAAAGCTACTAATGTGCTTCTTTCCCATTATTATAAAAATAATGTATACACCTGGTAGAACCTAGTACAAATAACTAATATTCTTTAATAGGCAAGGGGATAGTAAACTCAAGAATGTCACAACAAACTTAGACAACATCCAGATTCTTCTTACCATGACTACTACCATTGACCTTAAGCAGGCTGAAACAGTAGTGAGCACACTGGGGCCCATTGGCCAATCCCTGGAGCATTTTCAAATAAGGAATGTAAATCGTTGGAGGCAATAGGTCACCCATTTGCCTAACAAACTTTGACAAGACAACCTGAAATAGGGAAAAACCAATAGTTTACATAAAGCTTATCTTAACTTTTAGGTAGCACGGACTAACTAATAAAGACTACATATGAACTAAAACTAAATGCTCTAATTTAATAATCTGGTAATCTACTTATGAAAAATTTTTTCAAGATCGTCATTAGCAATTTAATGCAATTATAGAATATTTTTGTGAACATAAAGTACAATTATTTTTTAAAACACCTCAATGTCACAGAACATAAGACTACTCACATTTTAAATATGTAAAGCAATGGAAGAAATTTCTTCCTCTAAAATTAACCACAAAGTCAGATATACTTGGAACCCAGGGTTCATGAATCCCAGTCAAATTTAGCATGAACACCTAGGAACCTGAAAGAATTTTGGGTGCTAACCTAAACGTACTGTTTTGTGTTCAGCCAGTACCACATTCCTACATTCCTGTTCTGTAAATCCACTTCTTAGTTTTTCCTTTTATCTTGCTTATTCCTTAAATCTAATAACAAAAATACTATTCAGACACTGAGGCTCATTGGTTGTAATTCAGAACTGAAAATGTTACAGATCTCTGGAAATCGTTGTTAAATCTGTTAGGTATAAATGATTTCCTAATTATGTAGAAAAACAGCCTTATTTTTGAGAGATATTTATTTACCTAGTAAAAGGGGAAATGTCATGCTGTCTATAACTTACTTTAATGTACTCCAGCAAAATCAAAGTAGTAAAAACAGCAGTAGTAGATGAAGCAAACAAGGCAAAATGTTAACAGCTATTAAATTGAGATGTTGGGTGTTCATTATAATTATTCTCTCTTCCAAATGCTTGAAGTATTTCATAATATAAAGATTTTTTTAATCTTCAAAAAATTTTAATAAACCCTTCTCCAAAACATTTTTTAAATGGGGAGAAAAATAAATGTAAGAAATGCAGTAAAAAGGCATCTGATCCCAGACTCTAGCATAACTGAAAATTATTTGACATGAAAGCTTCTAGAACAGCAAATCCCAAAAAGATAAAGATAAGATACTGCAATCCATCTTATTTGAGACTGCATATCCTACTTAACATAGGATAGAAAATGGACTTTTTCCTACATTATCTACTGACTCATAGGCATTTTGTCATCAATTCTAACTTCTAAACCTTTCCTTCTAGTACTTATACCTCTCCTATCTTCCCCAACTTCTTAAGAATGGTATATATTGGGGGCGCCTGGCTGGCTCAGCCTGTGGAGCATGAGACTCTTGATCTCGTGGTGGTGAGTTCGAGCCCCATGCTGGGTGTAGAGTTTACTTAAAAATAAAATCTTATGGGGGCGCCTGGGTGGCTCAGTCGTTAAGCGTCTGCCTTCGGCTCAGGTCATGATCCCAGGGTCCTGGGATCGAGCCCCGCATCGGGCTCCCCGCTAGACGGGGAGCCTGCTTCTCCCTCTGCCTCTGCCTCTCTCTCTCTCTCTGACTCTCATGAATAAATAAATAAAACATTTAAAAAAAATAAAAATTAAAAAATAAAAAATAAAAAAAATAAATAAAATCTTAGGGACGCCTGGGTGGCTCAGCCAGTTAAGCGTCTGCCTTTGGCTCAGGTCATAATCCCAGGGTCCTGGGATTGAGTTCCGCATCAGGCTCCTTGCTCAGCAGGAGCCTGCTTCTCCCTCTGCCTGCCGCTCCCCCTGCTTGTGTGCTCTCTCTCTTTGACAAATGAAAAAATAAAATCTTTAGAAAAATAAAATAAAATAAATAATAATAATAATATCTTAAGACAAAAAGAAAAAAGAATGATGTATATTGGTTACTGTCATGCCTGTTGAGTACAGACTAATACTAATACCAATAAAATTCAAATAAATGACACATAGAAAGACTACACACCTTTCTGTCTACAATTTGACACATACCTAGTATGTTACAAAAGGCTAACTACATATCAGAACTTAAATTTAGGGGCACCTGGGTGGCTCAGTCGTTAAGCGTCTGCCTTCGGCTCAGGTCATGATCCCAGAGTCCTGGGATCGAGCCCCGCATCAGACTCCCTGCTTAGCGGGAAGCCTGCTTCTCCCTCTCCCACTCCCCCTGCTTGTGTTCCCTCTCTCACTGTGTCTCTGTCAAATAAATAAATAAAATCTTAAAAAAAAAAAAGTATTCCTTGTAAAAAAAAAAAAGAACTTAAATTTAAGAGTTTCAAATTTCCTTAAGAAAAGAAAACAGTGTAAATTTCTAAGTTACACAAGAGATCATTTGTGTTAATGGCAATAACATCAGGAAATAACATTTGTTCATGGTTCAAGACTCCCAATTATCATACCAAGGTAGAAAAGTAGAAAAACTAAGAGCTCACCTGGCGTTGAGGGGGTCGCTGATGAGCCACCCCAAGGTAAGAACCCATGATAGTGGAAGTCTGAAGAGGCTCTGAGGGACACCAATATTCGAGAGCAAGCTCCAAATTAAAAGGGTTCTTTTTATATAGCTCACCAATCTGCAAAGTGTAAGCAAAGACTGGGTGAAAATGCCTATAACTCAACAATTACTTTTAAGTGAAAATTTACATTTTTACGGAATTCACTTGTATATTTGAAACATTAAAAGTGAAATTTTCTACAGTTAGGGAATAAATAATGGAAGGAGGGAGAGATGACCATCCATCCAGTGTAATGGCTTACCAAGAGCATTAAGTGTTCCAGATCTCTTCTAAGTGAAATGGGAGGTTCATTACCCATCTGCATACTCATATGAATTATTCGAGCATCTTCATCTGCCCGATTCCTCAACTGTTTCACCTATTAAATACATTACATACAGTTTAATATGGAAATTTAGTATATAGGTTAATAATACTGAAATCAGGCAACTGTCTAAAAGTGATTACATAATAGAAAAACTGTTTAAACATCTATTCCACTTTAATGACATGAAGAAATATACTAGGAATTTTGTGATACCACTATCCATAATTTAAAAATATCTTAAAATGTCAGTGCATTTTCCAGTACAGAGAAGTTGAGTTTTAACTACAGTATTTCTCAAAAGGAACATTACTGACATTTTGAACAGGACATTTCTTCACTGGGTTGGATCATCCCGAACACTGCAGGACAGTTTAGCATCTCTGGACTACCTACTTCCACCAATAACTCCACCAAAGATTTTTTTTTTTAATTTTATTGTTATGTTAATCACCATACATTACATCATTAGTTTTTGATGTAGTGTTCCATGATTCATTGTTTGTGCATAACACCCAGTGCTCCATGCAGAACGTGCCCTCTTTAATACCCATCACCAGGCTAACCCATCCTCCCACCCCCCTCCCCTCTAAAACCCTTAGTTTGTTTTTCAGAGTCCATCGTCTCTCATGGTTCGTCTCCTCCTCCTATTTCCCCCCCCTTCATTCTTCCTCCACCAAAGATATTTTAACAAGGAAAAGTGGTGCCACTAATTTCCCAAACACTCTCTGAAGGACGTTATTGCACTGGCTGAGAACCATCACCTTATAACATTCGTGCCAACTGATAGAAGAAACTACTCTCTTTTAAAAACAAAACAAAAAAAGCAGGACAAACCCACAATTCAATACTCCTCTCTCAATATTTATTAGAACAAGTATACAAAATCTGTAAGGACATGGAAGACTTAACACTATCAACCAACTTTCCCTAATGGGCATTTACAGAATACTCCACAGAACAGCAGGAGAATATACATTCCTTTCATGTGTGCGTAGAACATTTTCCAAGATAGGCCATATTCTGAATCATAAAACAAACCTCAGCCAATTTAACATAAATTGAAATCCTATAAAGTATGTTCTCTGACCACAACAAAAATAAACTAGAAATCAGTTATAGAGAGATGCCTGGAAGCCCCCAAATATTTGGAAATTAAACAACACTTCTAAATAAACCACTGATCAAAGAAGTCTCAAGGACAATTAAAAAACATTAAATTGAACAAAAAGGAAAACACAACATATCAAAATTTATGTGACACAGCTAAAGCAATAATTAGAGATAAATGTGTAACATCAAATATTTGTATTAGAAAAAAAGAAAGGTTTCAAATCAATAATCTAAGCTTCTACCTTAATAAATTGAAATTAGAAATGCGAATTAAGCCCAAAGCAAAAAGGAAGAAAATAATGTAGAGCAGAAATCAGTAACAGTGAAACAAAGTATAAGAAAATCAATGAGGCCAAAAGCTGGTTCTAGGAAGTTCAATAAAATTGATAAACCTCTAGCCAGGTTAATTAAGAAGACACACACACCCATACACACAGAAGATGCAAATTATCAAAATTAAGAATGAAAAAAGAAACATCATTACAGATCCTACAGACACAAACAGTATAATAAAGGAATATTAGGAATAACTTTATGCCAATCAATCTGAATAAAAAGGACAAATTCACTGATACACACAAACCAAAGCTCGTTCAAGAAGAGACCGATAACCTAAATACTCCTATTATCTATCAAAGTACTCCAATTATGTGAATTCACTCTTCATATTATTCAAGTCATTTATGATTATCTTTCCATAACTTAAGTCCCATCTGGACTACTGATTGGGAAACACTTAAGACTTAACCTTTCTACGACTTCATTTCTGCAAATGTAAAATGAAAGGATTAGCATGCTTCTTCCTATTCCAAAATTCTGTGATATTAATCTATCAAGTCCTTCGAGGTTACTGAGGGTTCAGGTTATCTGTTAAAGTATTCCTTGACTATTCTAGTCCTGAGGAAGCTATTCTTAGCCTAAATAAATCCATAAATTTACTGTCTATACCTCTCATTCACTGTTACTACCTAATCTCTCCAACTAGATTATAAATTCTTTCTTGGTAAGGAATGAGTCTACTACTTATCTGTCTTCTTCACAACTTCTAGTATAGTACCTGGCACACAGGAGAAACTCAACAAACACTTAATTCATTAAATAATGAATAAGCACTTCACTCCTTGATCGTTTGTTGCCACTTGAGGTAGTCTTTCCATTTGCCTTCTGTGTTTCAGGAGGTATGGTAGCAGAACTGTACTACAGTATTACAAGTATACGTCCTTTAGGGTGCTTTTTTTAAATACACACAAAAAGTGAGTTCATAGAGCTTTATGCCCTCATTTATTTCCTGCCCGCATTTTGATGGCTTCCTTGGAACAAAACTGCACGGAAAAAAAATGCTCTGGAGAAACTCTCTGAAATGGCTCTAAGAATCCCTTTTTGGATCAAAGTTACAGCTTGAACTCTTTATTCGAAAGTAGCCTTTGCATTTGTTTCTTAAATCCATTACATTACCTGTATGCATGCAGAAGTCCATTTATATACTATAATTAAGAGTGTACACAATTATCTATAAAACTGGAGATTTTCTACTATGCCTTCTTCCAAATCATGTATAAATATATCAATAAGACAATCTAAGCATTGATCCCTGGGGTATCATGACGTTAACAATTTTCTACGCATAGTAATTTAACTATTACTCTCTCCTTATAAACTATTCTCAATGTCAAATATTTTGTTCTTTTAGCTTAGTCTCAATTACCACGTCTTATTTCATTTTCACGAATTACTAATTCAAAAGCTGTAACACAACTATTGTCAAATTATAGTCTACAATGGAAAATTTTATTAGTTTCCAAAACATAAAGTGAATTGATCAGTTTTATTTCATAAAAATTTTCTACTATTTTTTACTTATCCTACATTATTATACCTACCTTCATTGGCATAAGTGCAAGGAAATCTGTGATGAGATTATGGACTCTACGGATATAAAATTCCTCCTGATAGAAGTTTTCTGACACCACTACGGATTCAGTGAGGAACAGGAAAACATTGTCAGCAATTGCGAGCTCTGCCATTGCTTCATCTGCTTCTGTAAATTCAGCCAGAGCTAGAAATATATTTAGAAAAACAGCACATGAAGGGAAAGTTATTAAACTAGATTATAACATTTCAGAATACTCTCTTGATGTTTCAAAATTCAGGTATCTTCTGAACCCTCAGGCATGTGCTACGCTAAAAATAAGACTGTATTACTGTAATAGACTCACAAATTCAAAAGAGCTACAGAAAAAGTACATTAGAGGGGCGCCTGGGTGGCTCAGTCATTAAGCGTCTGCCTTCGGCTCAGGTCATGATCCCGGGGTCCTGGGATCGAGCCCCGCACCGGGCTCCCTGCTCAGCGGGAAGCCTGTTTCTCCCTCTCCCACTCCCCCTGCTTGTGTTCCCTCTCTCACTGTCTCTCTGTCCAATAAATAAATAAATAATCTTTAAAAAAAAAAAAAAAAAAGTACAGGGGCGCCTGGGTGGCTCATTCGTTAAGCGTCTGCCTTCGGCTCGGGTCATGATCCCAGGGTCCTGGGATCAAGCCCCGCATCGGGCTCCCTGCTCCGCGGGAAGCCTGCTTCTCCCTCTCCCACTCCCCCTGCTTGTGTTCCCTCTCTCACTGTGTCTCTGTCAAATAAATAAATAAAATCTTTAAAAAAAATAAAATTTAATTTAAAAAGTACATTAGGAAACAAATTGCTCATCACAGTAACAACATGAGCAATAAAAAATTACTTCAAGAATATATGATGTAACACTGATATAGTCAGTGAGTTATTATCAAAACATTAACATATGAAAATGACGCCAAGGCTTTAATCTCAGTGAAATGACCTAGATCATTCAGAAAAAGTCTTCACAGCTAGTAAGTGAGACCAAGACCTGAACATGACCACCTAAGTAACTCTTCTAATTTGATAACAAAGTAGCAAAAATTGAAAAACTAAACCTTAACCTAAAGACAAACTGGTCTACTTGTAACTTTTTTTAGCTTTTTATTCAAAAAATTTCAAATAGGTATCTAAAAATAAACCAATATAATGAACCACCACAAAACCCATCAGTTAACTTTGATGTTATACATTTATGCAATCATATTTCATCTGGATCTCCACACATTCCCAAATGAGATTTAAGCAAATGCCAGACAATTTAACATTTCATTTGTAAGTATTTCAGTATACAACTCAAAAGAATACTTTAAAAACAAAAAATAAACCATACATACAAATAACATTATACCTTAATACCATTATATCTTAAAAAAAAAACAATTCCTCAATATCAAATATCCACACAGTAATCAAATTTACAACAGTCCCATAAATGCTATAAAAGATTTTAGTTTGGTTTTTTGCTTTTTGTCTTTTTGTGCAATTTGTTTGCTTGAATCAGGATCCAAATAAGATCTACAGATTATGTTTGAGTGATACATCTGTAGACTCCTCCTGTATCTTTTTAATTTTTCACTTGCCCTTTATCTGCTGCAGAAACTGGACTTTTATCCTACAGAGTTTCCCCAATGTGGTTTGATATCTATCCCAGTTGTATAGTTAAGACACTCCTCTGTCTTCTGGTTATACTAAAAATTGGTAGTTTGATCTAGAGACTTGATCTGACTTACATTCAATTTTTTTGGTAAAAGTATGTCACAGGTGCTGCTGTGTCCTTCCATCAAGAAATACATCGTTGCTTGCTTCTTTTAAATTTACATATAAAACTGCTAGGTAACTTTGTGGTAATCTGGCTTTGGAAAAGAATTGTTTGTAGTTCATTCTACTTGAGCGTTATACAGACCAAATACAGAGTATGCTTCTCAAAGTACATTTTCATTGCCTTGAAAAGGGTCAGGAATAGATACAAGCCAAGAGTTTCAACCAGAGGAAAACAGATGGGTTTTTATGTTTTATTTTGCATTTTGAAATAAAGCCTGCATATCTACCCATACCATACAAACTCCTTGAGAACAAAATAGTTTAATTCTTTATGACCAATACTTATTATTAAAATTACTAATTAAATATTAATAACAACGACTAATTACACACCATCACTTGAATTCAGAAATACTGGAATTTAAATCACATGATGATCAATTCAAGAACTATTTCTTGAAGACTATTTAGGTAATAAAGCAGCATCAATCTTTTTTTTATTATGTTATGTTAATCACCATACATTTACACCATTAGTTTTTGATGTAGTGTTCCATGATTCACTGTTTGCGTATAACACCCAGTGCTCCATTCAGTACATGCCCTCTTTAATACCCATCACCAGGCTAACCCATCCCCCCACCCCCCTCCCTCTAGAACCCTCAGTTTGTTTCTCAGAGTCCATCGTCTCTCATGGTTCATCTCCCCCTCCGATTCCCCCCCTTCATTTTTCCCTTCCTGCTATCTTTTTTTTTTTTTTTAACATATAATGTACTATTTGTTTCAGAGGTACAGGTCTGTGATTCAACAGTCTTACACAATTCACAGTGCTCACCATTGCACATACCCTCCCCGATGTCTATCACCCAGCCACCCCATGCCTCCCACCCCCCACTCCAGCAACCCTCAGTTTGTTTCCTGAGATTAAGAATTCCTCATATCAGTGAGATCGTATGATACATGTCTTTCTCTGATTGACTTATTTCACTCAGCAAAATACCCTCCAGTTCCATCCACGTCCTTGCAAATGGCAAGATTTCATTCCTTTTGATGGCTGCATAATATTCCATTGTGTATATATACCACATCTTCTTTATCCATTCATCTGTCGATGGACATCTTGGCTCTTTCCATAGTTTGGCTATTGTGGACATTGCTGCTATAAACATCGGGGTGCACTTACCCCTTTGGATCCCTACATTTGTATCTTTGGGTAAATACCCAGTAGTGCAATTGCTGGGTCATATGGTAGCTATTTTCAACTTTTTGAGGAACCTCCATACTGTTTTCCAGGGTGGTTGCACCAACTTGCATTCCCACAACAGTGTAGGAAGGTTCCCCTTTCTCCGCATCCCCGCCAACATCTGTCATTTCCTGACTTGTTAATTTTAGCCATTCTGACTGGTGTGAGGTGGTATCTCTTTGAGGTTTTGATTTGGATTTCCCTGATGCCGAGCGATGTTGAGTACTTTTTCATGTGTCTGTTGGCCATTTGGATGTCTTCTTTGGAAAAATGTCTGTTAATGTCTTCTGCCTATTTCTTGATTGGATCATTTGTTCTTTGGGTGTTGAGTTTGATAAGTTCTTTATAGATTTTGGATACTAGCCCTTTATCTGGTATGTCATTTGCAAATATCTTCTCACATT
The DNA here is from genome assembly GCF_004348235.1 of Phoca vitulina. Taxonomy (NCBI): domain Eukaryota; kingdom Metazoa; phylum Chordata; class Mammalia; order Carnivora; family Phocidae; genus Phoca; species Phoca vitulina. The sequence goes on from NW_022589707.1 coordinate 10,915,547, forward strand.
CTGTCGGATGTCTTTTGGTTTTGTTGACTTGTTTCCTTTGCTGTGCAAAAGCTTTTTATCTTGATGAAGTCCCAATGTTCACTTTTGCCCTTGCTTCCCTTGCCTTTGGCGATGTTTCTTGGAAGAAGTTGCTGCGGCTGAGGTCGAAGAGGTTGCTGCCTGTGTTCTCCTTTGGGATTTTGATGGATTCCTATCTCACATTTACGTCTTTATAAACTGAGTGTTAATGTCTAAAAAGTTTATTGAAATTTTGGAGTTTAATAAAGTTTCAAACACTATAAATTAGTGTAGTAAACATGTTTGGTAAGTTTTTCAGAAGTCTATGAAGAGAGTAGTAACTAATTTTTCAAAATTCCTATTTTATTAAAACTTGTCTGGGGGCACCTGGGTGGCTCAGTGGGTTAAGGATCTGCCTTTGGCTCAATTCATGATCCCAGAGTCCTGGAATCAAGCCCCATATCAGGCTCCCTGCTCAGTGGGGAGCCTGCTTCTCCCTCTCCTGCTCACCCTAACTGTGTTCTCTCTCTCTGTCAAATAAATAAAATCTTTAAAAACAGGGGCACCTGGGTGACTCAGTCAGTTGGGCATCTGCCTTTGGCTCAGGTCATGATCCTGGGATCCTGGGATCAAGCCCCGCGTCAGGCTCCCTGATCAGTGGGAGGCCTGCTTTTCCCTCTCTCTCTGCCTGCCACTCCCCCTGCTTGTGTTCTCTCTTTCTGTCAAATAAATAAAATATTAAAAATAAATAAAGTCTTTAAAAACAAACAACAAAAACTTGTCTGTATTATTTCAAGAATGGCCTTTTTTGAGAGAGAGAGAGAGAGTGTGCGTGCACACGTGCACACAAGTGGGGGAAGGGGCAGAGGGAGAGAATCCTCAAGCAGACTCCCCACTGAGCACGGGAGCCCTGAGATCTGACCTGAGCTGAAATCAGGAGTTGGATGCTTGACCAACTGGAGCCACCCAGGCACCCTTAACATATTTTATTTTTAAATAATACTAGTTTTTAATTTGTGAAAAATTATTTTGTGAAAACCAAAGAAGAAAACATTAAAAAAAAATCGTAAATTTTAATTTAAAAAATTATGATACTGCCATTTCAAACTTTACACTCTTAAGGAAATAAAGAAGCTAAAAGAGCATTGCCCCTGGCTCTAAGAAAGAGAAATAATATTTCATAAAAATTCTTTCGGGAAACAAGAAAAAAAAAAATCGGTATTTCACCACATTCCAAAGCTTCATTTAACACAACTCTAGGTACCTTCCTGTGCTCATGCTTATATATGTCAAAGATAATACCTCTTTCAAAATACCATTAAAGTTGATATGTTCTTTCTCATAACTAAATTACCTACAATCAATTTACCTGTCACATCAGGTAGCTGAGATATTCCTCTCAATGCCAGTGCCCAGGCAAGTCTAACAGTGGCTTGCAGCCCAGGGAGTTTCCAAAGCTGTGAGTCTTGAAGGCGGGAGTGAACTGTTGCGATGTACTGTCTTTCTGTCAACAGCGGAAGTTGATGAATCATATCTGAAAACACAAATATAGACCACTATACCAAAAAGTAGAAAAATTCTCACTTTTGATATACAGGAGTAATGTCTAAAAATCAGAAAATCAGAGTACTCTTATCAAATAACTGTGGACTAATTAACATTAATGTTTGACAAACCAAAAACAAAATTACCACCACAAAAATTATATGCAAACAAACTGAAAGAGGCAATCGACAACAATTCTGAATTTTAATGCTATTTTTTTCAATTTTTTTAAATAAGCTTACTATAAAAAATTTAAAAAACAGTTAAAGAGTCACTCATTTTTTCCTGTATATAAATTCTAAAATATATCAGGGCGCCTGGCTGGCTCAATCGGTTGAGCGTGTAACTCTTGATCTTGGGGTTCTAAGTTCAAGCTCCACATTGGGTGTAGAGATTACTTAAAAATAAAATCTTTAGGGGTGCCTGGGTGGCTCAGTTGGTTAAGCATCCGACTCTTCATTTTGGCTCAGTCATGATCTCAGAGTCATGAGATCAAGGCCTGTGTCAGGCTCCACGGAGCCTGCTTAAGATTCCCTCTCTCTTCCTCTCCCTCTGCCTCCACCCCACTGCTTGTGCATTCTCTCTCTCTAAAAAAATAAAATATAAAATCTTTTAAAAAATAAATTTAAAAAATATATAAATCAATGACATTTAAAGATCAAAAAAGATATAATTTGGGGCGCCTGGCTGGCTCAGTTGCTGGAGTGTATGACTCTTGATCTTGGGGTTGTGAGTTCGAGCCCCATGTTGGGTGTAGAGGTTACTTAAAAATAAAATCTTAAAAAAAAAAAAAAAAAGAATTTTACTAGATAAATAAATGCCTGAATTTAAAATATCAAGCAAAAACTGGCCAAAACGGGCGCCTGGGTGGCTCAGTTGGTTAAGCGACTGCCTTCGGCTCAGGTCATGATCCTGGAGTCCCTGGATCGAGTCCCGCATCGGACTCCCTGCTCAGCGGGGAGTCTGCTTCTCCCTCTGACCCTCCCCACTCTCATGCTCTCTCTCTCTCATTCTCTCTCTCTCAAATAAATAAATAAAATCTTTAAAAAAAAAAAAAAAAAAAAAAAAACTGGCCAAAACAAAGGATCCAAATTGCAAACAAGTATCTACTCTGATTATAACAAATGAAATTGCTAAATAATACTAATTTTCAATTTACAGTTCAATTATACTATGGTACTTCAAACAAGCACAGGATTCTGAATAAATACTAAAATGGGAAACACCACTAACACCTAAGAATTCATTTATTTTACTTCATTATTTTCTTGTACTTCCTTTTGATGTCAGTGGTTCCCAACCTTTAACCAAGAACACATTCTTTATTTAATTTCCTGTGTTTTAAAAGTTTCCATCTACTACTATACATGTACTACTAATTCACTTCTCCCATTTATTAATCAAACATATACAGAACAGCCGACAAGAAATTACAATCAAAATGAGTTAATTAATATAAGCATCCTAAATTTATAAAATTACAACCTAATACAAAACCTTCCATTTTAGCCTATGAAACCTTCCAGGCATTTCATTTTGATTTTGGAAGTCCCACTTACAAGCTTCCATGAACACAGTCTGCCCCTACTTAATTCTGTGCTTTACTTCATTCAAGACAGGAAATCTGACGAACGCAGTTAACGGGCAGCATTCCTAGATGAGCACAGGTAGCACTTATTCTGTGACACGCAAAGCACTGTGTGACAATTTGACTGGAGGAAAGGGCTACTTATGTTTTCCATAAGCCTTTCCTAATGCCTAAAGATGGTCACCAAACATGAGTGGAAAATGTCTATCCTCTTTACATACCTACTGAGAGAACATGCCGATGACACGATCAAAAGTGGACAGAGGTAACGAGGTAATGTATGGTGATTAACATAACATAATAAAAAAAAAAGTGGACAGAGGATAACTGTTCAAGTAAGTATAAATATCTATGCTGTTAAAAGGCAATAATCTTCCAATGATCTTCGGGAATCATTTTTGAGATCCTCACTTCTAAGTAGTAGTGTATGAGGTTACCAAGTAAAAATATTACCTACTTCAGAGAAAATATAAATTAGAGAGAATATATTACTAAAAATGATAAGTTATCCTCCCTTAGAATGTTTTCGTGAAAGGTTTGAAATGTGAATAATTAATATAAAGAAACAAGCAATTGATTGTGCATGCAGAACTCATGAACATGTATTACATAACTTTTACCACTTTCCTATTCCAAAACCGAAAAGGGAAATAGAGATATCTAACAGGGTACATATTTTTAAAAGGTGATCTTTATCTACATATTCAAATATTGATGAATTACATACACAGGAAAAAATACAGGAATAAAATATACAATTTTTTATTTTAGTAGTTAAAATATTGCCCTTCTTAGGTGTAACCTCCAAAATTTAATCTGATTTTTTTAAATAAAGACATTAATAGGTACAAAATTCAATACCATCTCTTTCCTCTGTGCTTTGTTCTACAAAACTGATATCAAAGCAGTACAGAAGAGCCATAAGAAGAGCCAGATTCACGGCATCCAACGAGCCATTAGCCTCAACTGTCACTTTTTCCAAATGTCCAATAAGAAGCAGAGTGTCATCTTTGCCTAAAGGTGACTGACAAGCCCAGGCAAAAAGGCTTTCTGCCAGAGACTGCCTGCACTCCTTGATGAGATCAGAAACCTAGAGATAAAAATGTATGATCATCAGTATACATAAATCACAGTGAAGCCTAGTCTTATTCCAAAAAGTAAACCACCTTTTACAAAGCTAACTAACTAAATAAATCTATCTGAATCCACAAGTAACCCTAAAATCTCACCTCTAGAATTCTAAACAAACCCTACTGTTAATTCCTCATTTTAAGTTCCAAGCTCCTTTATGTAATGAAGGAGCTTGGAACTTACATAATTCCTTGGAACTTCATGTAATTCCTTCAAGAGTTCATTCCATAAAAAGAGCTACAAAAGCACATAAGTGACTAGAAAGAAGTGAAAACAGCTGAAAGTCAATATTGGATAGAGATGCCTATACATTTCAATGGACATTAGCAATTTTCCTATGCCTGTGTTAGAATGTTCTAAATGCCATGACTTTTCTGCCTGAGAAACGACACAGACGACCCATAAACTGATCTCATTGAACCCTTGCCTCTTTTCGGTGTTTTTCACTGCCCAAACCTCTCTCCCGCTGTAGTTTCTCAAACTCATTGTTCACATCAATCTGTGACACCAGAGTAAGGACTTTATAAGTCAATCCTTGCTCCATCAGCTCCTCTGTAAAGCGGGTTGTCATGGAAACCAGCTCTGGACTGTAATGAAAAGAAATCAATGGAGAAAGTTACAATGAACAGTCACGTCTACACTTCATCATACAGATACAGCAAGTGCTCTTGACAATAATGTTTCATTACTGGAAAAAAAAACAGGATGAATTGTAACTCAGCTCTTTTCATCCTTGCTAGGTAATTAGGCGTCAATAAACTTCTAATCATAAATAATTATTTTTTATTTGTAAACAAAATAAAGCAGCTTTAATTTGTCATTCTTTGCAGAATACTCAGTTATGTTACATATTTTACTTAAATTATACATACTAAAAGGAGAAATTTTTGTTATTTCTAATAATTAAAATAACAATTCGACAAGTAATTTCCAAAAACGCCCTGAAATCCAAGGAAGCCAACAGACCTGAGTTCGAGGGTCCATGTTTTTCCTCGTCTGGACTGTACCAAGGCTTTCAGGGAGTTTGCAATGCACCGTTTTCCATCCCAGTATAAAAGAACAGCTACTAATCCTCTGGTGAGACCAGGAAAATGTGGCTGTTGGTGCTCTCCTAGATAGGGGAGTTGAGAAATAATTTAGTAAATATGTGTTTAGGAGGAGACAAAAAATTACTATACCAATGTTCAGTTCAAAGAAATCACAGAATCTCAGGGTTCAAGGGGTCCTACGGTCCTCTACTCCAAACACCCATCTGCTGTTTTCCTCCTCCCACATCCTCAAGAGGCCATCCAATTTGTGCTGAACACCAGCACTCACATGGAACTCACCATTTCCCAAACTCTCAACCTCACCTTTATCCACGACTTCCACACGCTGGTCTCACTGCGGTCCACTGAGTCTAATAATATTTAATGCCCATTTCCCCCTCTTTCACATGAAGTCTTTCAAATGTTTAGAAGTTTCTTCCCCTAGAGTTTTCTCTGAAAAGTAAATAACCCAATTCCTATGTTTCTAGTTCACTCGCCCTTTCAACTGCTCTCCTTTGAATAAGTTCCACTTTTGTTTTTTTTAGTTTTGGTTTAATTTCCTAAGGCTAGTTGTCTTCTCCCCGAAGTCCAATCACTCCACTCTCTCCTGTCCCCAAATTCATCTTGCGGCTCACACCTCTGCACAGGCCATTCCTCGTACCTGGACGCCTTTTGTCCTCCTGAGTGCACACCTATTCCATGTGACATGTGCCTACTCGTATTTCAACACCTAGTTCAGGCCTCATGAGCTTTGTGAAGACTTCTCTGTACACCCTGAGGTCACTTTAATCCCTTTGCCTCTGGACCATCACTAAATCTTGCATAAACTGGCATTAATGCACTTTAATGTATAATTACCTGTCTCCATATTTTTCTCAATTACTAGACTATGAGCTCCTTTACACTAGTTGAAGTTTCGTTCGTGTTTCTATCCCTGGAGTCTTACCACAGTGCCTGGCCCATGATAAACATAAAATAAATGTTTGTTAAATGCAAGTTCTGAGTTAAACTAAAAACTCAAAGCCTATCCAGTTAACATTTCCGCAATAGAGTGGGAAAACTATCTTCCTACTTCTCAGTATTATACTTCTTTTAATGCAGCCTTAGGTCAAAAAGGATTTTGGAAGCCACGTGATATCTTTAAACATAGGAGACTTTCTTGGGGCATCTGGGTGGCTCAGTCAGTTAAGTGCCCAACTCAGGTTTCGGCTCAGGTTGTGATCTCATGGGTCGTGGGATCGAGCCTCTCGTGGGGCTCCGTGCTCAGTGCGGAGTCTGCTTGAGATTCTCTCCCTCTGCCCCTCCCCCCACTCGCGTGCACACTCTCTCTCTCTTTATATGTAACTATTCTGCTTAACGCCCCTGTCAGCAACTTCCCATTGCAAAATAAAATCCAAGTAGTTTTCTTTGCCTGCAAGACTAAATATACTCAGATTCCTGCTCTCTTCCTTAACTTCCCTTGCCCTCCCCCATCTTTGTGAGGCTCCTGCATCTTTTTACCCATGGTCTCATTATTCTTTAGTGTGCCTTTGGCCTCACCTCAAGCACTTGCTGTTTGCTCTGCCTGGGTCACCCTTCTCCAACAACTCTGGCACCTTGTCATCATGCAGGTCTCAGGTCAAATGTCCCAGAGAAGCCTTCCTTAAGTATCCTATTTAGAGTTGCCCCCTAAAAGCCCCCATCTCTCTATATCACATAGTTTTATTTTCTTCCTCATACTCAGTATTACTAAAATTATCTTATTTCTAACCTATTATCTGAATCACCTCCTCAAAAAGAACTCCAAAAAAGCGGTGAACTTACTTTCTTACTCATTACATGACAATAAATTCTTTGTGCTATAAAATTTGTGAGATGCTGCCAATGATTCTTTGCTAGTAAATTACCATGTAAAAGCCTATTTTAAAACAGTTAAATTACCTTTAACAATTCCACTCACTAAAGCCCTCCCATTAATCAAAGATAAACAGAAGGAGATATTTTGAGTATGGTATTTCAACTAAACTACTTTGGAATCTGAATGATACAACCCTTTAAACCCTGAGGGAATGACTTTATAATTCTGTACTATCTTACCACAGATTCACTTAAATGTCAACCTACCGGCAAGGAGAAGCTCAACAGCTGCCAATTCTCCAATATCAAAAAGGTCACTAAGGATAAAGGCCTCTTTAATGAGCTGTTCAGGAAGAAGTCGGGTTCCCTGTTGACCCTGGATAGCGACTCCCTCTGTACTGGCTTTCTGAACCTTCTCATGTTGTTGGACATTTTTTGGCTACAATGGTAAAAATAAATAAAATCATGGAATGAAAATAGTATACTGGAGACAAGGTCTTAAATTATTACCTAGAGAAGTTAATTCATGATAAGGCAGACAGGTAACATGATGGAAGAAGTACTGCTTATCAGACAATCTACAATTAGACCTTTATGACATGACACTTCCTATTACCTTCAACACTTATGCTGTTACTATCTTCTCAATAACTGCTTCTGCTAAACTCTGAAATACAAAATGTTGAGAAAGCACACAAAACAGTACACTATTTTTCAAATTTGTAAGGAACGTTTCTAATTATATATTTCATAAATAAAAACATAAGGCCTGCAAGTGGGAAATAACAAATGGATATATGAATTGTTGAATCAGTTAGGAGGACTAAGGATAGTTTGTTAATATATTATGTAAAATGCAGTCTTATTCGCAAAAGTCTTACTTGATTCAAATATTTAACAAATGACATACAGTATAGAATTACTTGATGGATCATAAAATTTCAGAAATTTACATTTTATAAATGGCCACATCAGTCATTTAATCCAACTCTACTATTAGCAGATGGAAAAGCAGGCGCCTGGATGAGGCAGTCAGTTAAGCGTCCAACTCTTAGTTTCGGCTCAGGTTGCGATCTCAGGGTCATGAGATCAAGCTCTGTACTGCGCTCCACCCTTAGTGTGGATCTACTTCAGATTCTCTCTCCCCCTCCTTCTGCCCCTCCTGCTCCTGCTCACTCACTCGCTCTCTCTCTCTCTATAAAAAAATTAAACAAATCTTTGAAAAAAAAAAAACAAACAGATGGAAAAGCTAATGCCCAGATAAGTCAGGTGACGTCCCTGTGCACATACAACTCTAGTGGTAGAGCCAAGACTGGAACTCAGCTCAACTGGCTCTCAGGCTACAGCTCTTTCTACTAAAGACAGCAAGGGAAAAAAATAAAAATAAAAAAGCTAAAAAGCAAAAGGCCACTTCTGGTAAGACAAACAGTTCTTAGATAGTCTTGTTAGTCTATAAGAGAAAATTATCAAACAGCAAGGAAAGGAATTTCCAAATATAAATTCCCTCCACTGAAGTACTCAATTCCTGGTTGAAAAGGATTTCAAGATGCAGTGATTAATGACACGCAAGAATAAATTAGTGCAGCTAATACAACTTACATAACATTATGAAGAGTTAAAATGTTGAAAGTGTACCTGGAAATAAACAAAATAATCAATCTTACTGAGCTTAGATATATTAACTATTGGTCAGAAATTCCAAGGAGGCTCATATTTCTGGAATATACTAAATCTTCTACATCACATTCAAATATTACTAAGATATCTCCTGGCTAGAGATTACAGTATTAGCATCTGTGGAGAACAGAAAGGTAATAACTGCTTCTAGGAAAAATTACACTCGTAAAGAAAACTTGAGTCAAAGACTAGGACAAGTAGTATATTTCATTCACATGCATTAAAAATGTACTTGCTCTCTAATCTTTAAAAAAAAAAAAAAACATATCCAAGAAGCAAAAAAGAAAATTTCCTACTGGGTTTCTGAACAATGAGATGAAGTCAGGTTTGTGTTTCTTCAAAATCATGTCAAGAAGGTGGACAGCTTCAGATTGTCTTCTCCAAAGAGCATTTCCCACCGTTTGCCAAATGTCTTTGTAAGGACCCCAGAGGCTGGCAGCTTCAAGAAAAAACAAATAAAACAAACATCAGATAAAACATACATGTGGAAAATAACATCAGGTTACTGTCCACACATTTCAGTCATGCTCACCATACCTACTTCAAAATATACAGGGTTCTACCTACAAACCAAACATTAATATAAAAGCATACATATCAGGTTTCTCAAGTGACAATAAAAACATTATTTTACTTAATATAACATAAAGTAAATCCTGACTTTAAACTGGAATATCTGCTATGGTTTTGCCACTTTTTTAGATGTGTGACATGGAGCAAGGAAATAACCTCTTAAACTTCAGATTCTGTGCATAAGTAATAGAGAAATCATCTATATCATAGGGTTGGATTGATTCAATGATATAAACCAGGTGAGACACAAGACAGTGCCTGGCATACTGCAGGCACTCAGTAAATGTAGGTGCTTCCTATCCTCCCCACCATCCAAATAAAAGCAGGAGCAGGGGCAAAAGATTAGATTTTGTAAAACTTAGCAGCTGAAAAAAAGCACTTTATTTTGGCTGGGACACTAGCTATTAAAAATCAACATAGAAATATGGAACACTTCTATAAATTTATTTAAAAAGGATCACATTTTGATTTGTAAAGGTAATAACAGTAAGTAATACTGAGCTTTTGCTATGGTTCTAAGCTCTTCACACATATTATTTTATTTCAGAACACTATGAGGTCAGCACTATGTCTTCCTCCATTTTATAGATACGGAAACTGAGGCAGAGAGGTCAAGAAACTCACCCAAGGCCACACTGGATAGGTGAGTCATGAACCCAGTTTCTCATCAGAATGTGCCTTAACTGCTAAACTATATTGTCTCTATACATAATACTTGGAAAACGAACATGTTTGGGATAAATACAGGTATTTCTGACATATCTAGTAAGTGAAGAAATTAAGATCACATCTAGACATACCTAGGCAAATTCAACTAAACTCAGCCAAATTCACTTATCTAAAAATGTTTTAAGCCCTTAACAATAAAATATTACAGAGGATAAGAGAAACAATCTGGTCTTTAAAAACTCACATCAAGTTTTGGAGATAAAGCATACTTAAGTGAAAAATTTTAGTAACAATACAAAAAAGGGAATATGATTGTTGCCACAAAAAATAAATAAGGATTTCAAAAGACAAAACGATGGTCAAGAATTTCTAAGGGATGACTACACCTGTGCAGCAATTTGGGGAAAATCTGGGTGACAAAGAGCAGCCAAGGGAAAGTGGGAGCTAAGGCTCAAAGACAGGTGTGAAAGTGTAAAAGAGAATTCAAAGAGCCATAGTGATGTTAAAGAGTTGTGACTTCCAAACTTTTTTGACTATAACCCATGGTAAGAAATAATCTGTATCTCAATCTAGTACCCACTTATATGCAAAACTGAAAAGTTGTATATAAAGTACTAATATTCATTCATTGTATCAATGCACTCCAAGATTTTGTATCCTGTTCACTATTTTATTCACTATATAAATTCACTGTATTTATTTTAGACCCACTGTTTGAATAACACTCCCTGAAGACCCAAGTTTGTTTGCAAACAATCAAATATAGTACCCATATGTGTTTATAAAGACTCTGAAAGGGAAACTAGTCAAAACCAATCAGTCGGGGTGCCTGGGTGCCTTGGTCAGTTAAGCGTCTGCCTTCGGCTCAGGTCATGATTCCGGGGTCTGGGATCGAGCCCCGCGAAGGGCTCCCTGCTCAGCGGGGAATCTGCTTCTCCCTCTCCCTCTGCCTGCCGCTCTGCCTACTTGTGCTCTCTCTCTCTCTGTCAAATAAATAAATAAAATCTTTAAAAAAACAAAAAACAAACAAACAAAAAATACCAATCAGTCATTCCAGAAACTTGGAACTTATCTACAGCCTAAACTGTTAAGGGTGGTGTGTAAACATGCTTAACTGCTATCTGAGAAAACACAAATCCAAAGAAACCTACCAGGGCAGGCAGGGCACACTCTGCTGAGCATGGAGTCTACTTGAGACTCTCTCTCTCCCTCTCCCTGCCCCTCCCTCCTGTCCCCCCTCTCATGTGTACACTATCTCTCTCTCTAAGAAGAAAAAAAAAAAAAGAATAAAAAATAAACCTACCAGGGCAGTAAGATGGCATGATAATGTAACCTAATTAAATGTGTTAAATGTTCATTGTCCTAGGAACAATGTTGTCAGAAAAAGGCAATGCACTGGGAAAAAAATTTTTTAAGGGGGAATGTGCTGGGAGAGGACAGACTAAACTAGTCAAACCAGATCATTTATTCACTCAACAAGTATTTACTGAGGGCTTTCTATGTGCTAGGGACTATTGACCAAGCAAGACAAACAGGATCCCAGTCCTCACAGAACTTAGAGATTGACACAGAGAAAGACATTAAACATAGAATTCAGAAAACAATTACCAATATAATAAAAGACAATGGAGAAGTACAGAGTGCTAGGAGAACATATAAAAGGGAGAACCTAGCCTAACCTAATCTGATGATCAGGGCAGGAAGCTATAGGTCTTTGGTGTGGGGATGTGGGGGATGGGAATCAGCAGGTCTAGACCTCACATAAACAGCAGTCTACTCCCTGCTTTGCTTTCATTCTTGCCAATTTTCTGAGTAAAAAATATAGCTTGTCATATAAATTTCTAGAGTAAAAAAAACCAACATGAGTACCAGTGCAGATATACTTCCCATTAAAGATCAATAAATTGAAATACTGGTTTACCTATCTGTCTTTTGAGTCTCATTAAAGAAAATCAATTGCTAGGATCCAATCAACTCTGGATATACTAAGAGCCCGCCAAAATGAGAACCTAACCCCTCGATCCTGCTGATTGCCAGTGAGGTACTGGTTGGATGCTAACTAGCTAATTTCCCTAGAGATCATTTTCTTGGCCTTCTCTAACTGCAAAGGATAGAGCAGGTTTGAGTCCTGGATTCCAGGCCAAGATGGAATTTTTCCTATTAGTAAATAGGAAAGTCTCAAGTAGTAGATGACAAAATGAAATTGGTACTATAGGGCAATGGTGTGGTTGCTGGACTAAATAGAACCACAGAAGTGTCAGGAACCTAGGATGACAGGTTAAGTAAGCTGCTAATAAGGTGATAGAACCTAAAGGAGGATGAGGGCAGTAAAATGACAAGAAAAGGCCTGTTAGTAGAAAAGAGCCCGAACTAGCAACTGATTGGCACAGGGTACAAAAGAAAGGTATCAAGGGGAGCCTGGCTGGCTCAGTCGGTACAGCATGGGACTCTTGAGGTCAGAGTTATGAGCTCAAGCCATACACTGCGTGTAGAGAATCTTAAAAAGAAAAAAGAAAGAAAGAAAGGTATCAAACAACTTGTAGGCAAATTTGAAACTTGCCTTACCACAGGTATTTAAAAATTCTGAGAAAGAGCTGACAAAAGTAAATTCTCTTCTTTAACAGTAACAATATATTGAGGCACCTGGGTGGCTCAGTTGGTTAATCGTCCAACTCTTGATTTCAGCTCAGGTCAGGATCTCAGAATCGAGGGACTGAGCCCTGAGTGCACCTCCGCACTCAGCAGGGAGTCGGCTTGGGATTCTCTCTCTCCCTCTACCCCTCCCCCCGCCCCCCCACAGGCATGCACACTCTCAAATAAAAATAAATAAATCTTTAAAAAAAATAAATAAAAGTAACAATATACAACAGAACCTCTGAAGAACCAATAAATTTCTTTGTATTAAACATACTTAGCATTATAAGCTGACTGAGTTATAGAGAAAAATTCTATTTCCCCCCCTTTTATGAAGCTGAGAGGCATCCAGTAACTGGTCAAAAATCTACCAAAAACCCCATGTATCCTGGCATCCTTAGTCTATCATTAACATCAACACAACATGTAGTTAATTGCAACAAAGAGTTTTCATCATTGGTTGGCTAATTTTCATAAATATCTTTCTGTGATTACAAATGAAAAAAGGCTATAAATTCTTCCAAATTACTAAATATGTTTTAACATAAGTGATCTGCTCATTTGAGAAATATATTTTCTTTAATCTTTAGGAATACCTCCAGCAAATCACATTCATTCACTCATTTATCATGTACTCGGTACTGGTGAGCTTACAGTGCAGTGACAAAACACAGTAATTATATAGTCAGACGTAAGGGTAATATCCAACTTGACAAGTGCTATGAAGGAGAGGTACCCAGGGCAAGAGATTACAGAATCGGGGAATACAACGAAGTCAAGGAGGTCAGGGAAGAGAAGGATTCCTGGAGGAAGTGATCATTAGTTGAAATCTGAAGGATCAAGAATGGAGTTAACTGAAGGGAGGAGGGGAGAACATACATCCAGGAAGAGAGGACAGCACATGGGTTCCCATGGGAAGAGGGAACACTGCCCTCTCAAAGAACTGAAAAAGCCAAGAGCGCTAGAGTACAGGAAATAAGGGTTTGGTAAGGAGGCAACTGGCATAGCAAGCAGGCCTCCCTAACCCATATTAAAGATTTTGCTCTTTGCCCTAAAAGATCAAACAAGATAAAGATTTTTAAAGTCTGAGGTACTTAATGAAATAGAAAAGCACATTTACCTTACTGAAAGCTGTTTAAGAGGATGGGAAGAGACTAGAGTGGGTAGAGCAAGAAAAGGTATGGAAATGGTACCAGTGTATACTGACAAATCTTTTGAAAAGTTTGACTGTGAAGAGAAGCAAAAGGATAGTAACTGGGAAAAGGCATGAGATCAAGATCAAAAGGGGAGGTTAGTGGAAAGAAAAGAGAGAGGTGAATATAGGAGAGGGAGGAGATAGTAGGGAGAAGGGCATAAAGGGTGGGAGGAGGGCATAAAGGGTGGGATTTAACTTAGACACAGGGAAACTGTTTAAAAAGGGTATAGATATATGTAGGTTTAAAGTTTTTAGGGTGAAAAAAGAGAGTGCATGCCTACTGGCTCTTATTCTTCTCTATGACTAGGAGGCTGAGGGATCAGTTACAAGTTAAAGTTTTGAGGAGTTGTGGAAAAAGTCTGAAACAGTCTTTCAGGACAGGGGTGAAGAGGACAGGGGTGACAAGACTGCTGTGACCAGGACAGGGGTGACAAGACTGCCACAGAAAGCCTGCTAACCACTGTCAATGGTTGCTTACTAACAAGCCTGTAGGTCTACTCGGCTGGAATGATACAGGTCACAATACCAGTAAATCACGCAGCTGAAACTCAAGCAAAGGTCTTAGAATCTACAACCTCTATTTTTCCCTGTCCACAACTATAAGATGTTTGTTTGTTTGAATTGTGGTAAAAACAACAACACAGAATTTGCTATCTTAAACATTTTTAAGTGTAGAGTTCAGTAGTCTTAAGTGCATTCACATTGTTGCACAACAGATGTCCAGAACTTTTTTGTCTTGCACAATGGAAACTCTGTACCCATTCATTAAACAACTCTCCATTTCTCCCTTCCCTCAGGCAACCAACATTCTTTGTTTCTGAGTTTGACTACTTTAGGTATCAAATATAAGTGGAATCATTCAGTATTTATCTTTTTCTGACTGGCTTACTTCACTTAGCACAATGTCCTCAAGGTTTATCTATGTTGTAGCATATGACAGGATCCTTCCTAAGGCCAAATAATATCCCACTGTATGTATATACTACATTTTGTTTATCCACTCATCCATCTATGGTCCTTTGGGCTGCTACCCTAGGATGTTTAATTAAATATACATATATTCTCCTGACTCAGCTGTGAAAAACGTTTCCTTTCTATGTTATTAATTAAACACTCCTGTCACAAGGCCTTATTATACAATGTATACTCTTTGCAGTTGTTGGTAACTCCCTTTCCTTGTTCCTTCAATGATTTATGTTTAATGATAAAAACTTGGGATATGTACTAAAGAACAGTATATAACCACACATATAATATGCAAGCCTTGTTTTTAAGATTATATCTGGGTAGGAGACGAGGACAGAAATATTTAGAACATAACTTCATGACCAGCATTCATATATATGAAAATTTGATGTAATAAAACGAATTAGGTTGTGCTTAAGTAGTTTAAGCACCTAAGACTGGTTTACAATCATTAGGTGTATAAACTTGGGGATGTTACTTAACTACCCTAAGCCTTTATTTCCCAATCTGTAGACTGGGGTACTTAATAGCAGCTACTTCATAGGTGTACAAAGGGGATTAAATGAGATAATGCAAGTACAACACTTAGTCCAATGCCTGGGACATACCAGATGCTCAATAAATATAATCCTTCATCATTATAAAATAATTTGTGAGTGTTCCTGAAATGGGTTGATTTGCAAAATTCAGATTTAGCAACTTTACAAGAATATGAGTCCTGTGGAAAGCAGAACCGGCACTCCCACCCCCACCCCCAAAAAAAGACTACATAGAGAAAGGGGGGAAAAAATTGCCCAGTAAATATTACTCTTGAGTGAGATTCTCTACTAGCATTTACCACACAGACATGCTCTTTAAATTGAATCTAAGAAGCTAACCGCACCTCATTCTGAGCAGGAATACTCCGTTTTCAAGACCATTCTGCCCTGTGCAGGACTTTTGGCATCCTTGCCCCGCCCATTAGGCGCCAGGAATTGTGACAATCAAAATGCACCCACTCTTTCAAAAGCCTCTGGGAACGGTACCGCCCAAGTTGAGAATCACCAAAAGAGAACCCACCCCAAATCCTCTAGAGTCCTTCAACTACCTTCTTGGTTCTACCCTGCCCGGAAGATCTACCACTCCAAAGGCAGAGTATACAGGGACGCGCCACATGCGCAGAGCTCAGAGTCATCGGCTGAGCCGGTGGCACCGCCTCCCCAGGCACCTTCCAGGTTGCAGGCTTCATAATCAAAGATATTCGCTTCCTACAAGACCGCCCAAAATCCATAAGGGACTGCGCTACCTACTCTGAGGGGCGAGTTTTCAGCCTACGCTTGTAGCTAAAAATTATCTCGGGTCCTCTGGCCTCACTGCCGGAGATTTATGTATCTTGACGAAATCCGGGCCAAAGACACATCATGGGGTGCGGAGTTGAAGGGACCAAGCTCAGACCCTGGCTGCAAGAGACTGCACGCCCGGTTCCAGTGGACCAAGCCTCCGTGCCTCCACCCCAACTCCAGAGCTAGAGCTGCAGCGCCGACGCGCGCCATTCAAACTGGGGAGGGGTGGGACTCTAGGGCCAGAGCTAGGGAAAAGCAAGCACGATACAGAAGTGAAGGCCTGCATTGCGAGGAAACTCACAGTCCGGGTCTCTCCCTAAAGAACCAACCATTGCCCTGCCCGACTGTTTCCTTTCTGCCCCGGCCGCCCTTACCCGAATTTACCGCCAACAGCGTCGCCATCTTGGAGGCGCACTAACGGAGCCCTCCTGTCGCACGGAAGCCCCAGAAAAGGATGAGGCTGCCCGAAGCCATGCCTGAACGGAAAGGTCCCACCCTGTCTCGGAATGGCACTCTCGACTGACTCAGGCGGACAAAGATTTGAAAATCTGCTGTAGGTCACAGATGTCAATTTTCGCCGCGATATTCTCATTCAAATTAGGCAAGGGCAACCAGCAAGGAGATGCGAGGTCCTCGATATGACGTTAGTCGTGCAGTGCATTCTGGGCCTTGTAGTTTCTATTTAATGATGAGTGAAGTTTAAGGGGAACGATAAGACAACGAGACTAATTATTGAAATTACGGCTATTTATGATATTATAAAAGCCATAAATAAATTGAAGTCATTATCTCCATGTCAAATTAAACCTTCCTTGCATTCCTATCTTTGAGGAGTGGAGTGGGGTGTAAGGTATATAAATCTTAAAAAGCCATTTGTCAGTTATAAAGTAAGTTTTCATTACATTTCAATATACCAAGTGTGTTGCGTCAACATAGTTCATAGATTGAAACAAATCAAAGTGAAACAAATCATAACTTTTTATTATGACACTTTCATATGTATACAAAAGTAGAATAATGAATGCTCAGCTTCAATCACACGGCCAATTCCTGTACTCCACCCCTAAACTCCAGAGGAGATTATTTTGAAGAAATTTCCAGACATATCATCTCATAAATACCTAATATTTTTCTACCTAAGCACCCCCAAATAGCTGGATTTTTTTTTTTTTTTAGATTTATTTATTTGAAAGAGAGAGAGAGAAAGCATGAGGGGGGGGGGAGGAGCAGAGGGAGAAGGGGAAGGCGACACCAGGCTGAGCAGGGAACCAACATGGGGCTTGATCCCAAGACCTGGAGATCATGACCCCAGCCAAAGGCAGACACTTAACTGACTGAGCAACCCAGGGCCCCCAAATAGCTGGATCTTCTTTTTTTAGTTACTAAATTTTAGTTTGCTAATTTTCAAACTAAAATATAAAGAGTCATTACCATTTACTATCATATGCCAGATGTTTATTACAAATTTGACATTATTGGACAATGCAATAATTATTATGTTGCCTCATTTAATCCCTAAAACAACCCTATTAGGAAAATGATGTTAATTATAGCTACTTGTCTCAGAGATGTTCCCTGGGCCTTACAATCTCAATTTATCAACTCCAACATTCCACTGAGGTTGGGAGGAGATAAGAGTTTATATTTCTACTTCATTGTTGGAAATCAGAATTACATAATTTAGACACAATCAGAGCAGGCATATTCATTCTTTTGAACAAACAGTATTGAGTGACAAAATGTACATTAGGTGGAACACAGAAGTCATTGGAGATTTTTTTTGAAAGTCATTGTTTTATAGACACAAATGCCAGACTACCATGAAAGTGGTTTTAAGGAGTGAAGGGGAAGAGAAAATGAAAAGGCAAAGCAACATTTCCTGAAGTTTAGCATGAAAGGGAGAAAAATATTGAGCAGAAACTTGGCAGAGAGCGGCATTTAAAGATTTTCTTTCTCAGGACAACTATTACAAACCCTCCTTCCCTCCACCTCTGCAGGCCCACACACTTCCCTCTCAGCAGATCACTTTGCTTTCTATGAAGGAACACTTAAACTTCCTGCCACTCTCTCTCACCCATCACATTTACAAGGATTCTTTCACAGGTTCCTCAATCCATAGCAATTGAGATATTGCCATCACAACTCCCCTAAAACTGCTCTCAGGATGGTCACTAATGACCAATTGTCAACCCCATCAGCACTTTTCTGAATTTCTTAGAAATTCTTTTCCCCCTTGACTTGTGGTGCACCATCCTTGTTGGTTTTCTAGTTCTTAAGTTTCCTGTATGACTTCTCTTCCTCCTCTCACCCATTAAATGTAGGTCTTTCCTTTGGGTCTCTATTTATTCATTCTACTTGCTTTCTCTAGGAAATCTTACTACTTCATATTACCCCCTGTTTGCTGATGAATTCTCTATTTGAATCTCTAGTCCAGTCCTTTCTCCTGGGCTTCAGATTTGCATATCCAGCATGTCTGCTCCACATGTCTATTGATCATCACACAGTCATCTCAGAATCACTTAATTAATTAACCCCAAACTTAAATTAGCACTTTCCGGGGCGCCTGGGTCGCTCAGTCGGTTAAGCATCTGCCTTCGGCTCAGGTCATGATCCCAGGGTCCTGGGATCGAGCCCCACATCAGGCTCCCTGCTCGGCAGGAAGCCTGCTTCTCCCTCTCCCACTCCCCCTGTTTGTGTTCCCTCTCTTGCTGTGTCTCTCTCTGTCAAATAAATAAATAAATAAATAAATAAATAAATAATAGCACTTTCCTCCTAAAATTCTGCCACCTGTATCCACCCAATTGCCAAAGTCAGAAATCTGGGAGTCATTCTATATGCTTCCTTCAACAGCCAAATCCTACTCATTCTATCTCATAGATATTTCTGGAACCCTTTTTCTTTGCTCTGTTTCCTATGTCATTGTTCTCTTCAGGTCAAGCTTCTTTTAACTTGTATTTTGCAGTAGCCTCTCATAGGTCTTCTTGATTTCCATCTCATCCTCCTCTCATGGACCCCAAAGTGATTTTTCTTTTTTTTTTTTTAGGATTTATTTATTTATCTGAGAGAGAGAGAGCACATGCGCACACGCATGTGTACGAGTTGGGGGAGAGGCCGAGGGAGAGAATCTCAAGCAGACTCCCCAGGCAGGGCTCCATCCCATGACCCATGAGATCATGACTTGAGCCGAAATCACAAGTAGGATGCTTAACAGACTGAGCCACCCAGGTGCCCTCCCAAAGTGATTTTCAAATACACAAATCAGATCCTGTACTTGCCCTGGTCAAAATTCATCAATGAGCTCTTACCCAAAAGTAATATTTGAAAACTTCTTAGCAAGGAACTCATGCCACTTCCTGATCTGGTTCAGCCTCCTTCTTCAACCTCCTCACCCTCACTCTTCTCACGCAGTCATCTCTTTTTGCTGATCTTTCTGAACTATTTTCTATTCCCCAAGTACAACATACTTTCTTGTACTGTGTATGAATGAATGTCTTTGCACCTGTTTTTCTATATGCCTGGAATGCCCTTCCATCCCTTCCCTATCTTATTGACCACCCACGAAATCAACCTCCCAAATATAACCCATCTTCCAAGTCTGAGGGCCTGTGTTAATGCTGCCTCCCCGATGGCATCTTTGATTACTCCAACTAATTCAGGGGTTTCTTTCCCTACATCCCTATTGTACTCTTAGCCATCCCTATTACAGCCCTACATACTGTGATGACTGTCTCTCCACTAAGACTGTTAGCTTCTTGTGGTAGACTGTTATTAAAAGGCCCCCAATGAATCACACATCCCTGAATTCAAGCTAGTGTGTAATCATATGCCACACTGAATCTGGGTGGGCCTTATGACTTGCTTGGGCCAAAAAAATGCAGTGGAAGTGATGTTGGGCAAGTTCCAAGGACTGAAGAGGCATTGCTTCTTCTGCTTTTCCTCTTTTGGCGCCCTGAACATCACATGAGGAGATCTGAGCTTGCCTCTTTGAAGATGAAAGACCATGAGGAGAGAAGCCTAGCCAGCCTCCAGCTGTTCCTATTATCCCAGCTGAGATGTCAGATATGAATAAGGCCATCTTGGATCCTCCAGGCCTAGCAGAGCCACCAGTTGACTGCAATTGGGTATGTAAGCCCAGCCCAAATTGCAAAATTGTGAGCAAGTGAACACCTACTGTTTTAAGCTACAGTTTTGTGGTTTGTTATGCTCAAAAAACAACTGCTTTGGGGCATCTGGATGGCTCAGTCAGTGAAGCGTCCGACTCTTGATTTTGGCTCAGGTCATGATCTCAGGGGTGTGAGATCGAGACCCACATACTGGGAATGGAGCTTGCTTAAGATTCTCTCTCTCCCTCTCCCTCTGCCCCTCCCCCCAAAAACAAACAAAGAAACACAAACAAAAAAACTGATTCACTCCAACAGCAACTCTGTCTTCTTATATTTAAGTTCCCTGCTCCTGCCACATCTCTGGCTTGCAAGTACAATTCAGAAAAAACAGTTTGCAGAGCTTGGTGCTTCCATGATCCACTGAAAGAAAGAGAGATGGAACATATGATTGTGGTTGACGGTTCAGACCCTAGAGCTTGGCTTCCTGGGCTCAAATTCTTTTAGCTGTGAAACCCTCCTTGGTGAATCAGTTTCCACATCTCTAAATGGGGATGATAATATTAGTACCTTCACAGAAGAATTTTTAAGAAACTTTTTGTAGGGACGCCTGGGTGGCTCAGATGGTTAAGCGTCTGCCTTAGGCTCAGGTCATGGTCCGGGGGTCCTGGGATTGAGCCCCACGTCCGGGCTCCCAGCTCAGCGGGGAATCTGCTTCTCCCTCTGCCTCTCCCTCTGCTTGTGCTCTGTGTGTGTGTGTGTGTCTCTCTCTCAAATGAATAAATTTAAAAAATATTTAAAAAAAAGAAGAAGCTTTTTGTAAAGTGCTTAGAATGTGCTATATGAATGTTTGTTAAATAAAAATCAATTGTTTCTAAGGCAAAATAAGTGCTAAATGGAGGCATAGTAAATTACTTAAAACTAGTTTAGCCAAAAGTGCACTGCAGGGCCGCCTGGCTGGCTTGGTCGGTAGAACATAAGACTCTTGATCTCAGGGTTGTGAGTTTGACCCCCCACGTTGGGTGTAGAGATTACTTAAAAAATAAAACCTTAAAAAAAATAAAGTGTACTGCAGGGGCGCCTGGGTGCCTCAGTCTGTTTAAGCGTCTGCCTTCAGCTCAGGTCATGATCCCAGGGTCCTGGGATGGAGCCCTGCTTCAGGTTCCTGGCTCAGCAGGAAGTCTGCTTCTCCCTCTCTGTCTGCCCCTCCCCCCCTCAAATAAATAAAAAAATCTTTTTAAAAAGTGTTTTGCAAATGTGGAAGCATGCAGCAGTTAAACAATGTGTGGTTTCTCTGGGGTTAGGGGTAGGACTCTGCCTCAATCAGATTGATCCATTATTTGTAACTTGCCTCACTGCCCCTACTAGTTGAGTTTTAAATGTATACACAAAGTGCTTTGAGATCTTAAAATAAGAGCAGTTATTTCTTATTTGGAGTCTGGGAAATGAAAATGAGGTAAAATTACACGATGGAGGTAGCACACAGGTGATAGGATTTTGGAGGGTCCTGAAAGCGTATGGGACAGGAAATGGGGGAATAGACCAATGAAAAAGTGACAAAGTCCAAAGTTTAGTATTTACAGAGCTGCAACACCTTCTCTGGACAAGGCTTAAGAATTCAGATGAGTTTTCAGGGGCGCCTGAGTGGCTCAGTCGTTAAGCGTCTGCCTTTGGCTCAGGTCATGATCCCAGTGTCCTGGGATCGAGCCCCGCATCGGGCTCCGCATTGGGCTCCCTGCTCAGCGGGAGGCCTGCTTCTCCCTCTCCCTCTCCCACTCCCCCTGCTTGTGTTCCTGCTCTTGCTATCTCTCCCTCTGTCAAATAAATAAATAAAATCTTTAAAAAAAAAAAAAAGAATTCAGATGAGTTTCCAGTTCTATGATTTTCCACATCCCGCCCAGTGGAGGACCCCAAGGCATGACAGATTCATGGCTATGTGTATGCGTTGACCCCAGCCAGTGGCCAGTTAAGTTTGCAGTTGCAGAACCACTGGCCTTGGAGTATTGGTGGCCTCTGGTGGACTAGGAAACAAATTAGCCCTAGATTTTTCCCTAGAGATGCACAACCGCAATGCATCAAATAGGTTTGTTAGAAGAGCTTCCCCTTCGTAGGCTGCATCATCCTAATAGCCTCCTAACTGGTCTTCCTGCCTCTGGTCTCTTCTTTCCAACTCACATCCCACACCATAACCAGAGGGATCACTTCATCCACTCCCCAGCCACCCCCACATCCTTGTCACCGGCCTGAGGCGAAGTGCAATTCTTAGAATGGCCTACAAGGCTGTTCATGATCTGGCTCCTACAGGCCTCTTCAGTTTAATCTCATATCTCCTCCTGTAGGCTCTTGCTCAGTGACTGCTGTAGCTACTAAGATACACATTCTCAGCCCCTCCAGCTCCCCCAGACCCTTTATCAGAGCAGCCCTTTTCTTCATGGGGTATTCCCTCCAGCTACTGTATCACATCTTCCTTCCCCCTGAATCTTTGTTGGCACTCTCTTCTTTAGCCCCTTCCGGTCCGTCTTCTCAGGAAATCACCTTCCCCCACCCCACCCTTACCTGAGGCTAGATTAAATGCCCTCCTGTAGGAGGGCCTGGGTAGCTTAGTCGCTTAAACTGAAGCATCTGCCTTTGGCTCAGGTCATGATCGCAGGGTCCTGGGATCAAGCCCCACAGCAGGGAGTCAGCTTGTCTCTCTTCCTCTCCCTCCGCCCCTCCCCCGACTCTCTCTCTCTCTTTCTGTCTGTCCCTCTGGACTGAAAGCTCCACACAGAGGAGTAGAGGTATCAACAGGTACCCAACAAACGTTTGCTGAGTGACTAAGGGTGAGGAAAGGTCACGCCACTGTCTTCTACTCGTTGCCAGACTATATTGTGGACCTCTTGAAGACAGCTTCACAAACCACCACCTCTCTCACAAGCCCCTGAATACTCTAGGATAAGAAAGCCAGGACCCTCTTTCCATGATGTATGGACTACCAGCACAGACCTGAGGGGACAGGGTACTCCACATTTCCTCTTCTGAAGAACACCAGGGCTCCAGCTAAGGAGCTAATCAGCTCCAGCTAATTGCCTTGAGAGGTTTTCATATTGGTATGTGTGGGAACTTGGTCCTGACAGAAGGTGCCTGACACAGAACAGGAAAGTGAGGAGTAGTGGAAAAGGGCTGGTGGTAAAGTTTTTTTGTTTTTTTGTTTTTTGTTTTTAACCTGATCAGGAGTCTGGATTGTACTCTGGGAATTCACAGGGCACGAGTGTGTGAAGGATAGTGGGGAGTTACTGAGGAAAGCAGAATTCGGTCAGAGGGTGATGACAGAGCACAGCATTCATCCCATCGGAAGAACACTCCAAGAGAAACCATGCACAAGGAACAAGAAACCATTAATTGAAATAAACTACCGCACTGTTCAGGGCGTGATGTAAACCCAGAAACAAAGGACAATGGGAAATATTCCCTAGTGCAGACAAATGCAAACTAGATAAATTAGAGAAAAGAGACTTTAAGAAAAATTCCAGATTAACATGAAGCTGCTGTGTAGGGGTCATTTCTCTGCTTCAATTTGGCTTAGGGACTTTCTTCGCACTTCCAGGAACCGTTGAGATTCAGGAAGAGACTGATACACAATGTAAGGTACAGCGAGCTGGCAGAGTGGAGGAGACTTTTATTTATTTTTTTTAAGTTTTTTTTTCAAAGATCTTTTTTTTAATTTATTTGACAGAGAGAGACACACAGAGAGAGGGAACACAAGCAGGGAGAGTGGGAGAGGGAGAAGCTGGCTCCCCGCCGATGCGGGGCTGGATCCCAGGATCCTGGGATCATGACCTGAGCCGAAGGCAGACGCTTAACGACTGAGCCACCCAGGGGCCCCGAGAAGAGACTTTTAAGGCAGGTTGCCTGGAATCTGGATTTCTACTTTGCCCGTGACTTGCTATGGGAGAGTGAGCAAGTTATTCAACCTCTCTCAGTCTGAGATTCCTCATCTAGTAAAATAGAAATGCTTTCCTTAGGAGCACTTGGGTGGCTCAGGCTCTTAAGGGTCTGCCTTGGGCTCAGGTCATGATCCCGGGGTCTTGGGATAGAGCCCCACACCAGGCTCCTGGCTCAGCGGGAAGCCTGCTTCTCCCTCTCCCTCTGCCTGCCTGTCTGCCTGCTTGTGATCTCTCTCTCTCTCTGTCAAATAAATAAAAAAAAAAGAAATGCGCGGCGCCTGGGTGGCTCAGTCGTTAAGCGTCTGCCTTCAGCTCGGGTCATGGTCCCAGGGTCCTGGGATCCAAGCACCACATTAGGCTCCCTGCTCAGCTGGAGGCCTGCTTCTCCCTCTCCCACTCCCCCTGCTTGTGTTCCCTCTCCCACTGTGTCTCTGTCAAATAAATAAATAAAATCTTTAAAAAAAAAAAAAAAAGGAAATGCTTTCCTTAGAAAGCTGTGAAGATTCAGTGAAATAACATATGAATTTAACATAAAACACTTAAAAGACATTCTGCTGTAATAAGGACGATCAGACTAAAGAGTAATGACGGTAAAGTGTGGGGATTAGAGAAGAGAAAAAGGAGCCATGGAATAAGAGTGTCTGATAAAGATGTATGAATGCAGTACTAATAATAGTTTAGCATCAGTGAATTCTATTAATGAGGCTCCCACAGCAGTATTAACTCAACCATGTTACACAACCCTATACATATTAAATTACACATTTAATAAGCACATAAGTAGTAATAACAGTAAACGCTTTTAAAATTATATAGAAAATTGATGTGGCTGCAGGAAATCAGAGTTGAATTTACTGTGATTTTAAGATTTCAATCTCCAGCCACAAATGTGACAACTGCAAGGCAAGGTAATCATTTTTTAAATGTAATTTAAGAAAAAAAAAAGTACTATCCAGCATTGAAATATTGTTGCAACTTGGTTTCTCTAAAATTACATCTTTAGGGGCGCCTGGGTGGCTCAGGTCATGATCCCGGGGTCCTGGGATCGAGCCCCGCATCGGGCTCCCTGCTCGGTGGGAAGCCTGGTTCTCCCTCTCCCACTCCCCCTGCTTGTGTTCCCTCTCTTGCTATGTCTCTCTCTGTCAAATAAATAAATAAAAATATTTATAAATAAAAAAAAATTTTTTTAAAAATAAAAAATAAAATTACATCTTTATAGTACCTAGAACAATGCTGGGTACTCATTATTTTTTATTGTGATAAAATATACCTAACCTAAAATTAACCATTTTTAAGTATACAGTTCTATGTCATTAAGTACCTAGAACAGTATGTAATACCCCATGGTGGATGATCAATAAATATTTGTTTAATGACTCACTGTACAGGAGAAAAAAGTCAGTATACAAGGCAGAGTTAGATTGAGAGAGAAAGAATATCGAGAAAGCTCGAAGAAAAAAAGCCATAAGCAATATTAGAAAATATTTCAAATTGAATGAAAATTATGTCTCTTGGAAAAGCAAAGCTAATTAAATGTATGGGGAAGGAGAAAACAATAAATAAGTGGAAATCAATCAAATAGAAAATGGAAAAAGAAAGAGAAAGCCAATGAACTCAACCGTTCGTTCTTTGGAGAAAGAAAATAAAATTGATGAATCTTTAGTTTGATTGATCAAGAAAAAAAGGGAGAAAAACACAAATTGTCAATATTGAGAAGGAGGAAGTGTCACGTCAGATGCTACATGCATTTAAAAGATAGCAAGGTTGGGGTGCCTGGGTGGTTGAGTCGGTTGAGCATCTGACTCTTGATTTCAGCTCAGGCCATGGTCTCAGGGTTCTGAGATCAAGCCCCAGGTTGGGCTCTGCACTGGCTTGGAGCCTGTTTAAGATTCTCTCTCTCTCTCCCTCTGCCCCTTCCGCCTTGCTTGTGCGCTCACGCGCACACTCACACACGCTCTCTGAAAAAATAAATTAATTAAATAAGTTAAAAAAATTTTAAAAAGCGAGGAAATACTATGAATTACTTCATGCCAGTATATTTGACAACACGAAGTGGTCAATTTTCCCTCACAGACAAAAGTTTCTAAAATAGAAAACCTATGTAGGTTTATATCTGTTAATGAAATTGAGCTTGTAATGATGAAACAAATCTTTGGATAGGCTAGCCCAGGTCCTCTCTCCACAGGACACTGGCAGTCACAAATCTAGGTCTTTTGCTCTTCTTTTCCCAAAAAGACCACTCTGTTTCTGTTAACAAATGTTTGCTTTGCTTTGTTGTTCATTTTTTTCCCCCAGAATTAATTCAATTGGCAACCTCTTGATGAGATTGGGACACACTCTGGTCTCTGGACTGGACTCGGTCTTCCAATTTCTAGAACACATTTGTACTCGGTCTCTTAGGATTTCCTACGGTCTTAATGTTTGTTTTCCCCCAAATTCATATACTGAAATCCTAATTCCCAATGTGATGTATTAGGAGGTGAATGAGATTAATGCTCTTATAAAAGAGGCTCCAGAGAGCTAGCACACTCCTTCCACGAGATGAAGATGCAATGAAAAGTGTGCAACCTGGAAGAGGGCCCTCACCTGACCATGCCGGCACTCTGATCTTGGACTTCTAACCTCCAGAACTGAGAAATAAATTTTGGCTGTTTGTGAGTCACTCAGTCTATCATATTTTGCTGTGACAGCCTGAACGGACTAAGACAGGATTTCTTGCAAATGACCATTTCATGCAACAGTGTAATCACTGTTTTCGCTTATAATCATGATTAATTTTGCTCTCAGATTAATTATTTGGCAAATTAATTGCTTAATGAAACTCATTAAGGAGTATGAGAGTGGAGACCAACTTCCTCTCCAGCTAACTTTCAGCAACTAGCTGAAGTACCTGGCTCAACAGACAGCTGAATGTAAGAACTGTGAATTTGCAAGGTAAACTTTTTTTTAATAAGCTGTTTTCACATTAAATCTGTTACATTGCTCAAGAGTTCAAATAAGCTCCAAAGAAAGGCTGATACCAGTGACAACCCGCATAAGACAGACTCATCCACCAGACTGAGTATCAAAAAGAATGAGATGGTAAAACATCCAGACATGCACATTTCTTTCACTTACAAAGGTTGACTTAGCATCACGAGTGCACATAGAATCCCAGAAGTCCAATGCAAACTAAATAGATTTTTTGATCAAACCTTAAAAAAACAATTGCCAGACACTTCACCCTCTGAGAAAGCTTATTTAGGGGGACAAACTACTTTGGCAAGATAAGTCTCCTTGAATATATTCGACTATCAAGGCAGGCATCTTCCTATATAAAACATTATCATTTTCACACTACTCCAAAGAAATCCAATGAATAACTACTTACTGGGCTCGATGAATCTTCAATGATAGAGGTGCCCCCGAGTGCCAACACCTCCCTCCACAAGCTCGCCTGTTATTTGTTCTTGAACGTGACCCTCTGGCGTTTCCAAGCCGCTTTACCGAACAGCTGCACGCAGGAAAGCCCCGAGCAGCGTGAGGTCAAAGAGTACGACACAAGAACTGGCCAAAGCCAAGGCTTCCACGCGGTAGCTCTCTTCTTCCAAGCGGACTAGAGAATGCTGGCGCGTGGCTTCAGGCCACAAGTTCTTCGGTGGAAAGTCCTCCATGCCCAATTCGGCGAAGAGCGAGCTCAGGAGGGCTCTCTCCATAGCAATACTTGGCCATGGGAGTCCCTATAGGTGTTCTCGTTCTGCAGGCTCCGGGATGAGGTCCCGCATGTGGCCAAACACAAATCAAAGTGATCTTCGACGCCATGAAGAGGTTCTAGAATGCCACGGCCGCCAGGTGCAGGGAGCGCTCCAGGAGAAGTAGCTTGCTGGGCTGCAGGCAGCGGGACGCGCAGTCCTCCCAAGCCGCCTTGGCGCAAGGTTGCACCGGGACTGCTTTGTGCCAGGGACATTGACCTTCAAACCGCCATTCACCAGCAAATCCTTCCTTTCACAAATGTAGCCTAGTTGGTCCGTGATGAGGTACTTCCCTCGAATGGGGTTCCCGCACGGGTGGCCAGGCCCACTCCCGTTGCCCAGGGGAAACTGCACTTGATGCACAACGGGCTGGTCGAGGTCTGGAACCTGGAGGAGATTCCGATCCCTCGGTGCCCTTTCCTCCTGCTTGACGGTGCTGGTGAGGAAAGAGAGAAGCAAGAGCCCGAAGACCAGGGCGAGCACCCACGTCTTCCGGAGAAGTGGGTACCACATGGTGGCCTGCAGGTGCACCGCGTCCACGCGGATGTGGGGCGCGGCGGGCGTTCAGCTGGGCAGGCCCCCGCTCCTGGTCTGCATGGCCTCTACCCCTCCCAGCAGGTGCGGGCCCCACCGGCTCCCCAAGGATAACTGCTTTTTTAACCTCATTCCCCGATTCTAGGGCATTTTGTTACCTTGTTACTATTTCATTAGGCACAATTTTCACAAAATGTGTGCTTCCCTTTTTGTAGTGTTTTGAGTATTTTAAGTAGGAATAATCTTGTTTCCGAGCTGTGGGGCTGGGGATTAAGTACAAGAAGCCCTTCAACAACCAGAACCAGTCTAGGACTTGAAAGTAGGTATGGGACGGTAGTACTACTTTCGTTTATGCAGGACATGTCCATTTAGGGCTAACCAAAAGACGTTAGAATGACACCTGAATCTGGGCCTCCCTAGAATCTGTCCCCCTCCCCCCCCCCAAACGGGCCATCCTGGCTTTCTTGACCTCTGACTCATCTCTGCAGCACCCCCACCCCTAACCTGCTCATGGGTGGGTGACTTAATGGAGCTCTGAGAAGCATCTATTTGCTATTCAGATAGGAAACTTGAATCAGCAGCAAATGGAGACTGTCGGGAGCCGAGGGGGGGGTGGGGGTGGGGGGGGTGGACCTCGCTTGCAGGGGCCACTGCTGGCCTACTGACTCCTGGGTACTTTGAATCATGACCCTAATTGCAGAGTCCTCAGCTGGTCCAATCAGTCCTGGACTTCTGTTGGAGGTGGAACTGTATTCTTATAACTAACCTCGATTTGCTGACCCTGAAATACGGAGCTGAGTAGCCCAGTTAAACTCTGGGACACTGGCCGGTTGGCTGGGCAGGTGGCTCACTCTCTGCCTCTGTCCCAGCCCGAGTGGGAAGGACCATGTGACTCAGAAGGGTAAAGACAAGACAAGGTTGAGAATGGAGGCTGTTCAAGCAGGTGCTGCTCATTACCTGGGAGCTGGGCAGAGACCTGGAAACCGACTTTGAGCTGACAAATCTACTGCAATGAAGGTCCCCAGGAAGGTTGGAGGAAAATAGGGAACAGAACCTTGGGAGATGGCCTAAGGCTGTGAGACATGAAAGCCAGGAGGTTGTTGAAGAGGGAAGCCTGCAGGCTCACCCTGAGTCTAGGGGTACTACTGTTCGGGAACCATCCCAACCTAGATGATCACAGTGTGATGCCAACTCGCATTAAGATGAACTGACTCAGGAGCATCAGGCTGGCTCAATGAGTTAAGAGTCTGCCTTCAGCTCAGGTCATGATCTCAGGGTCCTGGGATTGAGCCCTGAGTCAGGCTCCCTGCTCTGCGGGGAGTCTGCTTCTCCCTCTGCCTCTGCCCCTCCTCTCTGCTTGTGCTCTCTCTCTCAAATAAATAAGATCATTATTATTATTATCTTATTTTTATTTATTTGTCAGAGAGAGAGCACGCACAAGCAGGGGGAGTGGCAGGCAGAGGGAGAAGCAGGCTCCCCGCTGAGCCAGGAGCCCGATGTGGGACTTGATCCCAGGACCCATGATCCATGACCTGAACCGAAGGCAGACTCTTAACCATTGAGCCACCCAGGCATCCCAATAAATAAAATCTTAAAAAAAAAAAAAAAAGATGAACTGACTCAGTGATTTTCAAATTGCGACTTGTGAACCATTGGTAGATCCTGAAATAAATTTATTGGGCCTATTCCTCAACTTTTTTAACTAAAAAAAAAAAAAAAATACAAAATATAACAGAAAATATCAGTGTCATAGAAGTAATAAAGGTATGTTCTGATTTGTAAAATTTTGTTTCAGCTCTATTTTGTTTAAGTGTAAACTAGGTCTTCAGGCAAAATGTATTTCCAACTAGAGGTCATGTAAACAAAGTTTGTTACCAGTGACTCTAACTCCCCTTGCTCTGATTTCTTGCAATCTTACCAAACAATCTATTGATTTGAATTTAGTTGCTCACATAAAGGAGATGACATTAATCAGTGATTATAAGTATTTAATTGCTTGATAGTTTTATTTCTCACTGTGGATTAATAAACTGGCATTCTGATTTTACTATTATCAATCTTTTATGAATTCTTTTTTAAAAAGATTTATTTATTTATTAGAGAGGGGGGGGAGCACATAAGCAGGGGGAGGGGCAGAGGGAGAGTTGCAGAGCCCGCCACAGGGCTTGATCTCACGACCTTGAGATCATGACCTGAGCTGAAACCAAGAGTCAGACACTGAGCCACCCAGGTGCCCCTTTATGAATTCTTTTTTAAGCATGAGTCAATTCCCTACTGCCCACACCCCTATGGGTAATTAACAAAACAGATTTCCAAGCCAGCCAGTCTGAAGACTGAGTATCAGAACAGGATTGTTTCAAAGCAATGACATCCTTACTGACCTTTTCCTTGCCCTCCTCACCTGCCTCCCAACTCTATCCTCCACCCAGTAGCCGAGGTAGTCTTTTATAACATAAATCCAGTCTTGGCACTCCCCTGCCTAAAACCTTTAACAGTGTGTCATTGTGTTAAGTCGAACCAAGTGAAATCATTGGTCAAAATGAAAATCGATGATTTTACATTGATCAACTTAAAACGGGAACTTCTTGTGTATAAGGACTTGTATGAGCTGGACCTCATCTCTTCCCCCTCTTTTACCTATGTTATCTTCATCATGTAATGGCTTTCAATTTTTTTTTTATGGCAATCCATAATAAGAAATACAAGAAATACATTTTAGGGGTGCCTGGGTGGTTCAGTTGGGTAAGCATCCGACTCTTGATTTCAGCTCAGGTCTTGATCCCAGGATCATGAGTTCAAGCCCCATGTCGGGCTCCACGCTGGGCGTGGTGCCTACTTAAAAAAAAAAAAAAAAAGAAATACATTCTACACTGTGATCCAGGATCCACATATACATAAGCAAACATAACATGCTTCATGTCTTGACTGATAAATAACTTCCTAAGAGAAGCCTTCTTCAACCAACCTGTGCAAATGGATCCCATCCTAACCTTGATTCTCCTCCATTGCATCCTATTCATTTTTTATAGTGCTAAGCATAATCTGAAGTGCTACATTTACTTATTTATTTGTGAGAAAGAGAAAAGCAGTCCCCTGATATCCAGGAACTGACCTGATGTTATCACTTAGGCCTTGCTGTTGCTGAGCTGGCCCGGCACTCGCAGCCAGGTCTTGATATATTCCCAGTGAACATAAACAATATCATAATATCACACAACATCTACATGAGACAAGGGCACTTTGTGACCATGATGAATCAAGACCAAAACAAAACCACTCATAATCAGGTGCCTGGGTGGCTCAGTGGTTGAGCGTCTGCCTTCAGCTCAGGTCAGGATCCCAGGGTCCTAGGATAGAGCCCCGCATCGGGCTCCCTGCTCCTCGGGAAGCCTGCTTCTCCCTCTCCCCGTGCTTATGTTCCCTCTCTCGCTGTGTCTCTCTCTGTCAAATAAATACATAAAATCTTTAAAAAAAAAAACAACACTCATAATCATATTTGAGCAGAGAAAACATTAACAGTCTCCAAGCTACAGAATGCCAAATATTTTCCCTTCAGCTAATGAGTGACTGCCACTTCTTTCCTAATTATAGCTGTGGCCTCCATATAAATAAGATATACTGATGTGTCCAATCATAGAATCACCACGACTTCCTGCAAGCACCCAATACTGACTAAAGCTCTGTTTCCTGGGATCTTTCCCAAAATTACCTAACTTAACCCCAAGTCTTTTAAGTCCTTTCTAACACCCTCTTACCGAAATGCCCCACGGCTCCCCATGGTGTGGAGCTCCTGCACAGCAACGAGTTAATAAACCCGACTTGTTCAGCCTCAAGTATGGTTCTCGGGCTATTATTCACCAGGATATCCCCTGGGACTTGCACAGTGCCTGCCACTTAAGAGGTGCTTAATATCTTGGATAAACAAATAGATGAATGAGAGTCAGAATAATTAATTGCTTAATGTCCACCTTCCTGCACTGGGGTGGAGGACCTGTCTGGGTTGCTGGCCGATCTTTCTAGGAGACAGTGTTCTGTCTCACTGTGTGTCTTAGAGCCATCAGCTGTTATTAACACCCTCCTTAAACGCTTGGTGATCTCTTCTATAACCATCTCTCCTGCTAGTCAGAGAAGTTGTCAATTCTTTTAAACATGCTCAAACCTAATTCTTCCACGAGCTTGGCTTACTGCGTTCTCAGCACTTAAATCTTTTCTAGATTACAACTGGCAAAGGTGAACTCTGATCCCTGGATCCTCTGTGATGCTCTTTCCAAGCAAGAATTTCTTAGACAAACTTCTGACTCCATCACTCACTCCATCTAGCTATGTGTAATATTTCATCTCTGTGCTGAGGTTCACTAAGCTTCCATAATTTTTTTTTTTTTAAAGATTTTATCTATTTATTTGACAGAGAGAGACACAGCAAGAGAGGGAACACAAGCAGGGGGAGTGGGAGAGGGAGCCAAGCAGGCTTCCCGTGGAGCAGGGAGCCCGATGCGGGGCTCGATCCCAGGACTCTGGGATCACGACCCGAGCCGAAGGCAGACGCCCAACGACTGAGCCACCCAGGCGCCCCGCTTCCAGAATTTTTAATGATCTTTTTCTGATTATAACAGTAACCGATGCTCATAAAAGAACATTTAGAAAACACAGAATTGGGGCGCCTGGGTGGCTCAGATGGTTAGGCGTCTGCCTTCGGCTCAGGTCATGATTCCAGGGTCCTGGGATAGAGCCCCACGTCGTGCTCCTGGCTCAGCAGGGAGCCTGCTTCTCCTTCTCCCTCTGTCTCCCCCTCCCCCCCCGCTCATGCTCTCTCTCTCTCCGTATCTCTGTGTCTCAAATGAATAAATAAAATCTTTAAAAAAGAAAAAAGAAAACACAGAATGGTGCAAAGAATAAAAACTGAAATTAGCCACAATCCTACAGCAACACCTTGATTTAATTTTAGTTGGACACATAGATATTAATATAAATTAATAATATATGTTTCTTATATTTTTATAAGAATATTATGAGCATTACCTTCATCATTAAATATTCTTCAAAATCACCATTTTCAACTTTGTTATTTCATTCAGAGAACGTTACGTGCTAAGAACTCAAAAGCCAGCATTCAGTGTATGGTCCTTAAAGTATGTAGCTGTGTTATTAATAGTGAATATTTAGATTTCTTCTAATTTTTCATTGTTATACATGCTTCAGTGAACACCTTTCTGTATGAATCATTTTCCACATTCTTCAGAAAAGTTTCTTAGAAGTGACATTATTAGTTTAATGTGCATGAATTTTTTAATACTCTCAATAGGTATTGCAAAATTGTTTTAAGGACTACATTTCTGCCAGAGAATGTACCTGATTCTCCAACCTTCACCAACACTAAATATTACTATTTTAAAACATATATTATTAGGAAGATTTTCTTTTTAAATGGTATCTAATTTTTAACTTACATTTTTCTATTGCTGGTGAAGTTCAGGAATTTGTTCAAATAAATTTCTTTAAGAATCCAAATATTCTCTCTACCCTATTTTAAAAACAAAATTAAATAAAACATAATGCCTATAAAATAATGTTATAGAGTAGTTTTCTTACATAGACAAACTATTATAGGACCTCCGTGAATATGAACCAAAACTAAGTCAAGTCTGATCCTGAGAGACAATGTTTTAAATCAAAACCGTGGTGGCAAAGCCAGGGCGTGCAGTTTATATCTTGATATACCATGTTAACTTCAGAGTTCTTGGCGGGGGAAGAAATTGCTAGGTCATAATTTCAAGGCAACAGGGCTTAGAAAAAGATTTCTATAAATTTTGCTTATTTATTACGTGCTCCTGGGTTAAGCCGTGACTAAGATAAGAGACATGAGGGAAGGGAAGGACGTGTATTCCAGACAGAAATTCATCTCTGCCAAAGGTTCAAAAATACCCAGACATTTCCCTAGTGGTGTTTTGCAATTCTTCGTATTTGCATTTTTCTCATAACAAAGACCCTAGCCTGCAGCCAGAGCTGTTTTACCCCCTCGAACATTCTCTGAACAAAACTGCCTGGATCCAGCTTTCTATTTTTAAGCCCCTTGAAACTCTTTTTGAATTAATCACTTGATCTGTGTGTGTGAAATATTCTCTGAGCTCTGAATAGCTTCGATTGTGTTACATTCTATTCAGGTAAATTTGATCCAACAAATATTTATTGAGAACCCACCATGAAAAACAAATCATTTTTTAAAAAAGAGGTCTGTAGGAGTAACAGAGAGATCAACACATAACCACAATACTCCATGACTCTCCATGTGATACAGATGGATATAAAGGATTGTAAAAATACAAAGAAGGGACAGGAAGAAAAACTCCTCTTACCTCTGCTCCTTTTGTTGAATGGGTGGATCAAGGGTTTTTCAGGAAATAGAGGAGAAGAAGAAGAAAGCAATTTTAGTTTCTTTCCCAAACCTACAAACCTACCCCTCTCACAATTTAAGCCCTAGTTAGGCTCCTAGATTGATCTGGAATTGATCTGGTAAGTAGCCGGAGCTTTGGGGCAGATGGCTACAGATTTATTGGACAACAGGAATGGGCCATGAGAGTGGCCAGATGTGTTGAAAACTAGATCAGGGGGCACCTGGGTGGCTCAGTCGGTTAAGCGTCTGCCTTCGGCTCAGGTCATGATCCCGGGGACCTGGGATTGAACCCCACATGGGGCTCCTGGCTCAGCAGGGAGCCTGCTTCTCCCTCTCCCCCACTAGCTCATGCTCTCTCTCTCTCTCTAGCTCTCTCTCTCAAATAAATAAATAATCTTAACAAAAAACTAGATCAGATATTATAAGAGGCAAATGCATGTGCTGTATTTCCAATTTTTTACCACTTTATTGAGGTATGATTAACATGTAAAAAGCTTTACATATTTAATGTATACAACTTGGTGAAGTGGGGGATAGGTAGGTACCATCACCACCATCAAGGCCATAAATATATTCATCTCCTCCCGAAGTTTCCTCCCTCCTCCATTATCATTATTATATTGTTATTCGTGTGTGTACCTGTGTGTTAAGAACACTTAAGAACTACCCTCTTAGCAAATCGTTAGCTAGAGGCACTATGCTATATAGCAGATCTCCAGAACATATTTATCTTGCATAATTGAAACTTTGTACCCTTTGGCCTTCACTTCACCACCCCCCCCCCCCACCCCAGCAACCACTTCTACTCTCTGCTTCTATGTGTTTGTTTTACATTCCGCATATAAGTAGATCAACTGCGTATCTAACTGTATGGACCTCTGCAGGTTATGAAGTCCTCCTTCCTTCATACATTATCTCATCTGTCCTTATACCAACTAGGTAAATGAGGAATTATTATTCTCCAATTTTAACAGATGAGAAAACTGAAGCTCAGACAAGTTAAGTGACTTGCCCAAGAGCATCCCCAGAGTGACACAGCTCGGCATAAAACATAAGTCTTCTGACTACAAGTTCAGTACTCTTTCCAGAGGAGGAATGCCCAAATAACATTATAAGGCATGCTGGTATTATCTTATATGCAATGGCTCCAGCTTCTAGAATTTTATTTTAAGTAAACTCTACATCCAATGTGGGGCTTGAACTCATGACCCCAAGGTCAAGAGTAACATGCTCTACCAACTGAGTCAGCCAAGCACCTCTCCAGCTTCTAGAATTTTAAAGGTCCCCTTTCAACCTGTACTAAAAGCTAGACCTAAAAGGAGAGGAAGTAGGGAAGAAGCTTTTAGTTATACCATTGATTTAGGCAAAAGATGCAGGCAAAACATAATGTTCTAAAATTTTCATGTGTCTCATAAAAAGGAAGGTAAAACTAAAGAAGAGAGCTAGACAAGATGAACTGTAAGAATATCATATTATTATCCAATTTTCATGATGTGATAATAATTATTAGGTAATAATACATAAGACTCAGGTACTACTTATTATTAAGACACTTACATAAGCACTTACAGTGCTTACCATATTCTAGGTACTGTTTAAGTATTTTAGATATGTAAACTCATTTAATCCAGCCTCTAAGAGGCAGGTACAATTATGATTTCCATTTTATAGACGAGAAATTGGAGGTACAGAGAGGTTAAGTAAGTTGCTCAAAGTCACACAAGCAGGATGTGATGGAGCCATGATACAAAGCCAGAGAGCTGGACTTCCCAGGGCCACTTAACCACTATACTGTAACAGTAAGCCTTTTCCAATGCCTGCAAGACTTCTAAGAACAGCCAGACTTTGCTTTGACTTAAGCTGGCGATGTGCCTCCTCACCATGTTTCCGTAACACCTTACACATTCCTGGTCTAAACACTCCTCACATTTTCTGTTAATCACTTATTTGTCTTTCTCCATAGTCTCAAAGGTATGGAGGCAGATGCTGTGACTTGCTCATTTACCACTGTCACCCAAGCACGTGGCTCAATGCTTGGACCACTGTAGTTGCTCAATGCAGACTTATTCAAATAATTATTAATCTCACAAGCTCTTCTATAGTGTTGACCATGTGCCAGGTACTGTGCAAAGAGTAAATACTTAAAAATCCTATGAGGTATGTACGATTTTACAGATAAGGAAACTGAGGCACAGAGAAGTTGAGTAATTTGAACAAGGTCATGAACTAGCAATAAGTAACAAAGTCAAGATTATAACCAAGGCTGTCTGACTTCGGAGCCCATGTTCTTCGCTACTAGGCTGAGTGAATACATGAATGAATGAATGCATGAAGTATCTATCTGGGGCGCCTGGGTGGCTCAGTCATTAAGCATCTGCCTTCGGCTCAGGTCATGATTCCAGGGTCCTGGGATCGAGCCCCACATCAGGCTCCCTGCTCGGTGGGAAGACTGCTTCTCCTTCTCCAGCTCCCCCTGCTTGTGTTCCCTCTCTCGCTGTGTCTCTCTCTGTCAAATAAATAAATAAAATCTTTAAAAAAAAAAAAGAAATATCTATCTGTATGTACTATAGAATCTGGGGTTGCTGTTCCTTAGGCTTTTGTGGTCAAGTAGTTTTCTTAGTGGCTTCTTCATGGTTTCCTTTATGGCTTGGATTTGTTACTTTTCTTTGGCCTCCTCCAGTGGAAAGAGGATGGACATTACAATTGCAACTTGGCTGAGTGAAGTACCAGATATTTCTGTCTCAGTTGTTCTGCTTTTTCTTTAGTCTCTACAAATGTCTCAAGGTGAAAATAGCTGTCTAAATCTTTGGAAAGGAATTAAAGAACTGAATTCTCATAGCATTGCAAGATGTCAGTA
This sequence comes from Phoca vitulina, assembly GCF_004348235.1. Lineage (NCBI taxonomy): Eukaryota > Metazoa > Chordata > Mammalia > Carnivora > Phocidae > Phoca > Phoca vitulina. The sequence goes on from NW_022589707.1 coordinate 10,953,247, forward strand.
GAGTGTCAAGTGGGAAAAAATGGCTAAAAGATTATTTTATTTCCAAACATGCAGCATTTTGCTGATATCCTCAGATTCCAAGCAAATTGTGAAAAACATTGAAATACAATTAAACATACATATTTAAATATTTAAACAGAAACTTCTACTATGACATTTTTATAGCTTATTATTTACTTGGTTTATTCTATAAAAGCTTATGCCATGAAAATAGGATCCTCGTTTCTTAAATACTGTTAGATACCTATTAGAATACCAGGAGGAAAAAAAAATGCACCGTTGGGAAGTAAATGTGCCTGAACATATAAGGTTTTTTCTTTTTATTCTTAAGTCTCTTTATTGGTATTTCAAGGACTTGGAATGAGAAAAATCACACAGAACTGTGCCCCGAACAATGGAGCAAGAATTAATCATGATCAGTCAAGTGTATATTTTCTCCCACTTTATTCTCATCAGAGTCTGAAATATACAGGCCACTTCAGTGTGTGGCACTGGGCTTCATGGGCCTGATGGTGCTCAGTAAATACTTGTTGAAGAGAGAGTAACAGAAGGAAAGATACAGTTCGATATCCAACCCCTATGTTCCAGAATGGCTCTTCAAAAATGCAGATCAGCCTCTCCAAAGAAATAAAGTGAAACCAAAAATCCTGTTTTCCCAAAGTTTTTGCGGCAATCAAACCCAGAGGAGAAATCAGAAAATCTTTAAACCACAAACCAAAAGTCTTTATTTATTTATTTATTTTTTTTTTTGAGAGAGAGAGAATGAGAGAGAGAGAGCATGAGAGTGGGGAGGGTCAGAGGGAGAAGCAGACTCCCTGCCGAGCAGGGAGCCCGATGCGGGACTCGATCCAGGGACTCCAGGATCATGACCTGAGCCGAAGGCAGTCGCTTAACCAACTGAGCCACCCAGGCGCCCAAACCAAAAGTCTTTAAATGGAGTAGTTTTTCAAGGTCTTCCAGATGAACTATGAATTATTATAGTCTTTGTCTCTGTCTCTGGATTTTCCCCCAGTAGAAGGAATTTATTTTGGTACCACATTGAGTGTACAGTGCAAAGAATCTCTCCCTCTCATCTTACCTCTCAAGCCAACAAATTCCTTCCCCAGAAGGACTATTACTAGTTTCTTGTATATCCATCTGGAGATATTCTTTGCATATACATTTTTTTTCACAAATGATAATATACCGTACATAAACTTCTGTCCCCTGCTTTTTTTCACATACCAGGACATGATGGACAGGGCTCCACACCAGTGTATACACAGATCTGTATCATCCATTTACGTGACTCTGTAGACTTCCATTATTAATATACCATAATACCTCTAGCCTGTCCACCAGCATTGGACAGTTGGAACTTACCTCTTGCTATTACAAACAATGCTGAAATGAACATACTCAAACATATAGACCACAGGTATTTTACAGGGAAAATAACATTAGGTAAACACTGAAAAAGGAGGTTCTTTGAAACCTTTTTTAGGGTACTTATTTCCAAGGGCATATTAATGATCAGTTCATTGTGGTGAGAACCTGCGTTCAATCTTGCATTGTCTTGACTTGAAATATAGTCCATAATTTCTTATTATTTCTTAGACATTTTATTTATTTATTTATTTATTTATTTATTTATTTATTTATTTATTTTTAATTTAAGTAGGCTCCACACCCAATGTGGAGCTCAAACTCACAACCCTGAGATCAAGAGTCACATGTTCCACTGACTGAGCCAGCCAGGTGGCCCTCTTAGACATTTTATTTTAAACATTACTTTTAAGAATAATTTAAAAGCTAGGATAATGTAGGTTTCCTCCAGAAAACTTTTGTTTCCTTCTACCAAGTACTTGATTGGGCTAGCAGTCAAGGGCAGGACTGGGTGACCTACGTGACCCGCTGGAGAGTATCTGCCCTTACATTCTAAGTAGGGCATTCCAGGTCCCAGTCAAGTGCAGAAGGTTGAATTCTAACCCGTATTCCTTTAGCCGCAGGTTCCATGAAGCCACCCCACTTTTCAGCTGTTCCCCTTAAATAAACTAATGGTCCTAGGGCACAAGCAGTAGTCCTTCAGCATATTTAACAAGTAGGGGGGATCTTTATCTTTGGCACCCCAAAGACTTACCTTTGACCATTGGCCAAAGGCAGGCTTGTCTCTTAGATGCTTTTTTTTTTTTTTTGCATAAGCAAATGCCCCTTGGACAGAAATGGCCTCAATTCATCTGTTTAAGCTCCAATTCCTTCCCAGGTCAGGGCCCACTATATTATTATGACTTTGATGCTTTTTAGTAAACACTTCCGGCATTTATCCAAAAAAAAAAAGTTTTTTTTTTAAGATTTTATTTAGGGACGCCTGGGTGGTTCAGTTGGTTAAGCATCTGTCTTCGGCTGAGGTCATGATCACAGGGTCCTGGGATCGAGCCCCCATCGGGCTCCTTGCTCAGTGGGGGGCCTGCTTCTCCCTCTGCCTGCCGCTCCCCCTGCTTGTGCTCGCGCTCTCTCTGACAAATAAACAAATAAATAAATAAATAAATAATCTTTTTTTTTTTTTAAGATTTTATTTATTTATTTGACAGAGAGAGACACAACGAGAGAGGGAACACAAGCAGGGGAGCGGGAAAGGGAGAAGCAGGCTTCCCGTGGAACAGGGAGCCCAATGCAGGGCTCGACCCCAGGACCCTGGGATCATGACCCGAGCCGAAGGCAGATGCTTAATGACTGAGCCACCCAGGCGCCCCAATAAATAAATAATCTTAAAAGAAATAAATATTTTATTTATTTATTTGAGAGAGAGAGATAGTGAGAAAAATCATGAGCAGGGGGCAGGGAGAGGGGGAAGCAGGTTCTCTGCTGAACAGGGAGCTCAATGTGGGGCTTGATCATGACGTGATACCCTGGGATCATGACATGAGCTGAAGGCAGACGCTTAACCAAGCGAGCCACCCAGGCGGCCCTATCCAAATTCTTTTTAATGGTCTTTAGTGAAAGGAAAAAAATGATTTATATTTAAAGAGCCCCCAAGAACCAGGAAGTGGAGTAAGATCTGGATGGTCCCTCTTTCAGTGTCATGGTAAATTAGATGATCGTTCAGCAAATATTCACTCCACCCAAACTCCATGAGAGGAGTCTATCTCCCAGTTCTTTTGATTTGAACTTGGTCATGTGATTTGCTTTGCCTACTGAGATGTTGACAAAGTGGTGCAAGGAGAGGCTTCAAATGTACCTGTATATTTGGGCCTGCCATCCAGCATCCCAGCATCTCTGCACTACCATAAGAACTTTGCTCAGGAAACTGCTGCCCTTCAGCCTGGGCCCCAGAATGAATACAAATGAAAGCAATCCTGAGCTGAACCCACAGAGGAGACAATCCCAGCTGGATTTGCAGTTTGAAGCAGAGCCCCTCAGATGAGCCCAGTTTAGATACGCTGACCCTCAGCTGACCTGCAGCTGCCAGAGAGAAAATAAATGATAATTTTTTTTTTAAAGATTTTATTTATTTATTTGACAGAGATTGACACAGCGAGAAAGGGAACACAAGCAGGGGACACAGGAGAGGGAGAAGCAGGCTTGCCGCCAAGCAGGGAGCCCGATGTGGGGCTCGATCCCAGGACCCCGGAATCATGACCTGAGCTGAAGGCAGATGCTTAACGACTGAGCCACCCAGGCGCCTCCAAATGATAATTCTTTTAAGACACTGAGTTTTGGGGGTAATTTGTTACACAGCACTTTTGTGGCAATAGCTAATCAGACAAGTAGCCTAGCAAGAAGCTGGCTCACCAGATGGGCATTATTGCAACACAAAAAAAAAGGCCATTATCAGAACCTGAGCTCCAGAAGCTTTTTTTTGCTGACAGTCATTCCCAACCAGGAGGTTCTCGTTATGCATAATTGCCTAGATGTCCCCCCCCCCATCCCCCAATCCCATTCTCTCTATGTACTTAAAACATCACAGTTGTGTGGTCCTGGGACCACCTCTCCCCCCCACACACACTTTTTTGCAAGGGTATACCAGTCTATTCATGCCAGGTGTAAATTAAGCATATGTCTGTGTAAGATAATGAGGAATGCTACCTTGCTACATCTCCAGTATGTTCTCCCCACCAAATCTTATTTTGCATGTACACTATCCAGCACTTAGTGATATGTGTGCAAGGAAAGGTTGATCAGAATCATCTGTTCTTGTTTTTTTTTTTAAGATTTTATTTATTTATTTGACACAGAGAGAGAGAGACCACGAGAGAAGGAACACAAGCAGGGGGAGTGGGAGAGGGAGAAGCAGGCTTCCCGTTGAGCAGGGAGCCTGATGCGGGGCTCGATCCCAGGACCCTGGGATTATGACCTGAGCCGAAGGCAGACGCTTAACGACTGAGCCACCCAGGCGCCCCTGGTCAGAATCATCTTGCTTGCTATTACCGAAAGCCAGAAATCCCACAGGGTTAAAAACCCATTCCACAGGGCGCCTGGGTGGCACAGTTGGTTAAGCAACTGCCTTCGGCTCAGGTCATGATCCTGGAGTCCCGGGATCGAGTCCCGCATCGGGCTCCCTGCTCAGCGGGGAGTCTGCTTCTCCCTCTGACCCTCCCCGCTCTTGTGCTCTCTCTCTTTCATTCTCTCTCTCAAATAAATAAATAAAATCTTTAAAAAAAAAAAAAAACCCATTCCCCAAACTTAGCCAATTTTACTGTTTTTTGTCATGTGCATTTTTAAATCGTTTCCGATTGTTATTGCTGATATATAGATGAATGCTATTGATTTTTGTAGGTTGATGATGAATCCAACAACCTTGCTGAAATCTCTTTCGTTTTCATTGTTTGTTCATATATTCTCTGGAATTTCTCCACTGACAATCATAATATCTGTATATAATGAGAGTTTTTTCTCTTTCTTCCTAGTTGTTGTAGCTCTTGTTTCCTTTTTATGTCTTTTTACATTGGCTACACCCTCCAGTTTGACATTAAATAGTAACTATGGTAATAGTGAACGTTCTTGTCATGTTTTAAAGAAAATGCTTTTGAAATTCCCCCATTAAGTGTAATTTTTGCTGTAGGTTTCTAGTGGATTAAGGAAGTTCCCTTTTATTCCTAGTTTGCAAAAATGTAAATTTTAATCATTGAGCATTGACTTTTACTGAAAGCTTTTTCTGCATCTATTAGAATGATCATATGTACTTTCTATTTTAATCTGTGGATTTGGTAAATTATACTGTATTTATCTCTGTAAGTGGAAAAGTTGAGTAAGAAAAGTTGAGTAAGAGAGATATTATCTATTTCTTGAATGATTGCAAAATATTAGTGTCTGCAAAATATTAGTGTCTTTCAGGAGGGGAAACCTGACTACTAGTTCAATTCTTTGATGAGTATGTCCTTGAATAATATAATTATTTTTATTGCAAAACATATCACACAAAGGAGTACAAAATGTATTTGCGTCTCTTAAAAATAATACTAACATGAACACCTGTGTGTCTACAGGATCCATCAAGAAACACACCAGCACCAAGTTCTCAGGTCATGGCCCTTTTTCTCCCCATAGAGATAACTGAGTGCTGAATTTTGTATAAAACATTTCTTTGTTTTTCTTTGTAATTTTAACTCTATGTATCTCTGGGCAATATTATTTAGTTCTGCCTATTTTTAAACTTTGTATAAAATGTATCATATTGTTGTTACATATATTCATCTGTGACTTTCTTCCTTTGCCCTATATTTTGTTTCTGAAAATCATTCTTTGAGGGGCACTTGGCTGACTAAGTCAGGAAAGCATGTGAGTCTTAATCTCAGGGTTATGAGTTCAAGCCCCCCAGGGGGCACAGAGCCCACTTAAAAAGAGAAAATCAGGGATGCGTGGGTGGCACAGTTGGTGGGTGTCTGCCTTCGGCTCAGGTCATAATCCCAGTGTCCTGGGATAGAGCTCTGCATCCGGCTCCCTGCTCAGTGGGGAACCTGCTTCTCCCTCTCCTTCTGCCTGCCACCCTCCCCCCCTCCCCGGCTTGTGCTCTCTCTCTCATTCTCTGTCAAATAAATAAATAAAATCTTTAAAAAAAAAGAGAGAAAAAAATTCTCTGAAATTGAAATGCGTAGCTGTAGTCCTTTTTTTTTTTTTCTGTAGAGTATTACATCATATTAAACTACCCTTATCCATTCTACTTTGATTGACATTTGGGTTGTTTCCAGTGCTTTTGCTATTGCAACTAATGCTGCCATTGAATCTCCTGGCATACGGGTGTCAGATTTATACACACTCATTTGTACGTACACCCCCCTGCCCAGGAGTGGAACTGTTTGGCTGTAGGGTAATATATCAATGGGTCATTTGTATTTCCTCTTAAATGAGTGATTTAAAAAAATATTAAGCCAGCGAACTACAGCCTGTGGGACAGCTACCTATTTTGGTAAATAAAGTTTCATTGGAACCAGGGCCAGGATTAGGGGAAAGGAATTGAGGCAGGGTTTTCTAAATTTAGTGTTGGATCTTCTAATTTTTATTGTAATATTTTGCTTGTCGTGGAATTTTTTGCCTTAATTTTGATTTTTAAAAATGTTACTTATTGGGCGCCTGGGTGGCTCAGTTGGTTAAGCGACTGCCTTCGGCTCAGGTCATGATCCTGGAGTCCCAGGATCGAGTCCCGCATCGGGCTCCCTGCTCGGCAGGGAGTCTGCTTCTCCCTCTGACCCTCCTCCCTCTCATGCTCTCTGTCTCTCATTCTCTCTCTCTCAAATAAATAAATAAAAAATCTTTTAAAAAAAAATGTTACTTATTTACCTTGATTCCTACATCTTTTGGTGCTTGCTTAAATTTTGTGCCCAAGGTGAAGGCCTCCATCGCCTAACCCTAGTCCCAGCCCTGCCCTAGTCTAAGCCACTTCTCATCTCCAGGCTGTACTTCTGCAATAGCATCCAAACTGGTCTCTCCACTTACACACTTGCCACTTATCTTCGATCCATTCTTTACAGGGTAGCCACTCTGACCTTTTGGAAAGACAAATTGATTTACGTTACTCCTCTGCTCCAAACTGTTCAATTGTCTCTTACTCTAATTGGAATAAAGTCCAAATCCCATGTAGAACCCCAGATAATCTGGATTTTGCCTTCTTCCCTAACCTCATCTTCTACTGCTCTGCTTTTGAATGCCCCAGCCTCACTGGCTAACTTTCCATTTCTGGAATATGCTAACTTTCCATTTCTGGAATATGCCTCCTGGCCTGACACAGGCAATTCTTTAAATGGGTGATCCTTTCTAAACCTTTAAATTTTAGATTATCTCTTTAGAGAGGCTTTCCAATCTAAAGTAAATCTCCTCCTGATAGTTCCATTGCTCTGTTCTTTTTCCTTCCTAATACTTTGCCAACACAGAAGTAGAGTTTTATTTGCTTATTACTTTGTTTCCTTGTTCTCTGTCTTCCCTTTTTAAGCCCAACATCTTTGAGGGGTTTAGTGCTTTCCTCCTTACCAACACTCAATACTTAGCACTCCACTAGTCACTAAATAATTAAAATGAAGGAGAAAAGATAAAACTCAGAGTAAATGGGTTTTTGGGAAAAAAAGGCCCCCCAAACAAAGTGGTATTGATATTCATTAATATTAAAGCAATCTGGCCATGACAAGGGACATAAAACTGATCATTTCCTTTGACCCAGTAGGTTTACATTTGAGACTATACCCCAATAGTAACTTGGAAATTTTATTTATTTAAAATATCCACATATTAATAATTTATGAAGGTTGACAAAATTGGAAACAACCCATAGTGCTGGCTGCCCATTAACCCTTCCCTGTTTTCATTCTCTTCAGCCTAGATAGGCCCACCTATACACTGCTGCTGTGTAGAACCCAAGTACATAAGCACTGTTAGAAAAAAATCACTAAGTTGGACAAAATACAATTGCCATAATTTTCAAGTTCACCAATTTCAAATGTGCAATTGTTACTTCTCTGCCATCCTGTAGTTCCTTCAATGAAGCTGTTTCATTCTCTCCAGATGCTGTTTGAATGTTCACTGTTCTTCTCTTATCAAAGGAGTCACCGTCTGCAAGGCCATTTAGATCAGAAAATCCAAGAGCCATTTATGAGCACACTTCCCTTACCCAGTTCATCACCAAGGCCGAAGATATCTTTTTTCCCCCACAAAGACGTATTTATTTACTTCAGTGAGAGACAGAGAGAGCAGGGGAGAGGGGCAGAGGAAGAGGGAGAGAGACACCCAAGCAGACTCCCAGCTGAGTGAGAGCACAGAGCCCAGTGGGGCTCAATCACACAACCCCAAGATCAGACCTGAACTGAAACCAAGAGTCGGACATCACCACCCCGGCACCCCCCAAGGATATCTTGAGTTCATCACCTCTTTGCTATCTTCACTGTCACCCCAATCAGAACCACCATCTGGATACCTGAAATGTTCTTTAAATTACTTGCTCTATTTTCATTCCTGCTTTTCTCCTATCCATTCTCCACACCGTGGAGGTTCTTCTATTTTTTAAAAATGCTTAAAAGGAATTCCTATACATAACAATAAACCGATAGAGCAATTTATAAAGAAAAAGTTATATTCTCCCCCCCACCCCTTTCCAGTTGCAATCCCCCAAGGTAACGAACCACACAGTAAATATTTGATGTGTATGTATCTGCCTATTCTTTTTCTGTGCTGAATGAAAGTGTATTCACATATTTTTGGATTCTTTTCTATTTCTTTCTTTCTTTCTCTCTTTTATTTTTTTTTAAAGATTTTACTTACTTATTTGAGAGAGAGAGACTGAGAGAGAGAGCACATGAGAGGGGGGAGGGTCGGGAGGGTCAGAGGGAGAAGCAGACTCCCCACCGAGCAGGGAGCCCGATGTGGGGCTCGATCCCAGGACCCTGGGATCACGATCTGAGCCAAAGACAGACGCTTAACTGACTGAGCCACCCAGGCGCCCCGCAAGTCAGGTAATAGAATTCAATGTAAACTAACTTTTATTTTATTTTATTTTATTTTTTTAAGATTTTTATTTATTTTTTGACAGAGAGAGCGAGAGAGGGAACACAAGCAGGGGGAGTGGGAGAGGGAGAAGCAGGCTTCCCACTAAGCAGGGAGCCTGATGTGGGGCCCTGGGATCATGATCTGAGCCGAAGGCAGACGCTTAACGACTGAGCCACCCAGGCGCCCCGTAAATTAACTTTTAAAATGACATGAGAATTACATGTTATATGGATAAATCTAAATGAAATGATATACATGTATATACACATATACGTGAAAACTTGGTAATATAAAGCAGTAAAAGGAGGACTGGCGTGAGAGGGCACTAATTTGTTAGCGACCTAGGAAATGGCACTTCTCCGCTGGTAGTCTCTATCAATGAACGACCCTCAGCAGGTGTGGTATTGCCCCCTAGTGTTGCATACTCTAGGAGGTATTATTGGCCCTTAGAGAGCAGAGGCCCGGAACCGAGACTTCTTGCAAAACGTGGGCCTGTTCCTCAATGAAAAATTATTTTGTGTCCCTCACAACTTTGAAAGGCCCCAGTGTAGGTGAAAAACCTGTGTATGACTATCTGTACCCCAAACTTGACCTATTTTACATATGAACACAAAGCTGTTTTTTATTTTTACATAATTCTACCAGCAAACATTTTAGGAATGTATCTACAGAGGACACTGAGGACAGATGAGTGTTGTCCACCTGAGGTGGCCGAAAACACTATACCTGTGTCAGTTGTAGCTTTCACATTCGTGGGGATTTCACTTATAAGTGTAGCCACTTGATTTATGACTTGATTATATTTTCTAGAATGGGTATGCCTGAACATTTATATTGAAACAGAAATCACTGTATTATAAATTACTTCCTTTGTACTTTTTATATTTTATATTTGATTTAAACCCAAATCATGCATGTATGCAGGTTATATTATCTATGAATTTCATTTTAGGCTAATAAAGGAGACATTATGAATGTATTTGTCATTTTAAAAAGGTGTGTTGGGTTAAAACAAGGTTGTGAAACATTGATTTAAATAGATGAGGACTAAGATCCCTTTTAGTTCTTAATGCAATGGACTCTCATCTTTAATAATGGAAAGGATTCCTTTTATTTTGTTCTTTTCATTACTTCATGTTCCACTATAAAACTGGTAATATAAAAAACAAACACATTTAAAAAAAACACGTCTCCTACACTGAATGTTTTTAGATGGTTACCTAAAGGTGAGTTCGAATGATTTCTCGAAGGTTTCCTTGCTAGATAATAATTTCATGATTCTAAAATTTCAAATTTATGGTTGTGAGTTTATCACATGCTTTAAATTTTCACCAAATAATTGTTGTCTCTAGGCTTGATAGTAAAGAGACTGAAACACAAAGAACCAATGTGTTGGGTGCCTGGGTGGCTCAGTCGTTAAGCGTCTGCCTTCGGTTCAGGTCATGATCCCAGTGTCCTGGGATCGAGTCCCACATCCGGCTCCCTGCTCGGCAGGAAGCCTGCTTCTCCCTCTCCCACTCCCCCTGCTTGTGTTCCTGCTCTAGCTATCTCTCTCTCTGTCAAATAAATAAATAAAATCTTTAAAAAAAAAAAAAAAAACAAACCAATGTGTTAAAAAAAATGAAATGAAGGTTTCTCACTATGAGATTAGGTTCACAGATTTAAAATTGCAACCTCTTCCCTTATTCCCCGTCTCTGTTTTAAATTTTTCATCTGTTATGATATACTATGCATTTTAATAATATGTTTTATTTTTATTTATATTTTTTAAGATTTTATTTATTTATTTGACAGAGAGAGACAGCGAGAGAGGGAACACAAGCAGGGGGAGTGGGAGAGGGAGAAGCAGGCTTCCCGCCTAGCAGGGAGCCCGGTGTGGGGCTCGATCCCAGGACCCTGGGGTCATGACCTGAGCCGAAGGCAGATGCTCAACTACTGAGCCACCCAGGCGCCCCTTAATCGATATTTTACAAATTGATTGCGTCCTCCCCCTTTTCCTTCACCCCAAGACAGCTAGAATAGATACAGTCATTCTTAGAATACAAACAGGGAATTTTGTGTTTTACTCACCAGCGTCTTCCCATGTATAGAACAGTGCCAGGCACACAGGATGAGCTCAGTGAATATTTATTGTATGAATGGGCGAAGAATACACGCAATAAGCAAAACTGCGTGCGTGGAGCGCCCCTTTCACCAGAGTCCTAAGAGACAAGCGGGAGTCACCAGGAACTTGATTTTTGTGATTGGGGATTCCTCGGCGCTCGTACGGATTGAGAGTACCTTCTTACATTCTTTAGAATGTACTGATGTGTGGTGCTTTGTGAACTTCATGCACAGAGCTGTACACAGGTAGAACACCAAACTAACTTGCATCGAAGTCCACGTAATCCCAAATTTGTATCATCAGAAACCCGTTTTTGTAAGTGCACGGGTCTATCGTTCTCTTGTGCATCTGTACAGGACAATCTGGGATACTTCTTCACTGGAGATTAACGCTGAGGAGGGGATCAAGGGTGGTGGCTCCGAAACGCGCAAGCAGGAGAAACGACTTAACGCTCACTTTTCGCAAACAGACGCCAATTCAGAAACAAATTCTCACCCTAGATCAAATCCCGCGCTCCTCCTACCGGCAACCTGCCTCTACCCCGCCCCCTTTGATACCTATGGTGGGCGGGGCAGAGAGGAGCCGTTCCCGGCTCCCCCCAAATTGGTTAAGCTCGCCCGAGTTCTGGTATCCCATTTCTGAGCAAACACAGAGGAAACGGAGCAGCCAACGAAGACCACCGACCAAATGACAGCGGAGCTTCACACGCGGACAGAGAACGAAGCAAAACACGAAGAAAGGCAGTAATCCAGCTGCCACGTGAGGCGGGCGATCCCGTCCGCCCTCCGAGCGAGAACTTCAACTCCCGCCTTGCAGCTGGGCGGTTATCCTCCGCGGACTATAATTCCCAGGGTGCTGCGGGAGCGACCGCCCGCCTCTCCTCCCGCCCCTCCCCCGCCCCTCCCGGCCGGATCGGCGTGCGCCTGCGCACCGGAGGCCGGAGGAGTCTTACCCTAATGTAAGATGGTGGCCCGTCTGGCTGTGGAACCCACCGAAAGCTGAGAGTCTGTCTCTCAGCCGTAAAGGTCGGACTCGCTGAAGCAATCAGGCCCGGTTCTGAAGAGTTTTTTCCCCGACACTCGTTCAGTGGTCTCTTGTGAGGACGCGGCAGCGCGTGGAGTCGGCTAAGGGAAAAGCGAGGCAAGGCAGGCGGGTGAGTCTGTGCGGGGCTGGGCTTAGGGGAAACCCGGGGCTGACCGGCTACGAGAGAGCGGAGGCTTCGCTGGGACTGTGCAGGCCGCACCCCCCTTTCTCCCTACCCCCCGCCTCATCTTCACCCTCCTCTTTCTTGGTCTTCCTCCTCCTCCTCTTCTTCCTCCCTCTCCCCTCTACGCCACAGCAGTTACCACCAGGAAAAGGGAGCGGGGCAGAAGGCGGCGCGGCGGCGAGCACCGACTCCTTCGAAAATTTCTTCAATTGGGGAGCCGAGGCGGATTCTCGTCTCCACCTCTCTCCCCTACGTTTCTGTAGGGGAAGAAATCTTGGGTCTCCGTACTCCCTTGTTTCCCCAGCCCTCTCTCCCCTCCCTGACGTCCTTGTCCCCGTAGCCCCCGTCTCCCAAGACCAAAGCCATCCCTTCCACTCTGACCCGAGTTGCTGCTGCTCATCAGTCCCACTACTCATTGCCCACTCGTCCTGCTGTTTGTTTTTTTGCTCCACTGCTACCACTCTGGAGTTAGCCTTTGCCCCCCTCTTGTGCTTGCAATCAGCCCCTACTCTATCTGCCACACTGGCGCTTCTTCCGATTTGCAGTCGTTCCTTTAACCACATCTGTCATTTTAAAGCTGCCCCTTAAGTATCCAGATTATGCTGCTGCTCGTTCTAACCCACCTGTTTCACAGCTTTCTTGGGAATTGTCTGTTCCTTCCGTCTTTTCTATCCAGATTCTTTCAACATACACTTCCAGAAAAAAAGGGATGCCCCGTGTTGGCCCCTGAAAAGTCAAGTTGGGAAGTGAATTGAGTGAGGTAGGATACACTTAAACGTTATGAGTGAAGATCACTTATTCAGGCTACTCGGGAGAAGAACGTTTTCTTTTGGCTTTCAGTGATCTATTTGTGGATTTTTCGCTCTGTTGGGACGTGGGGATTTTTGTGTGGTGGTTTGTTTTTTTTTTTTTCTTTTCCCTTCCCTTCTATTTTTGACCGGCTTCTGCCTGCTACTAAGCATTCTACTGAATTACCTTTCCCCGGGACACTTAATGTGAACTCTGATTATACCAACAAATATTAGCCTAGGCATTTCAAAATAAGATAAATCTGGCATACAACCAAATTAATCTGTGAACTCCACAAGAAAATACGAGATTTTGATTATCTGCTAGTTATATGTGGGTTACAGATCCTTTCCATATTGAAAATTGATTATTGACTGAGTTATATTGAGGATCGGCTTAATTGAGGACATATTTATGGTTCGGGTGGAAATTTCCTTTCCAGCCAATATCAGACTTAGTATTTTTGGATTTGGGAAGTTCTCTCTTTTAACATAAATTGTCTTCTCTCGAAAATTCATTGGGTATGTATGCAAAAGAAAAATGAATTTTTTTTTTCCCCAAAAGTAAATCCCCATTTTTTTCCACAGAAAAGAAGGGGGCTGGGAAAAGAAATGACAAAGCTATACTCTTATATGCATTTGTTGGCACTCACTGTCATTATTATCTACATTAAAAAGCAGAAAACTAGGAGCAAGGGGTGGCTGATGATGTCCATTTTTTGATGAAAGCAAAATTGAAATGCCCTGACTAATGGTATGAGGAGCCTGTAATCACACCACTGTGAAATAAAAAATTATCAGAAAAACAAACAGGATTACATAGATCAGATACATACATTTCAACATTTCAAGTTTAAACATAAATAAGACACTGTGTTATATGTAAAAATGTTAAAAGTCACAGTAGCAATTTCATGCATCAGTATACCTCTTACTTGCAAAAGTAATAATACCTTAAGTGTAAATACAAATACATACAGTTACCCTTTTAATCACTTTTTCACATTGCTGTATTTTGATTTTTATAAATTTTACCTGTAATACTTGAGGAATCTTCATTTGGCATTCTATTTACTTGATTGTGATAAATGGTCTGCTTTATCAAATATAAACCAAGGTTAGAAGAGCTGTTTATAAAATTTCCTTCTTCTTTTAGCCACTTAAGCCCCAATTTGGGGAAACTAACTAAATCCCTACTCTCTGAGACTTGTAAGCAGTTTATATAGCACGCCTTGTCCTGAGTTATAACTTGAGGTTTTTCTTTAAAAAATTACTTGTATTTAGTTTATCAGTAGGAACATGTTTAATACAATTGATCTTCAACTCTAAGTAAAAGTACCTATCATTTTCTTTTGTCATACACTGGTGGAGAAGCTTTCCACTTTGTACCTGCAAATAATACCAACACACAGGTTTAGGAAACCCTTAGCAGTCATACTTGGCTGATTTGTAAGCAGTGTGTTCTAGGAGAGGACTGTTCGGCAGAAAAGTGTAAATGATTTTAATACATCTTTTGTAAAGATATTTTAGCTCACTAAATACATTCTCAAGTAATTTTCTTCACTCTATACTTTCCTCTTGCAATCATTAGATTCTTAGTTTCTGCACTTGAAAGTCAAAATGAATTCACTTTGGGATCTTTAGTACATTTGAAGGAGGTATTTAAATTTTTTTGACATTTTGATAGGAAATTGGGAGCTGTAATTTCAGAATATTTTTTTATCATTTAAGTTTTTAGATATAACTTGAAGAACATTGCAACTTCATACTTCGTGGATTTGGTTTGTTCTTCTTTGTGATGGGTTGGAATACTTTCTGCCAGGTTCAATAGTTGAATTCTTTAGATGAATAGATGATTTCTATAGGAAGGTTTTTGAACATGAATTACTTTAAATTAACTTATTTTAAATTAACTTATATAAAATTTGTTTCCATAAAATTGCATAGACAAGTCTTTAATTTTATTAGGATGAGATAGTTATAATCAAATCACAAAATGCAGGAAAAGAAAATTTTGTACTGTCCTTCAGCTTCACTAGCAATAACTTTCAACTCATTGCTTTGTAAAGGAGAGTGTTGCTTAAGGATGAACTTCTTTCATTAGGGGATTTTATTTTAAAAATGATTTTAAATGGCTTAAGAGAATGAAGAAAACATTTTCTCAAGGCTTCCCTTTTCTTCCCTACTCCTGGTTTTAAGATGAAGCTACACTCTTCATTTTACTGTGTGTGTGCACGTGTGTCTTGTATCTGCAAATAATACTCAATTGAATCTATTTCAATTCATGTTATTATTTTTATAGACCATTCAAGTGAAATAGAAAGTTTTAATTTGTTAAAACTTCAGCTTCTGCTGAAAATTCAGTTAGCTTTCTGTCATTAAGTGTAGTACTGTCTTGACGTTTTGTGAAGGAAGATACATTTAGCTCAGTTGGTTCCAAAGAAAAACAGTAGGGAAATAGGTTATAGAGATTTTTCGTGTTCTAGAAATAGTATAACTAGAATGTACCACATACTTTTCTCAAAGGATTTCTTAATCTAAGTGGAGCTTGTAAATGGTTTTTATCCCACTGGAATAGCATGTATTGGATAAAACTTAACACATTCTGAGATTTAAAAAATTTTATGTACTTCAGAGATACTAAGAAAAATCTGCAAATGCCCATTCTTATATATAAAATGTGTCAATATGTCAATATCCCTGGTATCCTAAAGATAGTTCTAAATATTTTTTTCTTGGAAGTTGAGATTATACAAATTATAAAGATGGCATAATTTACTCAATCATGTAGTGATGCAAGGAAAGAAGATAAGTGGGACTTTTTAATCACATATTTAGTGGTTTTCTGAAAGAACTTTTTTCCAAATTGCTTTTAATCTTATTATGTGGTCTTTATTAGAAAAGAGTGTGTGGTAAATGTTAACTTTTTTAAACGTAGTAATATAATTCAGTGGGTTTTGTCACATTTCTTTTTCATGGTATAATTCTTTTACTTTTTAATCAGAAATTAGTTTATGGAAGAGAAAATTTAAACACTGTTTTGGCCCTTGGATTAGCTTTCCCATAGCAGTTTTTTTTTTTTTTTTTTCCATGAGAAGGGGAGAACATAGATGCTACCAAAAAAATGATGATTACTTTTACTTGCTAGAAAAAGTTAATTTTCAAGATAGTACAAGTACAAGGGAATTTGAGGATGAGTTTATTTTTCTCCTAAGAACTGTATTTGTGAGGAAGGTTTCGTTCTTACTAAACTCTGTTTATACAAGAGTGTTGTCCTGTTTTAAACTTTAATTGCCTTGGGTGATGAGGAGATGATACGTTGCTATGAGGATAAACCTTGCTATTTGTTTATATGTCTGTCAGATATCGTTTCAAAAACAAATATGTTTTTTTAGTTATGGCAACTAAAGTCTTACCTCTTGAGTGTTTAGAGACAGTATGGGGAGGGAAAATCAAAATAATCATATTATTTTATTCCTAAAACCAGTCTGGAAAAAAAATAAGTCAAGGCAAAATAAGCAGTGTAATTAGAAGAATAAAATGCCAGCATTTAAAGGTAGCTGGTGTTGCATTCCTGCTTTTGGAAGAAGTTAATGAATGATGTTGTAGGGAAAATACTGATTGAAATTTGAAAAGTAGCTATAGACTGAAATATCAAAGGGGTGGAGCCGTTCCTTAGCAGCTACAAACAGATACATTGTCATTAAGCCAAATATCTGAAATTTCTTAACAATGTTTTTCAGTCTTTGGAATAAAGAGGAAGTGCTAATTTTTCTGATTATTTAAGAACCTTCTAATTCATTCCCTGTTGAGGGCAGTAGGTGTCTTCAGATTGTGAGTTTTCTGAAATAATACTGGCTGACTTGTGTTATTGAACATTGATTGTAGCAACTTTTTTTTCCTACCGTTTGTATGCTTATGACTCTTTCCTGATGTTTTTTATTTTTTGAGGTTTGGGTGGACCTTTTTGTGAATGCTGTGATTGAATGAAAATTTGAAACGTAAACAGTATTGCTTTTGGTAGTAAGATTAATTATTCTTTTGATAGAGAACCCCTCCCATTTTGATCCCATTTTTTTCCTTTAATTGGTTTTTATTCTTAGAATTAGGATGCTGCAAGTTCCCTGTCAAATTAGATCTTTCCAGAAATTTTTTTCTTACTCTGAATTGGGACCTAGGTATTTGTTGAGTAAAGAAAATGTTATATTTCGGTTTTGTCATTTAAAATGAAGTAAAGACATTATTAGTACTTTTTAAAAAATAAATGTATTAATGTGAAAAATTTTAAACAAGTATAAAAGTAGACACCAACTTTGGGGCGCCTGGGTGGCTCAGTCGTTAAGCGTCTGCCTTCGGCTCAGGTCATGGTGCCAGGGTCCTGGGATCGAGCCCCGCATCAGGCTTTCTGCTCAGCGGGAAGCCTGCTTCTCCCTCTCCCGCTCCCCCTGCTTGTGTTCCCTCTCTCACTCTCTCCCTCTCTCTGTCAAATAAATAAATAAAATCTTTAAAAAAAAAAAAAAGTAGACACCAACTTCTTTTTAGTTGTCACTCAGCTTCAAAGATTATTACCTCATAACCCGTCTGGTTTCACCTATATCCCTACTTTACCTCTCATCCCTCTGCTCTTTGACCTAGATTATTTTGAAGCAAATCCTAGTCATCACATTACTACATTTGTACTGGAACTCTTTTGACATAATAAAATAAAATATCTTGATATTTTATCAAGATTATTTAATCAACTTGTCAAATAGTCTTGGAGTACTTATAGATCCACTTTCTGTGCTATGACCCAGCCTCTTAAGAGTTTATTATCTTGTTGGGTAAACTTTCATAATAGTACAACTAGCACTATCCAAAGCAGTATCCAAATAATGTGCGGTATACATAGTCTGGGTCCATTATGTCAGCGTAGGGATATCTTCAGACTGAAGTTCTAGGAGTGAGGCTTCTTAGAGAAAGTGGGACTTGAATAAAAATATATATACCATCTGCATAGGGAGAGCATCTCTAGAAGGAGCACATTCCATATGTGAGCAAACACTGGCTGTGACCAGCATGATATGAGAGGGACGTAAGTAGTCTGACCTCAGTGGAACAAGGTCTTAATTTCTGGGAATGGTGTCAGATAAGTTAGTATACTAGGGTAGAGCTAGGTTTGAAAGGTATATTCAGTGTCAGGTTGAATTTGATCTGCTAAACTGTAAGGAACCATTAGAGTTGGCCAGGAGGCAGGAGATAACATATTAAAGGTGCTTTTTTTTTTTTTTTGAAGAAAAATTGCCTTTCAGTAAGGTGCATTATATTTTGGGGTTGACAGTTAAGTTGAATGTGAAAAATTAATGACTAGGCCACTGAGGTAAGGGGCCATGGAGAGAAGTTAGTGTTGAAGTTCTAGAGGATTTGGCAGCTAATTTATTTCATTTTCTCTTCAGTCCCTTACATTCAGAAATAACACCAAGGTTTTAAAGAATCGAGAACTGAAGAAATGTGGTTGATTTATCTCTGATAGTAAACTTCAATTTATTATCCAGGCCTAACTTTTGGAAGGGAAGTGATGCATGATACTCGATATATAACAACCTTAAAAAAATTCTGTAGAAAATAGCTACATTATATAGCTTTATATTATATAAATTATATAAATAATTTTAGATATTCTTTCACTAGGGAATGAGAGGACAGTGACATGATAGTAAGAGGGGCGCCTGGGTTGCTTGATAGGTTAAGTGTCCTGAGTGTGGAGCCCAACGAACCTGCGTTGGGCTCCACACTCAGCGCAGAGTCTGCTTGAGATCCTCTCCTCCCTCTGCATCCTTCCCCTATGCTTGAGTGCTCTCTCTCTCTCAAAAAAAAAAAAAGAGTCGAGAAGGAGTATTAGGAAACTTATTTGAACAGCTTATAACCAGTATATATTATTAAATATCTGTAAAGTTTAATAATGACCTGATGAGAGCAGAAGAAATGGCAGAAAATTCTGATGAAGTAGGGCACTATTGTCAGCTCCAAGCTCCCTTAAGGATGGATAAGTTTAGGTCAGCAGGCTAGAGAAGAATGTAGGGACATTATTAAATGGAAATGTGTTCTTTGATTTAATTTGTTATACTCTGCTTTGCAAAGGTATTAATAAAAATAGATCTGGCTAAACAGCCATATTTTTATTTGGAATTTTCCTTTTTTTTTTTTTTTAAGATTTTATTTATTTATTTGACAGAGAGAGAGCGCACATGAGCAGGGGGAGGGGCAGAGGGAGGAGAAGCAGGCTCCCCGCTGAGCAAAGAGCCAGATGCAGGACTCGATCCCAGGACTCTGGGATCATGACCTGAACCGAAGGCAGACACTTAACCGACTGAGCCATGCAGGTGTCCCTATTTGGAATTTTTCTTAAGTTACGAGACCCCTAAAGTTCTTTTCTTGTTTTGTTGACCCTTCATTAAACCAACTTTTTCATCCGTTTTGTATTTCTGGAAAATTTTGCATTTGTTTTGTGAAGGAAAATTTTACATTTTGTCTTAAAGCAGGAGAGGGGGAAGTAGATATGCTTCTGGCTTTGTAAATAATCGATGAATAATACTGTACTGCCATTTATTCACTTACTGCTTCCTTCAATATCACATGTATTCCTTCTCTATAGTATATAGCATGTGGATCTTAAGGATTCTCACAGAGTCTGAAAACACCTCAAGCTGAGGGTGCTTGCAACAACTTCAAAATTAATCTTTATTCACCAATCATTTTTGGTCCTGGTATTATAAAAGGTATGACCTACCATAATGCCATGGACCCTTTAGGTACTTAGGAAATATTGATAAGGATACGGATGATGATGCAACATAGTACATTATTGGGACATGTCTGTTTTTCCTTAACATTCCCTCCATCCTACGACCTCCTCACTCCTGGTAACATGACAGAGCTATTTTTGACATTTTTTACTTCTTTATGTAGCTGGTCATGTGTGCTTTCTAATATGGTCAATAGAATGGAAAGCTGTTGCCTTCTTGGGGGTTTAACAGGGGCTTTAATATGTTAATTTTGGATTTAAGATTGAGTTGAGATCCCTTCATGCAGGAAAATCTTGAGAAGGATTGTATATTTTTCTAATTGCCACCAGTGTATGTGGGAGGGAAGTAAGTATCAAGTACACAGTATAGGAGAACCTTAGTATTTGAGAATATCTCAAGTGGTAGCTGCCAATCCATTCTTTTCCCAAGAAATTTTAATTTAGTCCCTTGGGGTATGGAGCCATTTATAAAGGTCCCAGTGGGTGGTAGTGGGGAGAAAATGGTTCCCTGCTCCAAAAAAATCTATCTCAATTTTAATAACTTAAATAAATCTCAAATTATTAATAGTTTGCTTTTTTTTTTTTTTCATTCACGCAATTCTTGGGAAGGAGCTGACTTTGTGTGAGTGGCTTTGGGGTTGCCTTGGGCGGCCAGGCGGGTAGGTATATTGTAAACCCAGGAAAGGGGAGGGGAGGCAGAAAATAAAGTGAGAAGACTTCAGATTCTAGCAATGGCAACTCTGCATTTTTGACTAAAGCATTGTCCAGCTCCTTTGCTGCCTTTGGTTACATACTTCAGGGTTTTTTTGTTTGTTTGTTTGTTTGTTTTTTAAGGTTTATTTACTTTAGAGAGAGAGAATGGGTATGGTGGGAAGGGGAAGAGGGAGAGAGAATCCCAAACAGGCTCCACACTCAGCACAGAGCCTGACATGGGGCTCAGTATCGTGACCCTGAGATCAGGACCTGAGCTGAAACCAAGAGTTGGGATGCTTAACTGACTGTGCCCCCCAGGCACTTCAGGGTCTTTTTTTCTAAGTTAGACTGTTAGTACGAGTTGGGAAGGCTACAAACTTTAGCCTTTTCCAAATCAAACTAGTGTCCTTGTCCAGCCTTGTGCATTTTAACCTCTACAGCTCAAAGCCTGACAGATTTGTCTTTTCTCTGCCAGAAGGAAAGGGGAAACAGGAAAGAGAAGAAAACGATAGGTATGATACTTCTCATCTGCTTATATGTTAGTGATGTATTATTCTAAGACTGTTCTATGGAAAATCCTCTGCCTTTTATTTTTATGTATTCAGTTATAAAATAGCTTTATGAATTTACCAAGTGAGTCCTTAGGAATCTTTTAAAAGGTCTTTCGGGGAGCACCTGGGGGGCTCAGTCGTTAAGCATCTGCCTTTAGCTCAGGTCATGATCTCAGGGTCCTGGGATCGAGCCCCGCATCCGGCTCCCTGCTCTGCGTGAGGCCTGCTTCTCCCTCTCCCACTCCCCCTGCTTGTGTTCCCTCTCTCGCTGTGTCTCTCTCTGTCAAATAAATAAATAAAATGTTTAAAAGAAGAAAAAAAAGGTCCTTAGGTAGCCATGGAATTAGTGATAGGTTGAAGAGTACCTATATAAGTTGATGCTTGGTGGTACTTTTTTGAGATTTCTTGCTGCTACTAAAATCTTCCCTGTCATACTGGACACAGTCCTAGATGTGAGTTTTGCTTCCAAAAAGTAAAGCTAGGAATCTCTTTTTAAGGTAGCTACCTTCCCTGCATTGTATTCAAGTCTGTTTTGATCCTGATGAAAGCAAGTGTAACAGTAAAATACTTTACAGTTATGCTAACAAAAGAACATTTGTTAGTCATGTGTTACCATATATTCTTTTGTCATGCCTAGCAAATATTTTCAGCAGCTTTGGTGAACTCTGAATAATACATGATGTGTTTGTGTTTACAGATTGTGTGTTTTTTTTTAATTTTATGTACTACTAAATTCTACAATTTTTAAAACTTGACATGATATTAAAGGATATATTTTCTTCAGTATTTGGAGAAAGGACTAACTTAAATGATTTTTCATAGTTGAACAGAGTTTTTTTGTTTTTTTTTAAAGATTTTATTTATTTATTTGACAGAGGGAGAGACAGTGAGAGAGGGAACACAAGCAGGGGGAGTGGGAGAGGGAGAAGCAGGCTTCCCGCAGAGCAGGGGTCCTGATGTGGGGCTCGATCCTAGGACCCTGGGATCATGACCTGGGCAGATGCTTAACAACTGAGCCACTCAGGCGCCCCATAAACAGAGTTGTTAATAGCTTCTTGTTTTCTGTGCAAGCCCTTTGAATTGTCCCCTATTTTTATTTATTGCTATTACTGGGAGTATGCAGTGTAGTATGGAGCCAGACTGCCTAAATGTAAATCTTGACTCTACCATTTATTACTTGTCAGACCTAGGACAAGTTACTTTACCCTGTGTGGGCCTCAGCTTCCTCATTTGTAGCATGGAGATGTGAGGATTATCTGTGGAGTAAATGAGTTAATATGTAAAGTGCTTGGAATAGTATTTGGCACATAGTAAACCCTGTGTAAGTGTTTGCTATTATTATACATTATTATACATTTGAAAGAATCAGAAAATGTTCATTTTTGAAGACTTATTTTTTTTATTCAATGCAGTTTTTAATGTTTAGGTACTAGACATATGTTTTCAGTAATTATTTGACAAGCTGGAAACACAAGTAATGTGTTTGAGGGGACAGTCGAAAGACTGGCCTGCCTGGAATTCTTTTGAATCAGGGAGTATTAGAAAATGAAACTGGGTAAGTATGATTAAAAATGATTATGGAGTGTTTTGGACTGAGGCAGAGAAATTTAGATGTGGTTGTTAAGAGAGCAATCATTGCAATCATGGTAAGGTTCTTTTTTTTTTTTTTTTTAAGTCAGGAGAGTGATGTGTTTAAAGTAGTATTTAAGGGAAGATGGTTTTGAGTGTCCTTGGTAGCATAGAATTATTTGATTTTATGTGGACAGAGGGTTTTTTTTGTTTTTGTTTTTGTTTTTTTTTTTTTTTGGTCTGTTCTGTTCACTGATCTACCTTAAATGGCCCAGACAGTGCCTCATAGATAGTAAGAGCTCAATAAATACTTATCGGATGAATGAATCTTTTTTTTTTTTAAAGATTTTATTTATTTGAGAGATAGAGCACAAGTAGGCAGAGTGGCAGGCAGAGGGCGAGGGAGAAGCAGACTCCCCGCTGAGCAGGGAGCCCGATGTGGGACTCGATCCCAGGACCCTGGGATCATGACCTGAGCCGAAGGCAGACGCTTAACAACTGAGCCACCCAGGCGCCCCTCAGATGAATGAATCTTAAGGGAGACTGTGAGTTAACAGAGAGAGAAACACAAAGGACTCAAATTAAACTTTTGGAACCTCTGCCTTTAAGGGGTCGAAGTGAGAAAAGTGTTATTAAAGGAATAATTGGAGAGGTAGAAAGAAGATGGAAAAGTTTAAGTTTCAGAAAACAAAGAGATTTTCCAGTAGAGAGAAGTCACAAAGATGAGGAATAGGAAGATCCAATATGGTATCACTTCAGTTTTAAGAGGAAAAGAAAGTGACGTAGTCCAATATGACATTCAAAGCAATGAGAATAGAGAAAGCTCTTTGGCTTGTGGTGTGATGATCAAGAACGATGTTAAAGCAATTTCAGTAGCCTGGGAACGTAAATCAGATTGGGGGGAAGGTTAAGGAAGGTGTAAGTGCAGACTCTAGGTAAAGACCATTCAGTCTAGAAATGTCAGGAAGACAAATTATAATAGCAGCTTTCATAGTTCTTGAATGTGTACTATGAGTGATTCTATTTATTAGGAGAAAACTTGAGGCAGTTTGTGTTGAATGTTCTTGTTTCATAATAGAGAAGACTTATTACACACGCTGCTTCAGGACTCTTCCACTTGCTAACTCTGTAACTCTCCCTTGTCACATGGAGGTAATGACAGCATGTATTTCATAGATCTGTGGTAAGGATTAAGTTATTGAATCTTTTAAAACACTTAGAACAATGCTTGGTATCTGGTAAATGTTTGATAAATGTTAGCTATTATCATCATCCACTGTTGAGGTATAGAGAGTAGGATTGGAGGTTCACATAGAAAAAGAAAAAAAAGAAATTAATGAAATCATTGCCAAGTAATGTCAAGAACTACATGGAAAGGCCTTAGAACCTTTGCTCTGGCTTTTCCCTCTGCCTGAAGAAACTTTTCCAAATATCCACATAGCTACCTCAGCTCCTTCAGATCTTTGCTCAAATGGTCTCCTTTTCAATAAGGCCTACCCTGACTATTTTTTTATAGTTAGAACCTGGGCCCCTTTCCTTTAATATTTGCATTGTTTTATTTTTTCTATAATATTTATCTTCGTATATATCATATAATCCATTTATTCTTTATATATACTATTTGTTGTTGATTTCCACCTACTAGGGTAAGGATATTTGTTCCCTGATGTATCCCAGGTTCAAGGAATAGTAGTTGGTACATAGTAGTAGGTGCTCAATATATGCTTGCTGAATTAATAAATTACTCTGCCATTGAGGTGGGTTTTCTGAGATTGGTGAACACTACGTAGAAGTTGACCTCAAAGATTTCCTCTCCTTTCTGAAATAAGTCCACTTTGGTAGTGGTTTTCCTGGCAATCTCTTGAGAAATCCATTTAGCTGAGAAAAGGAAAATGTAAGATGAATTTCTTTTTTGCTGCAATAATTATATTTTACATTTGATTAGGTAATAAAACCGTACTGTTGAGTGCTTATTAGATACTAGGTCCTGTTCTAACCTCTTTATTAGTTTTTAAAAATTCTACAACCTTACAAGTACATTATAGTTTCCTTGCAAGCCATCTTTAGGGATGGAGGGGAAGCCCTTTGCCCTGAGACTAAGCCTGCTTCCCAAGACTGTTTGTTGTCTTCTTTTGACAGGGAGCTTCTTATATGTCATTCTTCCCTCCAGCATTCACAGCCTTGACACTATTACTTGCCTGAAGTATATCTGGACTAATCTCATTATATCCTTTATCCCTTTTTATGTCAGTCACCACTAGTCTCATACTTTAATCCCCACAGGGTTCTGAACATTTCTAGTTCTTTCACTCCTCTCCATCATCAGCAAAATTTTTTCTATCCTTGTTTTTTCCCCGAACATTTTCCTCTACTTTCTACTTTCCTGAAAACACTGCTTCCCCTGCAGTCCTCTTACCTGTTGGCTATTAAGTTTTTCATTTTTTTCTTGTATGCCATCATCAAAGGTCAGTGGGGAGTCCCGTGCACTATGATTGAAAACTGTATTTCCCATTCTGACCGCCTCCATATAGGAGTTGAAGAGGGAGCCTGGTTCCACTGAGTCTGAAAAATGAGGCAGTTACTTTCCATTCACCTCCCCTCCCTGAAACTTATCTGTTAACAGGTTATGTTGTCCATAAACCCTTGTTTGCTGTCATCTACTGCACTCTGGGTTACATCTTCTCTTTTCTTGACTGTTAATAGCTCGTAGCTCACTGTTACTCTTGCTGATACTCTGCCTCTTCTCATTCTTCATAATTTCAGCATATGCCATCTCTGATCCTACTACTGTGGCCTTCTCTAAATTATTCTCTAAAGATTTTGCTCACCGTCTCATCTTAGTCACTCACTCCGTGGTTGTATCTTACACCTTCTTATTACCAATGACTTGAACCCTTCCATGATTTTCAATTCATGCAGCCCCTCTGCCATCTATCTTTTCAGCTCATTCTACCTAATACCCTAACGTAACAACCTTTTACTGTCATTAGGACTTTCAGTCCACAGACTGTCCTTTGCCCCCTTGATTTTCTTCTTACCTATTATACATTCATTACCTAGTGATCAATCATTATATTCATTCCCTTTCATATGCCCTCTACTCTCTTGCTCCTTTTTTACTTCTTCATACTTTACTTGGTAAAACATCAACTCTAGTTAAGTCAGATTCTCTCGAGTACTTCACATCGGTACCTGTGTGGCTAAAAGTGACTGAAGAATACAACTATGATGAGCACTCTCAACTTTAAATTCATAGTAAGAAACTTCAGGTGGCCCTTAATATTGTCTGGCAGTCATAGTCTATTTCTTTAATCCATTCATTTTTCCCTCTCCCAGATGACTTAGTTAAACCCTTGCCTTTCTTCTCAGACTTCCAGCCTTCCTCCTCATATTCACTTTCAGTTGATGGACCTGCTTCCTCTTCCATTGAGAAAATAGAAGCCGTCAGAACATTTACAGACTCCACCACCACATCTACATACCTGATGGTCTGACTCACAGAGCTCTGCCCTCCTTCTGTTACTATAGATGAACTGTCTTTACTTCTGTCTAATCCAGTTCCTCTGATTAATGTATTCGATCCCATCCCCTTTCATTTACTCTGAACATTGCTCTAAGCAATTCTCCTCCCTCTCTTCACATCATTAATTTTTCCTTTTCTGGATCATTCCCATTAATGTGCAAACATGCTATCATTTTTATCCTCATAAAAATATCTTCTTTTGCTCTACTCTTTTTCCATTGCAGCAGAATCCCCTAAAGCATTGTCTAAATGTACTTGTTCTGGTTATTTTCTCATGTTTTCTCTGAGAACAGGCTTTGGCCCCTACCACTCACTGTACTAAGATTGTTTTTGTTCAGGTCTCCTAACAATGACAGTGGTAAATCTAGGCTTCCAGTCAGGCTTTGGCCCCTACCACTCACTGTACTAAGATTGTTTTTGTTCAGGTCTCCTAACAATGACAGTGGTAAATCTAGGAATCCTTTCTTTGTATTATGTGATCAGTCTACATTTGACAAGTTATTTTCTCTTCCTCTTTGATATACTTGTTTCATTTACCTTTTAGGATACCATATCCCCTTGGTTTTCCTTAAAACTTACTGGCTGCTCCTCCTTAGTCTTTCTTGGTAGATTCTCTTTGCCTGCCTCTAAACGGTGGATTATCCCAGGGCTCAGTACTTGATTATCTTGTCTATTTACCCTCACTCCCTTGGTGATGTCTACTAGTTTCCTGGCTTTGAATATCTTCTTTTTTGGGGTGGGGTTGGGGGGGCGCTTTGAATATTTCTAAATGTTGATGGGTCTCAAATTCATTTCTCCAGCCCAGACTACTCTCTTCAACTCCAGATTTGTATATCTAGTTGCCTACTTAATGTCTTCACTGGAATGACTGTTAAATATCTCAAACTCAGTATGTCCAAAATAGAATTCATGCTCTTTCCTCCCGTATCTGCCCTCCCCTACCTGCTTCACCCACATAACCTTCCTCATCTCAGGTTGGCAGCTTTTAGTTGCTCAGGCCAGAAACCTTGGCATTATTCTTGACTCTCTTGCTCTCACACATTTATTCCATCAGGAAATTCTTGGCTCTGCCTTTGAAACATGTACAGAATTCACCCAGTTTTCACCATCTCCACGGCCACTGTCATCTCTTGCTGGGTAATTGCAGCAGGCTTCTAAGGGATTTCTCTACTTCTACCCTTTTCTCTATAGTTTGTTAATAATATAGCTGTTAGAATGATCCTTTGAAAACATCAGTTAGATGGCAAGAGATCTTGCACCACATTTAAGAAATTTCATTTGAGTTGATAAGATTAGAGATTGTTCTAGTCTGTTTTATTTTACTAAATCTCATTGGTGCAGATGGCATATTTAGTGTAGACTTTGATTATACCCATTTTTATGGGTGGGCAAAGAGTTGTCAGGGATGGTTCATGGTCTTCCTCTTTTCACTAACCATCCTCTTTTTTTTTTTAAGATTTTATTTATTTATTTGAGAGAGAGTGCCCCTGCATGAGTGGGGGGAGGGGCAGAGGGAGAGGGAGAGAGACAAGCAGGCTCCATGCTCAGTGTCAGGCTTGATCCCAGGACCCCAAGATCACGACCTGAGCTGAAGTCAGATACTTAACTGACTGAGCCACCCGGGTGCCCCACTAACCATCGTCTTTTCAACCCTACACACAGAAAGACTCGACACCTATATCCCTGAAGAAATTGGAAAGAGAAGGTCTGAGTTGGTTACTATTTCAGAAAGTTGCTTTGAATGTAAGAGCGGACCACCCTTTCTTGATAGAGTTCTGCTGTTACTTCGTTACTGCCTTTAGCAGTAACGTCCTTTAGCAAAGTTTGCTTTCTCTCATCCCCTGCCAAATTTCATGTCCTCTCTACCCCTGCCCTTTTTGTTTTTTCCTACTCCCAGATGGAAGTGTTGTATTTCTTAACTTTTGGCTCTATTTGAATTAGTATTTTATACTCTAAACTCTTTTTACGTATCCTGAAACCCATTCTTAGGGCTGGGATAGGAGTTGTTTTTACTTTTGTGAATAGAGTTTCCAATAGAATGATACTGAACATGATAGTAAAAGGGGAATTGATACAAAGAGGTGAAAAAGAAATGATGTGTATAATTGTGGGGAAAATGAAAGTATTTGTCATAATGCTAATAATTTCTGGAGGAGTTATACTGTACTGCATATAAAGAAGCTTGGAGATTGTGGGCAAGAAAGAATTTAACAGTTCATTTTTTAAGTTTCTTTGAGTTCTTTTCTCTGAAGGCACATGTTCTGTAATCAGTTTTCTTTTGATTCCCTTTCAGAAAGTTTTCTTGTATTGGGATCAACAATCATATAAAAATTACGATGTTGTGTATATGTTGCTGTTGATTTCAGATCCTTTCAGATTATTGTACTTGATCTCTTGGTCTGAAGGTAGATATATGCCTGTTTTCTCAAGCCATTTCTTAGACCTGTGTTATCCAATATGGAACCTGTGAGCTTCCTGTGGCTGTTGAGCACTTGAAATGTGACTAGTTTGGGGCACCTGGGTGTCTCAATCAACCGGTTAAGCATGTGACTCTTGATTTTGTCTCAGGTCATGATCTCGGGCTCATGAGATTGAGCCCCATGTGGGGCTCTATGCACAGCATGGAGTTTGCTTGAGATTCTCTCTCCCTTTCCCCCTCCTCTTGCTTGTGCTCTCTCTAAATAAATTAATTAATTAAATACATAAATAAAATATTAAAAAGAAAAATATGGCTAGTCTGAATTAAGATGTGTGCTAAGTGTAAAATACTGGAGTTTGAATGCTTAGTACAGAAGATGCATTTTGAATGCATTGGGTTAAATAAAATTACTTTTTGTTACTTTTTCTTAATGTGTCTAGTAGAAAATTTAAAATTATAGTAGTGGTTTTCATTTCTCTTGGACACACTGCTTACCTTTTTTTTTTTTTTTGGTGATTTTATTTTATTTTATTTTTTTTAAAGATTTTATTTATTTATTTGACAGAGAGAGACACAGCGAGAGAGGGAATACAAGCAGGGGGAGTGGGAGAGGGAGAAGCAGGCTTCGTGCGGAGCAGGGAGCCCGATGCGGGGCTCGATCCCAGGACCTGGAATCATGACCTGAACCGAAGGCAGACGCTTAACGACTGAGCCACCCAGGTGCCCCTGGTGATTTTATTTTTAAGTAATCTCTGTACCCAGTGTGGGGCTCAAACTCACAACCCTGAGAACAAGAGTTGCACGCTCTTCTGACTGAGCCAGCTGGGTGCCCCTAAACTTACCTTTTTCTTTGCCCTAATACTTTCAGTTGTTTTGAACTCAGTTAATGATCTGTTATGTATTCAACTAAAAATGAATTTGGTATTATGTATTTTAAAAGCATTTTTTTCTAAAGTTAAATACTTTTATATTATTGATTTTTTTTTGTTTGTTTTTGTTTTGTTTGTTTGTTTGTTTTTAAGCAAGCAGGGGTTTAATAGTGGTCAGCCTGAAAGTACATTCTGAAGGTGGGAGAAGAGGGCAGGCCCAGAAGTGGCAACTGCCTATATTGTTATACCTTTTTTTTTTTTTAAGATTTTATTTATTTCTTTATTTGACAGAGAGAGAGGGAGTGAGAGAGAAAACACAAGCAGGGGGAGTGGGAGAGGGAGAAGCAGGCTTCCTGCAGAGCAGGGAGCCCCAATGCTCAATCCCAGGACCCCAGGATCATCACCTGAGTCAAGGGCAGATGCTTAACCAGCTGAGCCACCCAGTTGTCCCTATTTTTTTTTTTTTCCAAGTGCCCCTATTGGTATCCTTCTTAGTATTAATGTTCTCAAGCCCTGAGTTTTCTTTTAAGTATTTGACTTTTGCCATACCCTACTCATGGCACTACATAAGCATAAATTATTCTTTATCTCCATTGCCTGGAAGAATTTTGAAGGAGGAACTTAAAAAGTATCAGAATTGATCTTTTATTTACTTTACTTCTTAATATTAGACTATTTAATAGTACATTTTACAGTCCTTCCGTTATTAACGTATAACTTTAAAGGCAATTTGTATCTGGTTAAAAAAAAAAAAAGGATTGAAAATTTTACGTATGAGGAAAGAGATTTTGTCTGCTTAAACACAAAACCCAGCAAATGAATAAACAATCCAAACCCCTGCTGACTCAGTCTGCTGTCTAGGTTTTATAAACTTTGATAAACTTGGGCCTTAGCACCCATTACTGCTGTTTCCCACTCCCCATGTTACAGTACTTTATATAATAAAGATTTAAGTTCATGGTTTTATTTATATTTTCTTTTTACATCTGTTGAAAAAAAGATTTATCTTGGGGTCAGTGAATGTTTTTTACAGAGGTTAAGCTTTGAACTGTGTTTAAGTCCAAGAGGCATATAGCTCAGATCTGGGTAGTGAACAACTGATAATTGGGTAGCTCTGGATTATTTAAAGAGAGATGTTGACTTCTGAGCTCCAAAATATATTTCATTGTAATCCACACTATGTTGTTACCATAGACATATTAACAAAAATGGCTCTGTTAAACATTTGAATATTTACAGAAGAACTATTATTATTATTATTTTTTAAGAGTTTTTATTTATTCATGAGAGAGAGAGAGAGAGAGGCAGAGGGAGAAGCAGGCTCGCCAGCTGAGCAGGGAGCCCGATGCGGGACTCGATCCCAGGACCCTGGGATCATGACCTGAGCCGAAGGCAGATGCTTAACCATCTGAGCCACCCAGGCGCCCAGAAGAACTATTATTTTTATTCTCATCTAAAGAGTCCACGGTACATCCTTAGGTATTGAAAATTATATAAAAGCACACTCACAAGAAGAGTGCAAGAAGTAAAGTTTGGTCCAACACACTTGAATCTTTTTTTTAAAGCTTATTTATTTTTAGTAATCTCTGCACCCATTGTGGGGCTTGAAGCACACTCACAAGAAGAGTGCAAGAAGTAAAGTTTGGTTGAACAAACTTGAATCTTTTTTTTAAAGCTTATTTATTTTTAGTAATCTCTGCACCCATTGTGGGGCTTGAACTTACGACCCCTAGGTCAAGAGTCTCATGCTCTTCCGACTGAGCCAGCCAGGCCACCCCCCTTGAATCTTTTTTAAAAATGACTGAAATTGATTAAAAAAATAGGTTTTATAAACAAGGACAGTTGGGGAAAAGAAGATCTATGGCAAGAAGAGAACAGAGATAATATAGATAATAGGAATTGTAAAAAGGAAGAATGAAAGTGAGCTCATTAAAGTTCACATTCTTAGATGCTCACTGGAAGGATAACTTTGATAGGCTGAAAAAAAGATTTTGCTACTTGTCAATTTTCTGGACCTTAGAATACCGTTTACCTTTTTGTTTTCTCTAAGCTTTGAGCATAAGCCCAATTTCTGTTGGCTGTGCAGTCTTAGATTTAGATTGATCCATAAGAATAATTTGAAGGGGTGCCTGGGTGGCTCAGGAGGTTAAGCGTCTGCCTTCTGCTCAGGTCATGATCTTGGGTCCTGGGATTGAGCCCCCCGTCGGGCTCCCTGCTAAGTGGGGAGTCTGCTTCTCCCTCTGCCCCTCCTCCTGCTCACGTGTATAGGCGCTTTCTCTCTCTCTCCCTCCTTCAAATAAATAAATAAAATCTTAAAAAAAGATTTCTGAATCCATCAATGGTGTGCATATCAACTGTTTGTTCTTTTTAATTGCTGAGTAGTATTTCACAGTGTGGATATACTACAGTTTGTTTAACCATGCATCTGTTGATGGATATATTGGTTTTCAGTTTTTTGGCAATTGCTAATAGAGCTGTTAACATTTGTGTACAGATTTTTACATGAACTTAAGTTTTCATTTCTCTGGGATAAGTGCCCAAGAGCACAAATGTTGGGTCATTAAGTAAGTTCATATTAGTTTTAAAAGAAACTGCAAGACTATTTTCTAGAATTGCTTTATGATTTTGCATTCCCACAAGCATTATATGACTGATTAAGTTTTTTTCCAGATTCTAATGAGATTGTGTATTATCCCTTTTTTTGTTCTGTAGTTCACTCTGATAGATGTGTAGTGATATCTCATAGTTTTCATTTGCATTCCCTAATGGCTAAAGATGTAGAATGTTTTTTCATTTGCTTATTGACCATTCGTATATCGTCTTCGGTGAAACGTCTGTTTGTCTTTTGCCCATTTTCTGATTGGATTTTTTTTTGCTGTTGAGTTTTGAGGGTTCTTTATATATTCTTGATACAAATTCTTTGTCCAAAATATGGTTTGCAAATATCTTCTCCTACTCTGTAGCTTGTCTTTTCATCCTCTTCATAGGGCACCTCACAGAGCAAAAGTTTCTAATTTTGATGAGGTCAGTATGTCCGTTCTTTCTTTTATGTATTGTGCTTTTTGTGTCAAGTCTAAGAATTCTGTGTCTTGTCCTAAGTTTCGAAGGCTTTTTCTAAAAGTTAATAATTTTACATTTTACATTTAAGTGTATGATGTATTTTGGACTAATTTTTGTATAAGACATGAGGTTTAGGTTGAGGTTCTTTTTTCCTTTTTCTTTTAAGTACAGTTGCTCCTGCACCATCTGTTGGAAGGGCTACCTTTCCTCCAGTGAATTCCTTGCACACGTGTCAAAAATCAGTTGGGCATATTTGTGAGGACCTATTTCTGGGTTTTCTATTCTCTTCCATCCATCTGTATGTCTTTCTCCATGAGTACCACACTGTTTTGATTACTGTAGCTATACAGTAAGCTTTAGTATCAGGAAGAGTGATTCCTCCCACTTGACTCCAGGTGTTGTAGGACTTTTCCCTTTTCATGTAATTATTTTATTATTTTATTTTTTTATTTTTAAAGATTTTTTATTTATTTATTTGAGAGAGAGAGAATGAGAG
>NW_022589707.1:10986268-11043126 GCF_004348235.1 Phoca vitulina
CGAGCAGGGAGCCCGATGCGGGACTCGATCCAGGGACTCCAGGATCATGACCTGAGCCGAAGGCAGTCGCTTAACCAACTGAGCCACCCAGGCGCCCCTTTTTCATGTAATTTTTAGAATAAGCTTATCTATGTCTCAAAATCTTTCTGAGGTTTTGCTGGGAATTGCATTACACCTATAGATCAATTTGAGGAGTGTTGATATCTTTACTATGTTGTATCTTCCAATCAGTAGTAAGTCTCTCCAGTTATTTAAGTCTTATTTCATTCATCAGCATTTTGTAATTTTCAACATATAGATCCTGCAAGTTTTGTTAGATTTATACCTAAGTATTTCAGGTTTTTTTGGTATGATTGCCAATGGCATTGTATTTGTAATTAGATTTTCATGTGTTTATTGTTAGTGTACAGAAATTTGATCTTTATGTGTTAATCTTGTATCCTGTGACCTTGCAGAATTCAATCTTAGTTCTAGGGGATTTTTTGTTCAAGGGGTTATTCCTTGGGGTTTTCTAGTTAAAATACCATATCATCTGCAAATAGGAATAGATTTTTTTTTCTTTGTTCCAGTCTATTTGCTTTTTGTTTCCTTTTCTTACTTTATTGGCTGGCTGGAGCTTCCATAATTATGTTGAATAAGATTGTCGTCCTTACCTTACTTGAGCTTAGAGGGGAAGCATATGGTTGGCACCATTTAAGTGTGATATTAGTTGTGGGCTTTTTGTAGATGTTCTTTACCAAGTTGAAGAAGTTCCCCTCTATTCCTAGTTTACTGAGAATTTTTATTATGAATTTTGTGGAATGCTTTTTCTGTGAATCAGTATGATCATTTTTTTTTCCTTTAGCTTTTTGATATGGTGGATTACATTGATTTTCAAATGTTAAACCAGCTTCGCATACCTACGATAAATCCCAATAATTTTTTTATATATCGTGTGACTTTATTTGCTAATATCTTGTGCAGGGTTTTTGCGTCTAAGTTCATGAGAAATATTGGTCTGAAGTCTTTGGTTTTTGGTACTATGTCTTATTTTGGTCTCAGAGTAATACTGGCTTCATAAAATGAGTTGGGAAGTATTCCTTCCTCTTTAAAGGAAAAATAGTATAAAATTAGAATTAATTCCTTAATTTTTTGGTAAAACTCTCTAGTGAAGCCAACTTAGAGGATTTCTTTTTCCTGAGCTTTTAAACTATGAGTTTGATTTCTTTATTGTTTGTAGGACTTTTCAGATTATCTGTTTCATCTTGCTTGAGTTTTAATAATGTGTAGTTTCTGAAGAATTGGTTTTATTTTTTTCTAAGTTGTTGAAATTATGAGCATTAAGTTCTTAGTATTACCTTATTATGGCTGCTGGATCTCAGTAATAATCTATTTCATTCTGATATTTATGATTCTTGTGTTTTCTCTTTTTATATTTGTCAGTCTTGCTGGAGGTTTGTCAGTTTCCTCTCCCCCCTCCCAAAGAACCAGCTTTTGGTTTCATTAATTTTTCTGTCTTGTTTTTGTTTTCAATTATTTTCATCTCTGCCCTTTATTATTTCCTTTCTGTTTACTTTCCCCTTCATTTTGTAGTTTCTTTTTTTAAATTTTTTGAGAGAGAGAGAGAGTGAAAGAGAGAGCACAAGAGGGGGTGGTAGGGTCAGAGGGAGAAGCAGACTCCCCACCGAGCAGGGAGCCTGATGTGGGACTCGATCCCGGGACTCCGGGATTATGACCCGAGCTGAAGGCAGCCGCCCAACAAACTGAGCCACCCAGGCGCCCCTCATTTTGTAGTTTCTTGAGGTAGGAGCTAACATTATTGATTTGAGACCTTTCTTGACCTTTCTTTTTTTCTAGTGTAAGTTGTTCTATAAACTTTCCTCTGGTTACTGCTTTAGCTGCAATTCTACAAATTTTGATATGCTGCATTGTCATTTTCTCTTAGCTCTATGTATTTTTTCCTCAACTTTTTATTTGTTTATTTAATTGAAGTAGAGTTGAGACACAGTAGCTCTATTTTATTATTTTCTTTGAGACTTCCTTTTTGGCTCATGGATTATTTAGCAGTATGTTGGTGTATTTTCAAGTGTGGGGAGATAATTTATTAATTTCTAGTTGGATTTCATTACGATCAGAGAACATACTATGTATGATTTCAATCCTTTGAAATTGGTTGAGTTCTGTTTTATGGCCCAGGGTGTTGTTTATCTGGCTGAATGTTCCATGGGCACTTGAAAAGAATGTATGTTCTCCTACTTATTTTTGACTCTACCTAGTTTTCCTGGAGTATCACCTACCTCTCTTCCTATGCAACTGTCTTCTTACCCTTGCCTGATCCATT
This sequence comes from Phoca vitulina, assembly GCF_004348235.1. Lineage (NCBI taxonomy): Eukaryota > Metazoa > Chordata > Mammalia > Carnivora > Phocidae > Phoca > Phoca vitulina. The sequence goes on from NW_022589707.1 coordinate 10,988,589, forward strand.
TTATTTGTTCATGTCCCTTATTGCTGGTTTGTATAGCATCATTGACAATAACTTTCTTTTTATTCTTACTTCCTCCCCCTTAGTAAGAATTCTTTATTTCCCATAAATCCTTTATTTCCATGTCCCATGTCTCATTTTCTGTAGTTTTAAACAATATGTAATATTCTTCTAAATTGTCACTAGTTTTTATGTTGGCAGTGTAATTTATATTTATACTAGAGGCAAGTTAGCCTTAAAATATTACTGCTCCAAGGTGAAATATTGCAGTATGTTTTTGTTATTTTTTCAAAAGCCACCCACAAAGTATGATTCTCTGGATAAATTTAGACTGAATTAGGAATTATATGATAAGCATATTGCTAGGAATTAAATGAGAGGAAAATTTGTGTCCTCATGATACTTTGTGGGACATAAGATGAATACCTCTGCAGTGGTTCTAATATATAAGACATTAGACACCAGATGCTTAATGGACTTTAGGAATTCAGAAGAGGAATAATTAAAGAATGTGGACAGGATTAATTTGTGCAGTCTTGTGAAAAGATAATACTTGACTGAATGGTAGGTGGAGTGGGAGAGGAAGTTGAAATGAACATTATCTATCTAAGGGGACTGCTCTCCCAAAATGAGCATGGCCTGTGGGAAGGAGAGTGAGGAGGACATTCTGTGAGGCAGTAGGGTTATGCAGTAGTAGTAGTAAGTTATGCAGTAGAGAGGGTTCCTGAGCCCAAGGAAAGAATTTAAATTTGAACAGGAATCTGTAAGCCAAATTAAAGGTTATTAATTTGAAGAGTTACTTGAAGAATGCTGTACATATAAAGCATTAGCTAACCTGGGAGCTTATTAGAAATGCAGAATTTAATACCCCACCTCAGACCTATAGAATCAGAATCTGCATTTTTAACAAGATACCCAACTGATTTGTATGTATTGTGAAGTTTCATAAGCACTGGTCGGAAGGGAAGTTAATCAGACAGAACTGTATACAAATTGGATTCTAGAGGAGAGAGATTTCATTTAGATCCTATATTAGTTATCCTGTTGAAATTGAGACCAAAGGGTGTGTAAGAGAGACCTATTAAAGGAATACAGTCAACAGGATTTAATGACCAGGATTTAGAGAATGGAGGAAGGTGCTAAATTGAAGATTATGATCCAGTTTTGGCACCAGGCAGTTGAAAACTGGGTGGGCCATTGACAGGAAATAAAAAAAGCCTGAGTGGCATGAAAAGCTGTGATTATTCTTTACTTCTAAGCCACTAGAACTTTTTGTTAACAGAAAATCAGCATAATAATAACACTGGAGAAAATTTTGGAAAAGGAATGAAAAAAACGTATAATTCCAGAATCCTGAAATAAACAGCATTTTCATTTTTTTGCATGTTATCATGATTTCTTATTAATATGCGAACTTGTTTCTACATTGTTGTGTTTAGTGTAAAGCCATTTTGTATGCCTTAAAAATTTATTATGTAAATATTTTTCATGCTTTTTCAGAATTTAATTTGAAAGGACTTTTTTTCCATTATAAAGTATATACACTCTTAACTTAAATTTTTTAAAAATGCAAATTAAAAATAACAGTGATTGCAGTATTTACATTTTAGATTGGTAAGGATTAAAATGTTTGGTTCTTGTGTCGTTCTAATAGGTTTTAGTGAGAATGCAGATTTGTGTAACTTTTTAAAGGGCAATTTGGCAGTGTCTGTAAAAACTAAAAATTGCACATACCATGCTTGATTCAGCAATTTCATTTCTAGGAATCTTTTTTTACAGATATACTGGCTCTAGGTCAGTTAATCTACAGGTCAGTTTTGTCATATTTACCAATTCTTCGTATCAGTGTTTTCAGGAAAATATTTTCCTAGTGAATATGGACAAAATTAGATTATTTCATGGGAGAATTTTTCCGTATACTCTGATTTCTTTCCAGTCCTTTGAAAAGTTTTTTCCCACCATTTTCTGCTTTCTCTAGTCTTCTAAAAAGTTATTTTATTTATTTATTTTAGTATTTTGGTATTTTTAGGTTTCTTTTGTTAATTTCAAAGTGCATATACCAGCCTTGCTTTTTTGTTTTTGACTAAAATTTACAGCTATTTGTATTGGATGGAATGATTTAAACAGCTTTTGAAGATTTTTGATGAGATTTGGTTGACAGTTTTCTTTTTGTCCTCGTAACATTATTTTAAGGAATGTTCAACTTGTAAGCTAATGGTCATAGCTTGGTTGATTTTTATGAGTGTATTTTATTTTCCAAAAGACATTTCACAGTCAGTAATCTTTATTTCACTATAGATCTAACATGTGTTTACTGTAAATATGTACTGAAAAATATCTGGAGCAACCATACCAGTAGAAATGCTAATAAGAATGATATTAAGGCATTGGGAATAATAAAATTAAAGACCAGAATAATGAAATATTTCATTCAAGCAAGAATGTGAGCAAATGAAAAAAAGTGACCTAAATCTCATCACAAAAGACAAATTAAAAATTGTAATGACTAGAAACACAAAATTAACAAATCTGTTTATTATCATATTAATAAATAGAAAATATTTGTAGAAATAATATTTACAGGGATTCCTGGGTGGTGCAGTTGGTTAAGCATCCGACTCTTGGTTTCCGCTCAGGTTGTGATCTCAGGGTCGTGAGATTGAGCCCTGTGCGGGGCTCCTTGCTTGGCACAGACTCTGCTTGAGATTCTCTCCTCTTCTCCCTCAGTCCCTCCCCCCTCCTTTTAAAATAAATAAATAAATCTTTAAAAAATAATATTTATAAATATAATATATCTACCTTTATTTCCATATTAACATATATGTAAATATATAGATTAAAAATCAATGCATATTAAGTTATTAAATATAAATATATTTATATGTACACACTATATTATAAATACATATAATGTGTTAATATATGAGTGTAATATAAGTAATATATAATCGGGTTCGTATGTCTCATTTGTTCAGATCCTTGAGATGAATTTGTAAATTTGGTAATTTCAGTGAGTTTATTGTTCAGCATACTGAAGTTTGGAGAATTGGTTTGTTTCTGATACACTAATGCACAGGAACATATGTTTAGGGTATGCATTGCATTATTGTAATACCAGAAGACTGGGAACTACTGAAATTAATGTCAGTAGGGTTTGTTAAATTATGTGTGCATTTCTTTGATGGAATATGTTGTAGCCATGAAAAAGAGTGGAGTATGTATTAAGATAGAAACATTCTTACTGTATGTTAAATGATAAAAGGAAGGCTCAAAATAGTGTACCTTGGTAGTTCAGAACAGTGTACCTTTTCATTTTCAGTTTAAAAAGATATATTTAGGTGGGGGGGGAATGGGGTAATTGGGTGATGGGCATTAAGGAGGGCATGTGATATAATGAGCACTGGGTGTTGTATGCAACTGATGAATAACTGAACTCTCCCTCTGAAACTAATGATATGCTATATGTTAATTAATTGAATTTAAATCAAATAAAATTAAAAAATATTTATAAGTATATGTTTATATATATCTGGAAGAATACACAAGAATTATTTACAGTGGTTGCCATTGGGGGTTTAAAAGATGGAAATAAAAGTTAATATAGGTACACTTGTAATTTGATTTTTATCATTTTTACTAACTAGTAAAAGTAAAATATTTCTAGTATATATTCATTACAGAACCCTTGAAAATGACATGCCGAAGAAAAGTCTCCCAAAGCTAAACTTTTGTTGCAAGTTTGTTTTACTGTGTTTCCTTTCAGTCTTTTTATTTTATGTTTTACTTTTTTGTGTTCATTTTACTTACCATAATATTAGTGTTTTCCTGTTGTCATATATTCTTTACCGTACTTTCTGAAATAAGATGGGGACATAAACTCATAATTATTTTTATCAGTCACTTACTTTTTTTTAAAGATTTTATTTGTCAGAGAGAGAGAGGGGAGGAGAGCATACATAGGGGGAATGGCAGGCAGAGGGAGAAGCAGGCTCCCCGCTGAACAATGAGCCCAATGTGGGACTCAGTCCCAGGACCCTGGGATCATGACCTGAGCCAAAGGCAGACGCTTAACCAACTGAGCCACCCAGGCATCCCTATCAGTCACTTATTATACCATTAATATTCTGATGTGAAGGTTGTATATTACTTCTGATGTGAAGGTTGTATATTATGCCATTGACTGCCTGGTTGATGACTGATCTTGTGGGTTAGGTGGATGGCCTCTTCCTTCCTCATGGCTGCATAAATGTGAATTTTAATCAGATTATCTTCTGTGGGAAATTGTGTTGAATCATTTAAATTTTTTGGTCAGATTTCTACATAATGACATTACACTTTTCATTTCAGGCTTTTTTTTTTTTTACCTGAAATTATTTTTACTGGGGTCAGTTCTTTGCCTTTTACATTTTACAGCAAACATGTAATTTATTGATCAGATTTTTGTCTTTATATAATTTTACAGATTATAGTTGGTATTTGCTAGTTTCCTTTAGATCTTCTACCAAATTGGATTTTCTTACATACTATACACTGAAATTTTGTCAAGAAGAGTTAACTCATCAGGTTTTAGGCAGCAGCGTATTTAACACAGAGTTTTAGTCTGGTCTGCTTAATTTTGTTGATTAATTCTGCCATTAGTATTTTTTAACAATTGGGTAAAGGACTGATGCTTAGCTAGTCCTTGAGAAAATTGTAAGCAGTTTCTCTTTGATATTGTAGGACTCCTAACTCTGTTGTCATATTCAGTGAGTCTCCCAGTTCTTTTAATTCTTTTGTGTTTCAGTTGCTTTTCACCTTAACGGTACCAGTCATGATGTTGGTCTCTTGGTGATGAGATTTTAAAATAGAGAATTCTGGGGCGCCTGGGTGGCTCAGTTGGTTGAGCGACTGCCTTCGGCTCAGGTCATGATCCCAGGGTCCTGGGATCGAGTCCCGCATTGGGCTCCCTGCTCTGCGGGGAACCTGCTTCTCCCTCTCCCACTCCCCCTGCTTGTGTTCCCTCTCTCGCTATGTCTCTCTCTGTCAAATAAATAAATAAAATCTTTAAAAAAAAAAAAAAATAGAGAATTCTGTTTTTATGTGACTTACCCATATCTTTGATAAAGTTTTTTCATGTAATTACCATTGGTGGTTCTGTTGCATAGGCGACACCTGTGGAAGACAGTAAAGGCAGTTTGGGTGCCAGAAATACAGATCTTTATAATGGACTTAAACCAGACTGTGTAGCTCCTTCATATTGACTGCAAGATGTATTAACTTCACTCTCAAGTGTTAAGCAAGGTTGAAACAGCTTACATTTCTTTTAGTTAAATTATTCACTGGAATATTGCTGCAGCAGAGGATAGTGTCATCATTATAGATTTTGCATTGTATTGATTTTCATAAGGATTGAACCAATTGTAATGCTATCAGCAGTGTGTAAGCATCTCAATTTCAATATATTTAGAATTTGGTATCACTATTTTAAAATGTTTACTTAACTAGGAGTAAAATGGTCTTGTGGAGTTGCTTTTGTTTACATTTTCATTTGCTTTGTGTAGAAATTTAATAGGAACAACAAATCAGAAGCAGGTTGAAAAAAATGTTAACTCTTAACCAGAACATTTGCTTATGTAGCCTTCTAGCACTATGTTAATGTTTTGAATCAAAACCAGTTTAAAAATTAAGATTGGTTATTAGCATAATGAAATAGAGTGTCCCTGGAAGGAAAGTCATAAAGAGTACTATTGTACTCTTGAAACAGAGGAGTTCTTTTGTCTGATGTCCCTCTCATTTCTGAATAGAATAATACACTACTTTTATCCTGCAGTTGGCAATTAATACTGTGCTTAATCTGTCTCTCTGTGTCTACTCGGTTCAGTCCATTAAAAAAAACTTACTTTTTAATTCTTTGCCATGTTAGTAATGCCATAATATATTTTTCAGGGATGTGAATAAAAAACTACTTTTGTCATGTTTTGATGGTTTTTCTTGTTTATTCTTTTTACTTAGCCAAAAAATATTAGTGTAGCCCCACTTTTTCCTTACTGTTTTTGAATATAGTTTTTAAACTATAAGTAATTTAACTAAGAGAAGTTTAGAAGTCTTTTAAAATAATCTTTAAAATTAAGCATGTCATAGTTCATTTGTCCAAAAACAGGGAACACTTAAATAGGTTGAATGAATATTTTTATTTACTTTTCTATTTATAACACTTGTTAGAACTCTTATTTTGTTTAGAATTTTTTATAATTTGTGAGGTGTATAATTGACTTTTTTTTTCTTTAATTTCCTTTGAAACCAATCATTTTAGGGCTAGTTTGAGAATGTTGCTTAAGTGATATAAGATGCTTTCTGCCATGACCTACTTGTAGTGAGGAACAATTAATGTAATAGCAATATGTCGTTTGGCTAGTGAGTGTGCTGTATAACTCTCTGCTAGGTTAGGAACACTGCCTTCAGGGCACTAGCGTAAGGCTAGTTGAGTGACAAGATTATCACATGTAACATAAGGTAGTTATGAGTAATGCAAATCATTGTGTACTCAGGAGCTGAGTAAATGGAGTTCACAGAAGGAAAAGAACAATCAATAATTTACTTTCAAGGCTGTTTTCTACCTTTATCTCTTGATGATTTGTTTCCCAAAACAGTGTTACCAGATCCCTTTAAAATTAGTCTTTTAATTTAATTTTTCATATTTTATTTATTTATTTGAGAGAGAGCGAGAGAGAGAGACAGAGCTTGAGAGAGCATGAGCAGGGAGGAGAGGGGTAGGGGGAGAGGGAGAAGCAAACTCCCTGCTGAGCAGGGAGCCCGATGCAGGACTCCATCCCAGGACCCTGAGATCATGACTGAGCCACCCAGGTGCCCAAAATTCATCTTTAATTTGTCTTTTCATAGCTACCTATTTACAATTTTGGGACCATTTGGAAGGTGGTGCTTGTAGGCTTGTGTCACAATTCTCATAATAATGGCAAAACTGTTCTGTAGTTTAAGTCGTGGAGGTTTGTTTTGTTTTGAGGTATCTCATGTTTTATAAGATACCAGTTTTTTTTTTCAGTAGCTTGAGTGATATCTTATTGGATTTGCATGCATAGTGACTTTTATCAACCAGAATCTCCTCTCTCTATTCCCAGTTGACTCACTGAAGGTTTGTTGGTAATTTAGGATAATTATCTTGAATAGTTCAGATTTTATACTTATAGGACATGTACTGGGAAACTTCCCCCCACTTTCCTCTTCTCATTCTCTTACTTTGTGCTTTGCTTCCCTCCAAGTCTTTCCCACCAGCTGAATAGTTGAACCAAATTGTAATAGAGTAGGCTTACCTGTAAGAACTCTACAGGCACAGAGAGCAGATAAGTAGAGATTTTGTTTATGGGTTTTTTTAAAAAGATACTTAAACAGTTTCAGGTATCAGTTACATACAGTGAAATATGTGAGTGATGTATAAGTGAATGATAAGCGGTAAGTAATGAATATATAGTAAATGATAAAATATGTGAGTAATAAGAAATGTATTGAGTGTTAAGTTGTGATAAATGCTTGCAGCTATGTAACTCATATCTCTGTTGAGATATATAACATTCCAGTCACCCCAGAAAATTCCCTCCTGCCACTTTGTACTCAGTACCTCTTCTCCACAATCAATCTTTGTTCTGCTTGTTATCAGAGCTTAGTTTTGGCTGTTAATGGAATTTTATATAAGTAAGATAATTTTCTGACTGGCTTCTTGTACTTAACATAACACTTCTGAGATTTGTCCATGATATATGTATGTGTGTGTGTATATATATATAAAATACATATTAGCAGTTATTTTTTATTATGAGTACTATTTACTATTCCATTGAATGACTATACATCAGTTTGTTTATCCATTCACATACCAGTGGACATTTGGTTTGTTTTCATCTTGGATATTATGAATAAAGCTGCTTATGACCATTCATTCATTCATTCATTTATTTTTGAGAGAGCGAGAGCACTCATGCGAGCAGGGAGGGGTTTGGGGGAGGGACAGAGGGAGAGAGAGAATATTAAGCAGGTGCCACACTCAACGTGGAGCCCAACATGGGGCTCGAACTCATGATCATGAGATCATGACCTGAGCCAAAATCAAGAGTTAGACGCTTAACCAACTGAGCCATCTAGGTGCCCCGACCATACATTTATAAGCCCTTTTGTGGACATATGTTTTCATTTCTTTGGGTAGGTATCTAGAAGTGGAATTGCTAGGTTTTATGGTAAGTGTATATTTAAACTATTTTCCCAGAAGGGAGTGGGGGTGGCAAAAAAACCCCACAAAAAAACCCAATTTTCCCAAGGCAAGTGTTTGAAGCATAGTATAGAGGGGAATGGATGTGAGATGACTCTAAGGCTATACCATGAATGACTTTTATAGTTCATATACTTTTATCCTAAGTACAGTATAAAGCCATGGAGGAGTTTAAGATAAGAGAGTAACACCATCAAATATGTAATTTTATTCTGACTTCTTTTTGAAGAGTGGATTAAAGGTCAGACTAAAGAAGGAAGATCCAGTGAAGATACTGTCTCTTGTCCCAGAGGACATAAAACTTGACCCAAACTGGGTTAAACAAAAGGAGAACTTTTTGGGTCACATAAATCAGAAAGTCCAGGCATATCATTCAATCTCAAAGCTTTATTAAATATCTGAGTTAAAAATTTATATTTCATCAGCCCTCACAAGTTTGAACTCTAGAAATGTTTATTCAAGTCATCCTCATGCCTGGAAAAGTGCCTTGTACATAGTAGATACTCAATATTTTGAAGAATGAATGAATATTCTTGGTTATCTGTGGGAGTTATATGAGGGTTGTTCTTGAAACTTACTGCTTTTCCTTACTCTAACATCTAGACTATCCCCTAGAATATTTCTCAAACTTGACCACTTTTCTCAATCTCTACTGTCTTTATGCTTTTTTTCCTCCTACTTCTCTTGGATGATCTTTTGTGGTCTTCATGTGCATTCTTTTTCTCCACTGCAGTCTTTCCGATGTTGGAATTATTCAGGCCTTGGCCCTGTGTCTGTTTCTCTTCTCTGTGCCCTTCCCTGGGTAGAAGGGAGAATTTTTTTTTTAAGATGTATTTATTTATTTGAGAGAGAGAGAGAGCACGAGTGGGAGGGGCAGAGGGAGAGGGAGAGAGAATCCGAAGCAGACTTCATGCTGAGCACGGAGCCCGACGCTGGGCTTACGATCCCAGGACCCTGAGATTATGACCTGAACCGAAACCAGGAGTTGGATACTTAGCCAACTGCACCACCCAGGCACCCCTAGAAGGGAAATTTTTTTAAAAAGGAAGATTAGGGGCACCTGGGTGGCTCAGTCATTAAGCGTCTGCCTTCTGCTCAGGTCATGATCCCAGGATCCTGGGATCGAGTCCCACATCCGGTTCCCTGCTCGGCAGGAAGCCCGCTTCTCCCTCTCCCGCTCCCCCTGCTTGTGTTCCTGCTCTCGCTGTCTTTCTCTGTCAAATAAATAAATAAAATCTTTAAAAAAAAAAAAAAAAAAGGAAGATTAAAGGTGTGATACTAGGTGTAAAGCATGGAGTTTACATGACTGATATACATACTATTTGCTATAAGGAGAAAGAAAATATACCAATGGTTACTATAAACTGAAGTTTAGGGAAGGAATGCATATGTTAAGTTTGAGGGAAAATTTCCAGTAGAGTTCTTTCTGGTTTGCTTAAGAATAGAGAAAATATAGGGGCGCCTGGGTGGCTCAGTTGGTTAGGCGACTGCCTTCGGCTCAGGTCATGATCCCAGGGTTCTGGGATCGAGCCCCGCATCGGGCTCTCTGCTCAGCCGGAAGCCTGCTTCTTCCTCTCCCACTCCCCCTGCTTGTGTTCCCTCTCACGCTGTCTCTCTCTCTCTCTCTCCCTGTCAATTAAATAAATAAATAAAATCTTTAAAAAAAAAAAATAGAGAAAATATATTTCTTTGTTTTAGGAGTTTACAGATTGAGTGCCCAGAATTTTAATGTACACATCAGGTAATCTGTAACAATCTTATTTTCTAAGCTAGCAAATGGCTTTAAAATCTGTAAAGGAAATTTTAAAAGAAAGGGTGATGTATAATTGAGTTAAAGCACAGCATTTATGTTTTCTTCCCACTCTTGACTTTACTGTTCCACCTTGTATTTTCCTCAGACATTCAGATTTTCTGGAAATTTTTATATCTTTACATCACAGACTGTTGATTAAAAATGGTTGACTCACAGTGATGATGGGGGAATGTTAGGGGCACCATGGAGTAGTCACAGTTGCATAGTATTTGCACAGCTATGTTTAGGACTTGGCTGATTTATGTTTAAATCTGGAAGAACCTGAAATTAGCCTGTGTAAGTACAGTAAAGGTCATTGAGTGTATAGTAAATTTGTTAATCACCAATATTTCTCCCTCAAACATCACCACCATCGTTATCACCTAGTACTGTATCTGACACATAGTAGGTACCTAGCAGGATTTGCCGTATTGATGTGATGGACTTTAGTTCTCTGGAAAGTTCACATGGTGAGAGAGAAACATTACTAAAAATTACTAAATCCAGTTGTAGATACAGAAGTGTGTTAAGGGAAGAGTAAGAGTTTGACTTAAATATCTAGTCTATTGGGTCCTTTTTTTAAAATTTGGATTTATTTCTTGTCATTTCTCTTTTCCTAGACATTTCAGTTTGCATATAACCCTGCCCCAATGTTCTTTGTATTGTAGTATTAATATGACTTTTTTTTTTTTTTTTTTAAGATTTTTATTTATTTGAGAGAGAGAGTGAGAGCACAAGAGGGTACCGGTAGGGTCAGAGGGAGGAGCAGACTCCCCGCTGAGCAGGGATCCTGATGCGGGACTTGATCCTGGGAATCTGGGATCATGACCTGAGCCGAAGGCAGTCGCTTAACCAACTGAGCCACCCAGGCGCCCCAGTATGACTTATTTTTGAGTATACTTTTCTTTAATATTTTGTTTTTAAAAAATTTTAAATTTACCGTTAATCACACAAGTGATACATTTTTAGAAAAAATTCCAACTGTATAGATAAGGTAAAAGTACACTGTCCATTTATTTATTTGTTTTAGTTCTGGTTAGTTAACATACAGTGTTATATTAGTTTCAGGTGTACAGTATAATGATTCAACACTTCCATACATCACCCTGTGCTCATCATGACAAGTGCACTCCTTAATCCCCATCACCTATTTAACCATCCTCCCACTCCCTCCCCTCTGGTAACCTCAGTTTGTTCTCTATAATTAAGGATCTGTTTCTTGATTTGTCTCTCTCTCTTAATTTTTCCCTTTGCTCATTGTTTTGTTTCTTAAATTCCAGATATGAATGAAATAATATGGCATTTTTCTTTCTCTGATTGACTTATTTCGCTTAGAATTATACTCTCTAGCTCCATCCATGTCATTGCAAATGGAAAGATTTCATTCTTTTTTATGGCTGAATAATATTGCACTACACACACACACACACACAGTATATATATACATACATAAACACACATGTATACACATATACACATGAATATACACATATATACACACACACATATACACATATACATATACACACACACACACACACACACATACAGACATACACACACACATATGCCACGGCTTCTTTATCCAGCTTCATCAGTCGACAGACACTTGGGCTTCTTCTATATCTTGGGTATTATAAATAATGCTACTGTAAACATCCCTTTGAATTAGTGTTTTGTATTCTTTGGGTAAATACCCAGTAGTACAATTTCTGGATCATAGGGTAGTTCTATTTTTAACTTCTTGAGTATCTTCCATACTGTTTCCACAGTGGCTGTACCAGTTTGCATTCCCCCCAGTAGTGCAAAAGGGTTCCTTTTTCTCCATCTCCTCGCCAACACCTGTTGTTTCTTGTGTTTTTTATTTTAGCCATTCTGACAGGTGTGAGGTGATATCTCATTGTGTTTTGATTTGCATTTCCCTGATGGTGAGTGATGTTGAGCATCTTTTCATGTGTCTGTTAGCTGTCTATATGTCTTCTTTGGAAAAATGTCTATTCATGTCTTCTGCCCATTTCTTAACTAGATTATTTCTTTTTTGGGTGTTGAGTTTGATAAGTTCTTGATAGATTTTGATACTAATCCTTTATCAGGTATGTCACTTGTAAATATTTTCTCCCATTCTGTAGGTTGCCTTTTAGTTTTGTTGATGGTTTCCTTTGCTGTGCAGAAGCTTTTTATTTTGATGTAGTCCCAACAGTTTGTTTTTGCTTTTGTTCCCCTTGCCTCGGGAGACATATCTAGAAGGAAGTTGCTATTGTTGATGTCAAAGAGGTTACTGCCTTATGCTCTCTTCTAGGATTTTTATGGTTTCAGGTCTCATAGGTCTTTACTCCATTTTGAATTTATTTTTGTGTTTGGTGTAAGAAAGTGGTCTAGTTTCACTCTTTGCATGTTCCTGTCCAGTTTTTCCAGTACCATTTGTTGAAGAGGCAGATGTTTTCCATTGGGTATTTTTTCCTGCTTTGTCAAAGATTAATTGACCATATAATTGTGGGTTTATTCTGGATTTTCTAATCTGTTCCATTGATTTATGTGTCCATTTTTGTGCTAGTACCATACTGTTTTGATTACTATAGTTTGTAATAAAACTTGAAGTGAGAATTGTGATGCCTCCAGCTTTGTTTTTCTTTTTAAGATTGCTTTGGCTGTTCGGAGTCTTTTGTGGTTCTATACAAATTTTAGGACTGTTCTAGCTCTTTGAAGAATGCTGGTGGTGTTTTGATAGGGATTGCACTGAATGTGTAGATTGCTTTGGGTAGTATTGACATTTTAACAATATTTATTCTTCCATTCCATGAGCATGGAATGTCTTTCCATTTCTTTGTGTTACCTTCAGTTTCTTTTATGAGTTTTTTATAGTTTTCACAGTGCAGGGCTTTCACCTCTTTGGTTAGGTTTATTCCTAGATATCTTACTCTTTTTGGTGCAGTTGTATGGGATTGTTTTCTTAATTTTTCTTCTGCTTCACTATTGGTGAATAGAAATGCAACAGATTTCTGTACATTGATTTTATATCCTGCAACTTTACCAAATTTGTTTATTAGTTCTAGCAGGTTTTTTTTTTTTTTTTTTTAAAGATTTTACGTATTTATTTGAGGGGGCGGGGAGAGAGCATGAGTGGTAGGGAAGAGGCAGAGGGAGAGAGAAGCAGATCAGCAGGGATTCCGAAGCGGGGCTTGATCCCAGAACCCGGTGATCATGACCTAAGCCGAAGGCAGACGCTTAACTGACTTAGCCACCAGGGTGGCCCAGTTCTAGCAGTTTTTTGAAGGAATCTTTTAGGGTTTTCTATATAGAGTATCATGTCATCTGCAAATAGTAAAAGTTTTACTTCTTCCTTACCAATTTGGATATATTTCTTTTTTGTCTTACTGTTATGGATAGGACTTCCAGTACTATGTTGAATAGAAGTGGTGAAAGTGTACATCCTTGTCTTGTTCCTGATCTTTGGGGAAAAGCTCTGTTTTTCACTATTAAGGGTGATGTTAGATGTGGATTTTTCATATATGGACTTTATTATGTTGAAGTGTGTTCCCTCTAAACCTACTTTGTTGAGGGTTTTTATCATGAATGGATGTTGTACTTTGTAATTCTTTTTCTTCATCTTTTGAAATGATCATATGATTCTTACCCTTTCTCTTATTGATGTGGTGTATCACATTAATTGATTTGGGAATATTGAACCATCCTTGCAACCCAGGAATAAATCCCACTTGATCATGGTGAATGCTTTTTAAATTTTTTTTAAAGATTTTATTTATTTATTTGATGGAAAGAGAGAGCCAGAGAGCACAAGTGGGGTGGGCGGGGACGGCAGAGGGAGTGGGAGAAGCAGGCTCCCCTCTGAGCAGGGAGCCCACTGTGGGGCTCGATCGATCCCAGGACCCTGGGATCATGACCTGAGCCAAAGGCAGACACTTACCGACTGAACCACCCAGCCACCCAGGCGCCCCAGCGAATGCTTATTTAAAATGCATTTTTGAATTTGGTTTGCCAGTATTTTGTTGAGAATTTTTGCACTTTGTTTATCACGGACATTGGCTTGTAGTTCTCTTTTTTAGTAGTGTCTTTATTTGGTTTTATTATTTGGGTAATGCTGGCCTCATAGAATGAATTTGTAAGTTTTCCTTCCTTTTCTATTTTTTTGTCCACTGCCCATTTAGATCACTTAGATAGCTAACTCCCCTGGTTAGTTTGGCATACATATTTCTGAGATTTTATACATATACACGAATGAATACATACTCTTTTTTTTTTTTAAAGATTTTATTTATTTGACAGAGAGAGACACAGCGAGAGAGGGAACACAAGCAAGGGGAGTGGGAGAGGGAGAAGCAGGCTTCCCGCCAAGCAGGGAGCCCGATGCAGGGCTCGATCCCAGGACCCTAAGATCATGACCTGAGCTGAAGGCAGACGCTTAATGGCTGAGCCACCCAGGCACCCCAAATGAATACATACTCTTAAAAAAATAATGTTTCAAATTACAGATTTTTGTCAGGTAAGTTTTAGGAAGCAATCTGCATTTTCTCTTCTGGTTTTATTACTTACAGGATTCAGCACTCTTGGTACACCTAATGAAGTCCTGTCCTTTTATTTAAAATTACATTAATTTGTTAAAACCAGAGTATCAGCTTAGAAAATAAATCAGATTTATGAAAAATCTGCTTAGTAGTTGAGCTGTCTTCCAAATCATCTTCAGTGATTTAGTGGATCAGTAGCAATTTGATGTATAAAGTACACTGTGTATACAAAGAAGTACTCTCTAATTTAGACTCTTTTATTCCAAATTAGTAAGGCTCCAGTTTATGTTTGTTATGCCTTGGAAAAAGCTTTTTTGTATATTAACTTCTGTTTAGATTTTTCTAGCCATCATTTTATAACACTAAAAATAAGAGCCATTTATTAACATTAAACAACAAAACATTAGACCTCATTAAATAAAACTTAGAGTTTCTTAAGAATGGTGACAATTTTAAATTTTAAAATCATAGAATGTTGATTATCATTAAATGTTTCCTAAGTAGCATTTTATTTCTATTGTTGGTTATCATATTATTTGATCCTTTTTTTTTTAAGATACTATTTTTAAGTACTCTCTACACCCAGTGCGGGGCTCTAACTCATGACCCCAAGATCAAGAGTCACACGTTGCACTGACTGAGCCAGCCAGGTGCTCCTATTATTTGATCCTTTTAAAATATTTTGTGCTTAACTGCAGAGGTTTAATGTAATCATTTTGCATTTTTAGAATTTTAGAATCAGAAGAGACCTTAGAGATTTATCTAATACAGACAGACAAAGAAGCCTCAGGTCCATAGAAAGTCAATTTTATTTTACAAACAAAGAAGCCACAGGTCCATAGAAAGTCAATAACTTGACCAACTTCTCAAAACTAGTTATTATAAGAATTGGAACTATAACCTAGATATCCTCTTCTACATTCCTAGTTTTCTGACACTTTCTAATCTTGAGTCTAATTGAAATAGAGAATGTGTTCAGTATTTGCATGTTTAAAGGTCTTCATTAGTAAGAAATCTTCCAGAACCTATAAGGACAAAAGCATTTGTGGGAAGAATCAGTGTTTTTTGTGAGCGAGTCTTAGGTCTTCGTTTTAGGGACATGTGGTTGATAATTACCCAGTCTTTCATTATTCAGTCTCTTTTCCTTCTTGCCCTCCTCCTTTCTCTTTGAGTGCAGATAGGAAGACTGTAAAGTAGACATGTAATACTGGACAAAAATAGGGAGACTGGATCTAGGGACCTAGGGTAAAACTGGAGTAGGTTAATAATTTTTTCTAACTTTCTGTGCTGGTTCTCATGTTTCAACCCAGTCACTAGAAACCAAAGGAACCAAAAACAGTAGATTTTTATTTTTATTTATTTTTTTATTTTTGAGGGAGAGAGTGGAGGGGAGTGGAAGGGTGGAGGGAGGAAGAAAGAATATTAAGCAGGCTCCATTCCTAGCGTGGAGCTCAATGTGGGGCTCGATCTTATGACCCTGAGATCATTACCTGAGCCGAGATCATTACCTGAGCCGAAATCAAGAGTCGGATGCTTGGGGCACCTGGGTGGCCCAGTCATTAAGCATCTGCCTTAGGCTCAGGTCATGATCCTAGAGTCCTGGGATCGAGCCCCACATCGGGCTCCCTGCTCAGCGGGAAGCCTGCTTCTCCCTCTCCTACTCCCCTTGCTTGTGTTCCCTTTCTCACTGTGTCTTTCTCTGTCAAATAAATAAATAAAAAACCTAAAAAAAAAAAAAAAAAGACGCTTAACGAATTGAGCCACCCAGGCTCCCCGAGATACACTTTTTAATATTATCTTTGTTGCATTTCTTCCACCTGTTATTTCTAAAGATTTTCTAGGTAAAGCAAACACAGGGTGTGGAATAAGATGGGAACATTTAGGTGATGGTATTTATTCCTGTAACTATGAGTCATTACGTTAGCCACAGTTGCAAGTACGGTGTTTGGTAGCAGTAAGTAGCCTTTCAAAGAATATCTTCTGAATATTTTATAAAAGTAGGTGAAGAGTTACAAACATTAGCAAAACCACTTAACTCTGATAAACATTTTGAAATCGTTCATGTCGTTTTGCATACTAGCCTTTATAATTTTAAAAATTAAATTAAAATTTTTTTATCTAGTCAGGATAGGAGTTGGGTAGTCTTATGGGAGTTAAAAGAAGAGTTCATATGAAAAATAAATTTCTTCCTTAAAACTCACTGAGAATCAAACTTATTAGACAATCCAATAAAATATGGTGACTGGCACACACCACCCAGAATTCTAGGGTAACTTCCTATCTTCATGGGTCTTTAGAGAACATAATCTATGTCAGGGGTCAGCAGATTGTAGCCTGCAGACCAGATCCTGTCCACAGACTGTTTTTGTAAGGTCTATGAGCGAAGAATGGCTTTTACATTTTTTAAAGGTTGTAAAAGTTAAACAAAGAATATGCAGTATAGATTGTTTATGGCCATCAAAGCCTAAAATATTTACTATCTGGCCTTTGAAGAAAAAATTTGTCCATTTCTGATCAGAATCAGATCAAATGGTAAAGGTTATTTTTTTTTTAAAGATTTTTTATTTATTTATCTGAGAGAGAGAATGGGAGACAGAGAGCATGAGAGGGGGAGGATCAGAGGGAGAAGCAGACTCCCCGCTGAGCAGGGAGTCCGATGCGGGACTCGATCCCGGGACTCCAGGATCCTGACCTGAGCCGAAGGCAGTTGCTTAACCAACTGAGCCACCCAGGCGCCCCCAAATGGTAAAGGTTCTAAATGGCCACAGAGAACCAAGTCAGCACATTCAGAGTTATAGTAAAAGTAATATAAATGAAGAAAATCAACAGATGGAATGTTTGTTTACAGTATTGTTTACAGTAGGAAGAAAATTTAAAAGAGTTTTATAACAGGGGACTAATTAAATAAATTACAAGACATATGTGTAGTAGAATATTATGCACTGAAAATCGTCACCCATGATTTATGCAAAGGAAAGCTGTTAATTGCATTAAGCAGGATGCCAGATTCCAGAACAGTGTGTGCAGCATGGTCCTTTTTTTTTTTTAAGATTTTATTTTTAAGTGATCTCTATACCCAGCATGGGGCTCAAACCCACAATCCCAAGATCAAGAATTGCATGCTCCACCGACTGAGACAACCAGGCACCCCTGATCCTTTTTGTTTTAAACAAACATATAATGTCTGTAGGTGCAGAAAACTTTATACACTAGAATATGGGATTGTTTGTGACTTAAATATTTTTTTTTCTAATTGTTGGTTTTTTCGTAATTGCTGATTATTTTATGGTGAAGTTAAATAATTGACCTTTTGCTATGGAAAAATTGAACAGAGTTTTAAGTCACGAAGAGAACAGGTAATATATTAATATGTAAAATAGTGTTAGAAGTATGGATACCCTACTGAAATTTAGAAGTCTTTGGACAAATTAAAGAAAATAGAACTGTTAAAATCCTCTTCCAGTTATAGTTTTTTTGTTTGTTTGTTTTTGTTTTTTAAGTAGGCTCCACACCCAGCATGGAGCCCAATGCGTGGCTTGAACTCATGACCCTGAGATCAAGACTTGAGCTGAGATCAAGAGTCGGACACTTAACCAACTGGGCCACCCAGGCAACCCTAAAATCTTCTTAATGTATTAGCCTAGACATTCTGTAGGCTGATCATGTGATGATGGCATTTTGTTGGGCTATTCAAGGAAAATAATACAATTTTAAGGAAATTTCCTCACAATTTGAGGTACCATGTATCATAGAGAACATTTCCTTCCAGAAAGCATTAGTTGGTGTTGCTTTCAAAGATGGAATTTTCACTTAGACCATGAAGTTTAAATTAAAATGTCGTTTCTTCCTTCCCTTTGTCACTTCATCTTCTTTACTTTTTTTAAACCTTCCACAGTATGTTATTGAAGTACAATTGATAGAAAGTAGAATATTGACCTTTTACGTAGTATATATACTTGTCTCCAACACCCAGATCAATATATGGAACATTTTTATCACTCCAGATAGTTTACTTGTGCCCCTTTCCAGTTAGTACCACAGCCCGTCCTGGGAGGTAACCAGTCTGGAATTTTGGTTAGCTTGGCTTACTTAACCTGGGATCGAGTCCCGCATCGGGCTCCCTGCTTGGTGGGGAGCCTGCTTCTCCCTTTCCCACTCCCCCTGCTTGTGTTCCTGCTCTCGCTATCACTCTCTCTGTCAAATAAATAAAATCTTAAAAAATAAAAAAATAAAACTTTATATAATGGACTCCTATATACTTTTTTGTAGTTGACTCCTTGCTCTTTACATAATAATATTTTTGAATTTACTTTTTTTGCTGAGGGAGGAAAGAGACTATTATGAATAATGCTGCTGTTAACCTTTTTTGTGCAAATCTTTTTGTAGGCATATGCACTCATTTCACTTGGGTATATATCTAGGAGAGGAATTTCTGGGTTATAGGGTGTGTGAATAACTTTATTAGAAACTGCTAGTTTCCGAAAGTAGTTGTCCCATTTTACACTCTAATCAAAATGTGGCAGTTCTAGTTGCTTCCTTCCCTCACTAACACTTGGAATTCTTAGGTTTATTGATTGTAGCTATTCTGATGATTGTGTAGTGATGTCTCTATGTAGTTTTAATATGCTTTTCCCTGATGACTAGTAGTGTTAGACACATTAAGTGCTTATTGGCCATTTGTGTAAATTGTATTGTCTTTTATTATTGATTTGTAGTTTTTTTATGTGTTTTGGATATGAATTTTTTGTCAGATATGTTTTGTGAATGTTTTCTTGCAATATGTAGCTTTTTACTTCATTAATGGTGTTGTTTGATGTGCAGAAGGCTTTAATCTTGATGAAGTCCATTTTATCAATTTTTAGTTTTGTACTTATTTTCTTTTATGTGCTGAGAAATCTTTTCCCTGCCCAAAGTCATGAAGATATTCTCCTAAGTATTCTTCTGAAAGCTTTATGTATTTTCTCATTTATTTTATTTTATTATTTTTTTAAGATTTTATTTATTTATTTATTTGAGAGAGAGAGAAACAACATGAAGGGAAGAGGGTCAGAGGGAGAAGCAGACTCCCCGCTGAGCTGGGAGCCCGATGTGGGACTCGATCCCGGGACTCCTGGATCATGACCCGAGCTGAAGGCAGTCTCTTAACCAACTGAGCCACCCAGGCGCCCCTCTCATTTATTTTTTATTTTTATTTATTTATTTATTTTTAAAAAGATTTTATTTATTTATTTGACAGAGAGAGATACAACGAGAGAGGGAACACAAGCAGGGGGTGTGGGAGAGGGAGAAGCAGGCTTCCTGCTGAGCAGGGAGCCCGATGCGGGGCGTGATCCCAGGACCCTGGGATCATGACCTGAGCCGAAGGCAGACGCTTAACGACTGAGCCACCCAGGCGCCTCTCATTTATTTTTTAAATTGAATTATTTGTCCCTTTATTTTTTCCAGGGGTTCTTCATGTATTTGAGATATGAGTCTTTGTCAGCAGTACATAATTTGGCACTCACATTTAACTCTGTGATTGATCTGAATTAATTATGTATGTTAGGTAGAGATTCACTTTTTTCCCACATAGATGCTGTGTCCTCACCTCTTTCTCCCTTGAATTTTATTAGTGTCTGTCCAAAAATTAAGTACCAATTAAATGCCAGCACTGTTTTAATTACTGTAATTTTATAGTAAGCTTTGAAACTTGGTTGTGTAAGTTCTCCAGCTTTGTTATTCAAGATTGTTTGAGTATTCCAAGTCCTTTACATTTCCATATAAATTTTAGAATCACCTTATGTATTTCAAGTTAAAAAACCCAGTTGGATTTGGGTTTGGATTGCATTGAATGTATACATTAATTTGAGGGCAATTGATATCTTAAAAATACCAAGTTTTTCAATTCATAAACATTGTGTATCTCTCCATTTACCTCTTACATTTCTCTCTGCAAAATTTTGTGATTTAATGTAGATGTACCTCCCATATCTTATTAAATTTATTTCTAGGTATTTGATGTTTTATTTGATGCTATTACAAATGGTACTGTGACTTTACTTTCTGTCTCCATTGTATATTACTAATACTTAGATATACAGTGGGTTTTTGTATATTACTTTTGTATGCATTGATCTTGCTAAATTCACTTAGTTCTAGTAGCTTTTCCCCCCTTCGGATTTTCGATGTATGAAGTTGTGTCATATGCAAATAAGGACTGGTTTTTGTTCTTTTCCAATTTTTATATCTTTATTTTTCTTGTGTTACCGTACTGACTAGGACGTCTAGTAAAGTGTTGAATAGGTAAGCTGAGAGCAGATAGTCTTGACTTGTTCTTGATTTCAGGGAAGGTGTTTAGTATTTCACCATTAGGTATGATATTAGCTGTGGGCTTTTTATAGGTACTCTTTATCGGACTGGGGAAGATTCCTTTTGTTTCTAATTTGCTGAGAGTTTTTATCATAAATAGATATTAAATTTTATAAATGCTTTTTCTGCATTTTTTTGAGATGATCAGGATTCTTTTTTATTCTGTTAATGTAGTGGATTCCACTGACTGATTTTTTTTAATCTTGTTAACTTTGCATTCCTGATATAATCACAGTCATGATACTATTTCTTTTAATATATTTGCTGTATTTTGTTAGTTTTTAAATGATTTTTGTGTCTGTGAGGGTTTAGTTCAGTAATTATCTTACAGTACTTTTGTCAGGTTATGCTAACAGAGTAGCTGCCTTATAAAATGCCTTGGGAAGTGTTTCATTTTCCGGTCTTCTCTGAAAGAGTTTGTCTATGTTTGGTATTATTTTTTTTTAAATATTTGGAAAATTCACCCATGAAGCCCTCTGGAAAGGTTTTTAAAAATAAATTACATTAACATTTAGAGAAAAATCAAGATTTTCTATTCTTGGGTTAGTTTTAAAAACTTGTGTTTTTGGGACACCTGCGTGGCTCAGTCAGTTAAGCATCTGCCTTCCACCCAGGTCATGATCCCAGGGTCCTGGGATCAAGTCCTGCATCAGGCTCCTTGCTCAGCAGGGAGCTTGTGCGCACTCTCTCTCTCTCTCTCTCTCTCTCTGCAAATAAATAAATAAATAAAATCTTTACGAAAATAATAAAAAGTTGTGTTTTTACAGAATCTGGACATTTCCTGTTAGTTGTTAAATGTACTGGCATAAAGTTGCTTCTCATGTTCTCATTTATGCTTTTTACTATTTATGATATCTATAATTACCTTTTTTATTATGACACTGGTAATTTGTGTTTGTTTTATACATTGTCTATTTTGCATTGCTCTTTTTTAAGATTTTATTTGAGAGAGAGAAAGAGAGAGAGAGAGCACATGAGAAGGGGGAGGGTCAGAGGGAGAAGCAGACTCCCTGCTGAGCAGGGAGCCCGATGTGGGACTCGATCCCAGGACTCCAGGATCATGACCTGAGCTGAAGGCAGTCGCTTAGCCAACTGAGCCACCCAGGTGCCCCTTGAATTGCTCTTTACATATAATATTGCCTGACTTAAAAATTTTATCTAACATTCTCGAATAACGTTAATAGTAATGATAGCATTCTATATTATTCCTGATTTTAGTGGAAATCCCTTTAATGTCTCATCATTAGGATGTATTGGGGTAGATATCCATTATTGTTATAAGATAATCTTTTCTTCCTAGTTTATTAAGAGATTTTTTTTTTATAAGGACAAGATAATTGGATTTTATTAAATGATATTTTAGCATTTCTTGAGATCACAGTTTTTTCTTTTGATCTTTTGAGGTGATAAATAATTTCCTATTATGATGTCCTTGCACTTCTGGGAAAACTCTGCTTAGTTTAATATTGTTGATGTGGTTTTGCTAATATTTAGGATTTTTGTATTTATGTTTTCATGGGAATGATCTGTAGGTGTTGGTATTAAGTTTATGATGTTTTGTCTGTTTTCCTCCTCCTTGCCTCCCTATTTTTCTCTCTCATCCTTCTCTACAATTATTAAGCACCTACAAAGTACAAAGCACTTAATACTTATCCTTGTTCCTTACTGTAAGGCTAATTTATTTATTAAATAGTCTTTGGGAGACATAATCTTATAAATCTAATTTTGCTAGTTAAGCAGATCTTTTCACCTAAGAGGTTGTAGTCTGGGTTGTTACTCAGAAACATTTTAAACTAGTTCTTCTGTGGTTCTTTGATGTAGATTGCTGCTTGGTTAATGTATTCTTTTTTTTTTTTTTAAGATTTTATTTTTTGGGGCGCCTGGGTGGCTCAGTTGGTTAGGCGACTGCCTTCGGCTCAGGTCATGATCCCAGAGTCCTGGGATCGAGTCCCACATTGGGCTCCCGGCTCAGCAGGGAGCCTACTTCTCCCTCTGACCCTATCCCCTCTCATGCTGTTTCTCTCTCTCTCTGTCTCTCAAATAAATAAATAAAGTCTTAAAAAAAAAAAGATTTTATTTTTTTGTTTGACAGAGACAGAAAGAGCACAGATAGGCAGAGCGGCAGGCAGAGGGAGAGGGAGAAGCAGGCTCTCCGTGGAGCGGGGAGCCCGACATGGGGCTTGATCCCAGGACCCTGGGATCATGACCTGAGCCAAAGGCAGCTGCTTAACTGACTGAGCCACCCAGGCGCCCCTGGTTAATGTATTCTTATACATGCCTGTTGCTTTAACACAGGGTTACCTCATTTAAAAAATTACTGTTTTGTGCATTAAAGCTTCTAGAAGCATTGCAGATGTTACAAACAGTTTACCGTAATTTGCCTAGTCCCAGAAAATTGGTGAAATGGTAACTGCTGAAGTTATAGCCACTATCAAAGTTTAAACACTTTCACATGAGTAAGTATAGTAACATTGTTTACAGTTATCTACCACATGTTATTATACCTGTATATTGTTAGTACCAACAGTTTGATTCTTAAAACTTTCCTCCCATTAATAGATACACTGTAATTTTTATAATAACTAATGGTTGCATACTTCATATAGTAAGACTATAGCTATATTGCAAAAAATCCCATTCTCTCCCCTCACTCCAGGGTGGGGAGGGGGATTATAAGTGGATAACTAAATGGTGACTTAATTTTAATATTGTTTTGTTTTATTTTAAAGATTTTATTTATTTGTCAGAGAGAGAGGGAGGGAGCGCACAAGCAGGGGGAGTGGCAGGCAGAGAGAGCAGGCTCCTCGCTGAGCAAGGAGCCCAATGTGGGACTCAGATCCCAGGACCTTGGGATCATGACCTGAGCCGAAGGCAGACGCTTAACCGACAAAGCCACCCAGGCGTCCCTTAATTTTAATTTTTTATTTTGGCTATTTGCTCTTTTATTCCCCCTTTCTCCTTCAATCCCTCACCACCATTGTTCATAAAAGCTGTTTTCTCTTCAGTTAAAACCCAGCTGCTTCCCTTGTAATACCAGTCATTAGTTTACCTTTGGCTGTTTTCCTTTCTTGTTAAAACTTAACTTAGACTCTAATAATTATTTTATCCAACTTCCATGTCTTTATTTTGTTGCTTTTGCATTTTTCATTACTCATATTTTACTTTCTTCATTCCTTTTTGCACCTCCATCTGAATTTCTTCCTTCTATGAAATATGAAACTGCACCCAATTCTGAACTTGTAGGTAATTGTCTCACTCTTTTATTTTTTGTATACAAGTAGTATGATTTTTGGAACTTACTGAGGCTCCCAACATTGGAAGCATTTTCTAAACATTTAGTAAGTGTTGATTAACATCACTCAGAACAGTTTTACTTACTGCTTTAACATGTGTTATTCAGAATGGTCTTAGTTTTATTGTAGCTGTGTATGGAGGTATTTCATGTCAATATTTCTCACGTACTGTATTTGTTTCCTGAAATTTATCTAATTGGAAAACAAGGCTGTGTCTACAAATTACTTCAAGTTTTGTGAAATTTTATAGTAAGAGTAATGGAGATGCAGAAATAATTTTTTGTATCCTAAAATAGTTCTAGTAGTTTCCTGTTGCATGCTGGAGCAACTCATTGGGGTCTGTTAAAGTAAATGCTTGGAGTGAAGAGAAATCATGTGTTTAATATAATACTAAAAAAGATTTCCTTAGGAAGAAGGTTAAGAGAAATAGATTTGGAAGAAGTCCAAGACTTAAGACTCATGCTCGGATTTGTGAGGTTTCTCTGTTAGTTTGGAGCAGGGGTCCCTGCTGCTTGTTTTTCTAAGGCCCAAGGGAGGGGTTTTTACATTTTCAAGTATTTGAAAAAATAATCAAAAGAGTAATATTTTGTGATATGGGAAAATTAAGTGAAATTCAAATTTCAATGTCCATAAATAAGTTTTATGGTAACACAGCCACACTCATTTCTTTATGTATTGTCTGCAGCTGTCTTCGTACTTGAGCAGCAGAGTTGAGTGATTGCAGGTCTGTATGGCCCACAAAGAATAAAATAGTATTCAGCCCTTCACAGAAAGTATTTGCTGACTCCTAGTTTGGAACCTCTTCTCTTTTAGTGAGTGTTAGATTTTTTTAAATGGGCTTTTAGATTCTTTCTTTTCTTTTCTTTTCTTTCTTTCTTTCTTTCTTCTTTCCTTCCTTCCTTCCTTCCTTTCTTTCTTCTTTCCTTCCTTCCTTCCTTTCTTAAAGATTTATTTCTTTATAGAGATGGGGGAGTGGGGCAGAGAATCTCAAACAGACTCCTCGCTGAGCAGGGAGCCCCACTTGGGCTGAATCTGACAACCCTGAGATCATGACCTGAGCCAAAATAAGAGTTGGATGCTTAACCAACTGAGCCACGCAGGTGCCCCTGGGGCTTTTAGTTTCTAAGATGGCAATGGTATGGATAAGTTAGCATATTTTTTATTCCACTGTTAGGTAAATAATATCTTCCATTTCCTCAGAATTTAGGTGCACATATATGTTTTTAGTCATTTTTTAATTTTTTAACTTTTATTTTTTAAAGATTTTATTTATTTATTTGACAGAGAGATAGCGAGAGGAGGAACACAAGCAGGGAGAGTGGGAAAGGGAGAAGCAGGCTCCCCACCAAGCAGGGAGCCCGATGCGGGACTCGATCCCAGGACCCTGGGATCATGACCTGAGCTGAAGGCAGACACTTAATGACTGAGCCACCCAGGCGCCCCTTTAGTCATTTTTTTAAACTATAGGCTTAAATTCCACAATACTATTTGAAATGTATAATTATTTAAATAGATAATTTGGCTCTAAGAAATGAATATACTTTTTTAAAAAATACGTTCTTTATAAATTGCTTCACTTGTTGATCGTGGACTTTTTAACTTTTTATTTTAAAGTATGTGTATAGAGTATACCTATATGTGATTTAAAGATTAATAAAACAAGCACATTGGAGTGTGTCCCACCCAGCCAAAAATTGAAAGGATGGACTTCCTCATTAGTCAGTCAGTGCTTGCCATGAAGTAGGAAGACCGAAGTGGTGGCAGGTGAAATAATTTGGGGATGGATTTATTGGAACTGATCTCTTGGTGGAAGAGGAACATGCAGCATGCAACCTGGGATCAGGATTTAAGAGGTGTTAGAATCTAAGCAACTGGGTGACATTTAGATAAGTAAAGAAGAGGTCCCACTTAACCATGCTAATAAACATTTTTGTTTGTTTGTTTTTAATACTGAGAGGATGAAACTGGCTCTTGCACTTCAGTTTAGTATTTTTGCTTGATTGATTTTTTTCTATCTTATCTGTTACTACTGGTATACTATAAACTGATGTACAGACACATCTCTAAAAGGACTAATTTATGTTCAGAGTGACTAGGAGGGTTTTGAATTTTTGATGCTTTGATTCATTTGTTTCAAATAGTTCTCTGGGTCAGTCCTTAAAAACTATAAAATAGGCACACCCTTCTACCAGGTGCTGCCCCCCCCAAATAGATCTGGGTTTTTTTGTGGGGTATTTTTGTTTTGTTTTTCTGAATGGAAAATACACTGATATACACAACTCCTTCTGTTGACAACCTGTGTAAGTATGGTAGAGAACTAATTAGCACACTAATTAGTCTCTGCTTTGATTTTATGCAGATTTGATTTTATCTTATTAATAATACTTTCATCAGGCTTAGCCTTTAATTTTTTTAACTCCTCGCTTTCTTCTGAGAGAGCATTAAGCTAATAGGAAACATGTTGATGCTGATTCTCTAATTATACATTCAAAAGTTTTTTCGTCTCATCACTTTGTGTCTTTTTGTCAGATGCACTTAATTTTTAATTTAAAATAGCTTTTCCCTTTATAAATGTAAATGTTTATTTTCTAAAAATTGGAAAATAGGAGGAAGAAAAGAAACTGCACATAGTCACCCTGCTATTTTGGCATTTTCCCTTTGAATCATTCTTTGTATCCTCCCCCCCCGTGGGAACCTATAATTTGCTATACATTTGCCTGTGGCACAGTGTTGAACACAATAGATGTGATCTTTGTACTCAGAGGATTCAAAGTTTAGTAACTGTGAAGTTATTTTTAAAAATTAATGTACTATAATAGAAGAAATGCATTAATATAATGTCTTTTTACAAGACTCATACACAAGGCTCGTTTCCAATCCATACCATTTCTTTCATTGTTTCTGTAGATGTAGTCACTATTACCAGCTTATATATAATTTTTTCTATGATTTTTTAATGTAAAAGGTTGTACAGTACCTGCAGTTAAACTTTTTCATTCAGTATGTTTGTATATGTAGATCTACCTTAGTCTTTTAAACTGTTGTATTTCTTTTTATTGATTTACTGTAATTTTGTCATTTCCTATTGATGGGCATTTAGGTTTCCCTTTTTTTTGCCATTACAAAAAAGTGCTGGAAGTGTTTGTATATGCCTTAGTATGTGTGCAGCTCTTTCTGCGTGGAAGATACAGGGAGTTGGGATTAGTAGATCATAGAGAGTATGTGGTTACCCTTGAAATTTTACTGTTCATATTCCTCTTAAAGTTGGACCTTACGGGAGCTTATCTTACATCACTCTTCTCCTGACATGTTGTTATTGCTTAATATTTTATTTTATCTTTGTTAAATCCAACAAATTATACTGTTCTGTATAGAAGTACATGAT
Source organism: Phoca vitulina (assembly GCF_004348235.1). NCBI lineage: Eukaryota > Metazoa > Chordata > Mammalia > Carnivora > Phocidae > Phoca > Phoca vitulina. The sequence goes on from NW_022589707.1 coordinate 11,016,184, forward strand.
TTAATTGGTATACATTTTTACCATATTCTTTTCTCACTGTCTCTTCTTTATTTTTTATTTTTTATTTTTTTAAAGATTTTATTTATTTATTTGACAGAGAGAGACATAGTGAGAGAGGGAACACAAGCAGGGGGAGTAGGAGAGGGAGAAGCAGGTCTCCCGCGGAGCAGGGAGCCCGATGTGGGGCTCGATCCCAGGACCCTGGGATCACAACCTGAGCCGAAGGCAGACGCTTAACGACTGAGCCACCCAGGCGCCCCTCACTGTCTCTTCTTTAATCTCTGTCTGTGAGATCATTTTCCTTCTTCCTGAAGAACATCTTCAAAATTTCCTTCAGTGGAAGTCTCTTACTGGTAAACTGTCTCTATTTTTGTTTATTTGTTTTAATTTTTAATTTAGCCTTCTTTTATCAATTATTTTTAGCTCTCTATCATGGAAATTTGTGAGCATACATGAAAGTAGACCAATAGTGTGATGAAACCCAGTTATTTCTATCCCATAGTTTCTGTAGTTACATTTTACCATTCTACTTTCATCTCTTCCCCATTCTGTGTCTCCTTTCCTGCTGAAATATTATATCATGAAGTCTGTAAATACTTCAGTGTATCTCCTATAGAAGAGCTTTTAAAAATGTTAAAAAAAAAAAAAAGATAGCAGGAAGGGAAAAATGAAGGGGGGGAATCGGAGGGGGAGATGAACCATGAGAGACTATGGACTCTGAGAAACAAACTGAGGGTTCTAGAGGGGAGGGGGGTGGGAGGACGGGTTAGCCTGGTGATGGGTATTAAAGAGGGCACATACTGAATGGAGCACTGGGTGTTATATGCAAACAAATGAATCATGGAACACTACATCAAAAACTAATGATGTAATGTATGGTGATTAACATAACATAATAAAAAAAAACAAAAAAATAAACATAATACTACTACTATCCCTAACTCACAGTAATTCCTTAATATCATCTAGTATCCAGTCCATGTGAAAATGTTGATTATCTCAAAAAATGTTTTATGATTTTACTCTCATTCTTGAGGGTTATTCTTTTCTAGGAAGACAATTGTAGGTTGATAATTTTCTTTCAGTATCTATGTATGTCTTTCCCTTCTGACTTAAGTTGTTGCTGTTGAGAAGTCAGCTGTAATTCTAATTATTCCATTGGGTGAGAGGTCCTTTATAAAAGTCTGCTTTTAAGATTCTTGTTACCTTCAGTGTTCTGCAGTTTTGCTGTCTTGTAGCTGGATGTGGGTTTGTGATCCCACTTAGGTATATTGTGCTCTCTGGGTCTGCAGATTATTTTTAACCATTGTGGGAAACCTGCAGCTGTTATCTTTTTCTTTTAAGACTGAAAAAATTGAATATACAGAAACATATAAAACATGTACAAGTGTCTTTATAACCCAGGTCAAAAATAGAATATTTCAAGTACCCTCAGAATTTCTCAGATAACATCTCTTCTCATTCATAACCCTTTCCCTTTCATTCAGAGGCACTCAGTAGTCTGACTTTTATTACCTTATGTGCATCCCTGAAATATATTTTATTTGTTTAAATGTATATGACCACAGTTATATTCTTCTTGCTTTCTTTGCTCAACATTGTTTGTGAGATTCATCTGTGGTGTTGTGTAGCTGTAGTTCATTTTCTTTTCTTTTCTTTTTTTTTTAAGACTTTATTTATTTATTTGAGAGAGAAAGAGAGCAGCAGCAGAGGGATAGGAGAAGCCGGCTCCCTACTGAGCAGGGAGCCCAATGCGGGGCTCGATCCCAGGACCCTGAGATCATGACCTGAGCTGAAGGCAGATGCTTAACTGACTGAGCCACCCAGGCGCCCCACTGTAGTTCATTTTCTTTATTTCTTTTTTTTTTTTTAAAGATTTTTTATTTATTTGACAGAGAGACACAGCGAGAGAGGGAACACAAGCAGGGGGAGTGGGAGAGGGAGAAGCAGGCTTCCTGCTGAGCAGGGAGCCCGATGTGGGGCTCGATCCCAGGACCCTGGGACCATGACCTGAGCCGAAGGCAGGCGCTTAATGACTGAGCCACCCAGGCGCCCCTGTAGTTCATTTTCATACGGCCATTATTTCTTCAAATATTTTTTTCTTCTCCTTTTCTCTCCTTTTGTTCCCATTATGTGTATGTTGATGCACTCAGTGGTGTTTTACTTTTCTGAGGGTCTGTTCAGTTTTCTTTTTTCTTTTTCCTCGCTGTTTCTTGGATTGAATAATCTTTATTAATCTGTCTTTGATTTTGCCAGTTCATTCTTCTGACAATTGAAATGCACTGTTGAGCCCCTCTAATGACTTTTTTCTTATTATACTTTCCAACTCCAGAATTTCATTGTTTATTTTTAATAATATTTATCTCTTTATTGACACTCTATTTGATGTGACATTGTCATCATACGTTACTTCTTTAATTATGATTTTCTTTAGTTCTTTGAATATATATGTAAATGGCTCTTTGAAGTCTTTGTTAAATCCGACATCTGGTGGCTCACACAGGCAGTTTCTATTGCCTGCTTTTTCCTTCTATATGGGTTATACATTCCTATTTCTTTGTATGGCTAGTAATTTCTTATTGGAAACTGGACATCTTATATAATATTGTAGCAACTCTGGATACTGGTCTCCCCTGCCCCTCTCAGCCCTTATGATTGTTACTTGCTTATTTGTTTTTTTTTTCTTTTTTTTAAAAAGATTTTATTTATTTATTTGACAGAGAGAGACACAGCGAGAGAGGGAACACAAGCAGGGGCAGAAGGAGAGGGGGAAGCAGGCTTCCTGTGGAGCAGGGAGCCCGATTCGGGGCGCGATCCCAGGACCCTGGAATCATGACCTGAGCCGAAGGCAGACGCTTAACGACTGAGCCACCCAGGCGCCCCGTTACTTGCTTATTTGTTTAGTTACTGTGTGGATTATTTTAGTGAAGTCTGTTTCCCTCTTGCAGTGTTAAGCATCTGGTGTTGTTCCTAGGGGGTGCAGATTTGGATATGCCCACATTAACCCAGGGATTTTTCACAGGGCTCCCTTTCACTGCCTCTTTCCTTGACCACACCCAGATGTTAAGCTCCATTAATTGCCACCTGCCTGCTCCATTGTTTTCAACAATGCCTTAGGACATAAATTGTTTCTCAGCTTGATCCAAAAAATTGGAGCTCACTTGAAGGGATAGTTCTTGAGTCAGAGCTTGAAATTTGTTCTGACCCCAGGAGGGCTCATTCCAGCTGGTTTACAGGTTAGCCTGTTTCTGAATCTCCTCCCATTTGTCCTTCACCACAATGTCCAAGGTTTTGAGATTGCCCTTAGGCTTGAACTTCACACTCTGTTGCAGACAAAGTCAACATTGGAACAATGTTGGATTGGAACAGTCTCTTTGGAAGAGATTCAGAGCTATTGGTTTTAAGGCCTGCTTTACCTTTGGCTCTGGCTCTGGAATTGGGTAGTAGAGACAGTGATGTGCTTTTCTCTTTGTGTTTCACCCCCAGTTTAGGAACTGAGCACTTCTTGGAGGTATATATGGTAGTCTCAGGTCACCTAGTCTTGCCTTTCCTGGTGTGGGACTTCTGCTTTCCAAAGTAGCTGAGTGGAGGACAATCTGGGCCCTAGTATTTTCAACATGTAGCAGCAACATAGGACCTCTTTTCTGTGCGTGGCAGTTGAGTGGAAGAGAGGTGCCCTTATCTGCACATACCTGGAACTTAGCTTTAGCATCAGGTAGCTTTGAGCAGAATGAGAAATACTGACGTCCTGCTCCTCCTGGGAAGATTGCTCTTGGACTGGTAGCTGTGGTGAGAGGGTACTCTTTGTTCCTGGCTGTACCAATCTGAAATTTCAGCCTCACTGAGCCAGTAAGGGGGAAGGAAAGAGAGGGGTAGGTTTTGGTTCAAATACTACATAGTCTTGTGTTTTTCCTGAGTTTTAGATTTTCTTGGGAAAATGTTTCTTCATTTGCCTCATACCTTAGGATCATTTTTGTCTGTTGGGGTCACTAATATATCCCAAAGACATAGACTAGAATTTGAAACACAGTAAGAGCTGAATAACTATTTTATTGAATCACTCAATAAATGAAGATAAAAAAGAACTGTTAGAATGGCAGAAACTTCATTGGTCAGCTATCTAACTTTTCTAATAAAGTGAGAACCTTTGTAAGTAGAAGGAATAAATGTTATGTTGTACTGGATACAATTAGAACAACCGTTAGCTTTCTTGATAAGAGAGCTTAAATGTGCTTTTACCTTTTGCTTTTTAAACTTCCCGTTTTAAACGACTAGTCATTGTTAAGTTCTATATTATACTATACTTTAAGTAGTGATGTAGAAGTCTCTACCAAAGTGGTTTAAGTTAGATCTTTTTTACTTGAATCATTTTAAATATGTATGGAGACTTTTTTTACAGGAAGGAAACTTGTAGCAAATCTTTTTTTTTCTTTAAATTGATAATACACATAAATGATCATCTTCAGTTTTTAATTATTTTAATTTTCATATTGTTAGGTTTTTTAAAAATATATTTGTATGCAAAGGTTGCATTTCCTTATTGCTTTGATTTGAATGATTTGTCATCTTGGCTGTCTTTGATTTGTTCAGCTGATAAATTGGTGGTAATTTTAATAACAACTCTCCCAAAATCAATGATCATATTCCTCCAGCTGCAAATGAATGCATGCAAATTAGCAAATTACTTTTAGTACTGAGTATTGCATCATGAGTAAATAAAAAAACCTTTGCCTTTTCAGTGAGATGTTCAGAGAAGTCTGTTACTATATCTAATATGTATTTGCTACATATGGACTTGAAAAGATTGGCAGTTTTGTTCAGTGAGTCTTCTGATAGGTACCTACACATTTATGGATGAATAAATAGGTACTTCCCCTTCCTTTACCCCCTTCCTTCCTTCCTTCCATCCCTTCTTTCTTGCTGTCCTTCCACTTGACAAATAGTTACATGCCACCAACTGTTCTGAGATTTTTGGATATGCCAATAAGTAAGACAGTTTTTTCCCTCCTGGGGGTTACTTTCTACTGGAAAAAGATTTGGTTCATATTCTTCCACCCTTATCTACCTCTTCTGCAAAAAATGCTGAGGGGACATGTTATAATGTGTGAGATGACTTGGATGCTGATTTTGATTTACATCTTCTGAAGTAAAATAATTTACTAAATGAACACGTTGGTGGAGAGGTCAAAAGCAGTCCCACATAATTGATTCTTTTATGTATAATGGCATCTTAACCTTTATGAAGGAGACTTTAAATTCTTAGGTAGTTTTCTAAAACATAAATAAGCTTTCCTCCTGTTCCTAAAGGTAATACAGACAGTCTTGAGTTCCATAGTGTATGTATATTCATGGTATATGTATACTGGTAATTCGGTACTTAATTTAAAATGGGGAAGTATTGTTGATATTTAGGCAATCAGCTTACCTTGCTTTTTTATGTAGCAAACTGTCCATAGCTAGTGTTCAGTCTGGTTTTTTGCCTTTGTGTAGTTTATTATTTAAGTAACATGCTTTGTGAAATAAGTACCTAATATAGAAACAGTGGATAACTTCGAATGTTGTTTCCTATTTTTGAAGAAGGTTGTCAGTCATAAATGACATATAACAATAATTTATTCCTTTTTTTTTTCATTATTCATTCATCAAATAAGTGAGTACTGACTCTTTACCACCAGCCATATTGTAGCTGCTTGGTATACCATCGTAAATGTGATGTGCCAGGTTAATTTCTCTGCTCTCCTGAAGTTTCCATTCTAGTGAGATTGGACTGGTTGTTAAATAAGAATTTTATAGTCATAAAACAGTGATTAAGTAAACTGTAAGTGGTGTGGTATTATACTTAAAGGTTTTAAAAAATGTTAGTTTATAGTTCTATGTATATATATCGAGTATATGGTTTTTATGGACACTTAAGATGCTATTCTGGATACCCTTCAAAGTCTGTGTGTGTATATATTTCATATCTGTAAGTAGCTTTCTGTTACATGTTGTTACAGTATATTTTGGTTGTGTAGTATATCCAGCAGTATAATTTGCAGTGCAGTGGAGTTGCATCATATACACATTTACCTTATGACAAAATCAGCTGTGAGATTGGCAAAAAATTAAAGGACTAATGACTTTAAGTAAGGAACCAAATACTTGAAAAGTTTTCTCAAAAGTGCTTTTTACACCCCATTTAAGTGTATAGTGTATATTTTTCTTTTATTGATTTTTTATTATAAAATATATCTAACCCCAAATTTGTCATTTTAAGTATTTTTAAGTGTACATTCAGTGGCATTAAGTACATTCACTGTGTTGTGTAACCATCACCACTTTTTATTTCTAAAACCTTTTTTACCATCCCAACCAGAGACTCTATATCCATTAAGCAGTAACTCCCCATTCTCCCTCTCCCCAACCCCCAGTACCCTCTACTCTCCTTTCTATGTCAGTGAATTTGCCTGTTCTAGATATCTCATATCAGTGGAATCATATGATACTTGTCTTTTTGTGACTGGCTTATTTCACTTAGTACAGTGCTTTCAAGGTTCATCCACATTGTAGCATGTATCAGAATTTTACTCTTTTTATGGCCGAATATATTCTATGTGTACACTACATTTTCCATTCATCTGATGGACACTTGGGTTGTTTCCATCTTCAGCTGTTGTGAATAATGCTGCTGTGAACATTGCTGTACAAGTATCTGTTCAAGTCCCTGCTTTGAGTTTTTTGGGTATATATCCAGAAGTGGATCATATGCTAATTCTATATTTAACTTTTTGAGGAACCACCAAACTGTTTTCCACAGTGGCTACAGTACTTTAGATTTTACAGTATATTTTTATACAGATTTTTTGAACATGGTCCTAAGCACAAAAACATGTATGCAGCACTTTATGAGTGATTTTTGAGCATGGTTTTGAGTACGGTACTTTTATTTTGTGTACTTCACTACTCTTTGGTGTTTCAAGAGCATTATATTTTGTCGATTTATACTGTGTGGTATTAGTTTCAGTTGATCTAGAGAATAAGAACTTGGATAATAAGGTAGAGATTTTCTGTAGTATTGACTTTTTTGAAAAAGGAACATCATTTTCACTTTTTGGAAATGTATATTTCATACACAAAGATATGCAGCTGCAACTTCAGTGATCATAATTTCTGTCTTACCATGTTGGAAAGGGCATGGGTTCTGAAGCTGGTGGTCTTACTTTTGACTTGTATGTTTTAACCCTTAGAGCCAGGTTTACCACGTAGCCTCAGTTTTACCTTTTATAAATGTGTTCTTACCAAGTCACTGTGAGGATTAGATAGTGTATGTGAAAATGAACTTTTTTTTTTTTTCAAAATTAATTACCGAATCAAAAACTAATCACTTCTGTCCTAAGAACCCCCACACCTCCTCCAGGAAGTCATTGGCTTGACTTTCCTTTTTCATTTAAAAACATCTTTTCTTTCTGTGTCTTATACCTTTATAAATCTTATTGTTTTAACTCATTTTGTTTTATTTTTATTTCAATATACTATAAATATTTATAGTATATTAAATATTTATAGAATTTATACAATATATAATTTTAGTATAAATATTAATATTTATGAAATAAAATTATTCTTTCTTAAATGAAAATTTGGGCTAAGGTATTTGGAGAGGAGAGAGTTTATTTCAAAGCTTATTTTATTTTATTTTATTTATTTATTTATTTTTTAAAGATTTTATTTATTCATGAGAGAGAGAGAGAGAGGCAGAGGGAGAAGCAGGCTCCCAAGGAGCAGGGAGCCTGATGCGGGACTTGATCCCAGGACCCTGGGATCATGACCTGAGCCAAAGGCAGACGCTTAACCATCTGAGCCACCCAGGCGCCCTCAAAGCTTATTTTAAAGCTTAGTTCAGTGATGTTACATAAAGGAAATTTCTCTGTACTTGAATTTTCATTTAATTTTGCATGTCTTAGCATTTTTCAGATGAATAAATTGAGTCCTCGAGCTTTTGAGTGTCTTAACCAAGATCATATAGCTATTTAGTGGAGGGATGAGGCAGAAATCAGCTCTTTTACTTTGTATTCCAGTGTTCGTTCTACCACATTGGACTTCTCTCCTACATTTTACCAGTTCTGTGATTACTTTGACAACAGGCTTGCATGGTGTCTCTCCATGGTACTAGAAGTGTACAAAATGCCCTCTCACTTGTTTTAACCATCTTAAGGGACTTCTTGCTGTTTTATTTCCTTTCCTCCCTCTAAACTGGAAAATACATAGTCTTGCAGACCCTTTAAAAAAATTTTTAAGGGCGCCTGGGTGGCTCAGTCGGTTAAGTGTCTGCGTTCGGCTCGGGTCATGATCCCAGGGTCTTGAGATGGAGCCAGCATCGGGCTCCTTGCTCAGCGGGGAGCCTGCTTCTCCCTCTCCCTCTGCCTGCCACTCCCCCTGCTTGTGCTCTCTCTCTCTCTCTCTCTCTCTCTCTCTCTGTGTCAAATAAATAAATAAAATCTTTAAAAAAAAATTTTTTTTTTTTAGGGGCGCCTGGGTGGCTCAGTTGGTTAAGCATCTGCCTTTGGCTCAGGTCACGATCCCAGGGTCCTGGGATGGAGCATCATGTCCTGCTCTCTGCTCAGTGGGGAGTCTGCTTCTTCCTCTCCCTCTGCCCCTCCCTCTGCTTGTGCACTCTCTCTCTCTCTCTAATAAATAAAATCTTAAAAATGTTTTTTTAAAAAAACAATCAAAAAGCAAAAATTCAATATGTCATCTTTTATTTATGGTAATTTACTTTTTGGAAAGCTTTTCAATTCATAAATCCCAACTGTTTACCTCCCAGCATCCCATAAATTACCTCACTAAAACTCAAGTAAGCTATTGGTTGTGGAAGTAATGTCATGCAATCAAAAGTACGTTAGAAGTGTAGATAGCACCTCTCAGTTAGTTTCATGTTGGTGGAGACTATGTTTGAGTCTGTTTTTCCTGCAGGTATAGTTTGGGATATTCAAGTTGGAGGAGCTATTAGAAATCAGCTCTAATTTTAATATATGAAGAAACCGATAGTAGCAAAATTGGGTCTGCAAACCGGGATTCTGGAATTGGTTATAAATACGTACACCATGTCTTTAAAAAAATTTATTTTGAAGTAGTTGTAGCATCATAGGAAGATATTTTATTTTTCTTCTAATTATTAAAAGTCAGATTTATGGGACACCTGGGTGGCTCAGTTGGTTAAGCGTCTGCCTTCGGCTCGGGTCATGATCCCAGGGTCCTGGGATCGAGTTCCACATCAGGCTCCTGGCTCAGCGGGGAGCCTGCTTTTCCCTCTGCCTGCCACTGTCCCTGCTTGTGCTCGCTCTCTGACATAATAAATAAATAAAATCTTAAAAAAAAATAAAAGATTTAACTTAATTTTTCAAAAGATGAAAATAATTCATAAGGTTTGCCATTTGAAATACAAAAAGAATATTTTGTAACAAATCAGATAATACAGATTTTTCTAAAATAAAATTTTGAAAATAAAATTAATTTGAAAAATAAAATTTCCTACTTACCTCCATTTTGTCTTTTTTGATAAGGTAACATTTTGGTGTATAACCTTTTATGTGCTTTATTTTCTTAGAGAAACAAATCAAATATATATACATACAGGGTATATATATTTATGTGGAAATAATTGTCTATGTTAGTCTCCAGCTTGATTTATTTATTTATTTTTAAATATTTATTTATTTGTCAGAGAGAGAGAGAGTGAGAGCACAAGCAGGGGGAGTGGCAGGCAGAGGGAGAAGCAGGTCCCCCACTGAGCAGGGAGCCCGATTCGGGACTCAATCCCAGGACCCTGGGATCATGACCTGAGCTGAAGGCAGATGCTTAACCAACTGAGCCACCCAGGCATCTCCAGCTTGATTTATTTTTTAATTTTTAATATATTTTTAAGATTTTATTTATTTATTTGAAAGAAGAGCGCAAGTGGTGGGGGGTGCGGGGGAGGAGCAGAGGGAGAGGGCCAAGTGGACTCCGCACTGATTGGGGAGCCCATTGCAGGGCTCGATCCCACGACCTGGAGATGACAACCTGAGCCAAAATCAAGAATCAGATGCTTAACTGACTTAGCCACCCAGGCGCCCCTCCAGCTTGCTTTAAAAAGACAAACCAAAACCAAAAACAAAAACCCAACAACTTTATAATAGACATCTTCTGATTCAAGACATCCAGTTTATGGCTATAACATTATTTAGTTAATGATTTCCCAACTGATGGACAGTTACTTTGCAGTTTTCTGCTCTAGGAACAGTGCTGCCAAACAGAGCAAAGTACTTGGTCCACCGGTGTATTTATGTGGGATAGATTCTAAAGTGGTATAAAGGCATGGTTAACAGCACAGATTCAGGGGCTGAGACTTGCTGGAATGAATCCAGGCTGCACCACTTAAGAGCCAGGCAAAGGCAACTTAAGGCAAGGTACTTTTTGTGCTCTTATTTTCTCTGAAAGAGGAACTTAGATCAGTGATAATTTTTACTTTCTGGGGAGACTTAACTTCTTTGATAAGCTAATGGGGAAAATATGCTCTCTCAACTATTTACTAACCAGAGAGGTTGATCATCTTTTCATATGTTGTAATTATTTGTAATTCTGTGAATTACTCATCGTCTTCTGTTCTCATTTTGTTTGACTTAATTGCCTTTTTAAAATTGCTTTGTGAGATTTGTTTATATACTCTGGACCCTAACTCTTCATTATATATAGTGAATATATCCTTTACTCTGTTGCTTGCCTTTAATTTTGTGTTTTCTTCTTTCCACATTACTAAGTTGACCATATCTTTCTATGTAGATCTGTCTTTAAAGTAGATAGACCAGAATTTTATTATTGCTTATAAACTGTTCTATCCTTACCATATTGATTTGTGAATGTCACTGTTACTAAATATTAAAATCTCATAAATTCATGGTTCTGTTTCTAGAGTATTTAGGTTCTTTAATCTTTTGTCTAGTTTTGTACCCGTCAAATTTAAAATTACTCTAGCTTTGTAACAGTTCAGTATCTGATAGCACAAATTCCCACATTTCCCCCCTAGAAGTTTTAAAGCAGTTTGTATGCATTTACTCTTTCTTATAAACTTTAAAATCAGTTTGTTGAATTATGTTAAAAAAAAAAACACCTGTTATTTTGATAGAGATTGCATTGACTTACATTTTGGAGGCTAAAATAGTGATTTCAACATAATGTTATAATTTACCATTGACTTTACTAAATTGTTACATAAAGATTTTCAACTCCCCATAATCTAAAATGATAAATTATTTAATTTTTCAAAACACTTTGGAGTATGGAATCTTTGGTTTCTTCCCCCTTCCTTTTTTTGTAGGATTTTGTACCATTACCGTAGAAATACTTTTTTTGTTTTTTTGTTTTTTTTTTGTTTTTTTAAAGATTTTAATTTATTTATTTGTCAGAGAGAGAGAGAGAGCGAGCACAAGCAGGGGGAGCAGCAGAGGGAGATGGAGAAGCAGACTCCCCACTGAGCAGGGAGCCCGATGTGGGACTCGATCCCAGGACCCTGGGATCATGACCTGAGCTGAAGGCAGACGCTTAACAACTGAGCCACCCAGGCGTCCCCTTTTTTTGTTTTATATGTGCTTATTTTACCAGAAGTTTTTAGTGGCATAATAATACGTATTTGATTGTAAACCATTGGGTTCTATGGCATATTTTTTCAGTTCTAGTCTTTTTCTGTGGTAAAGGTTTGATATTAACATGTAATTATAGATGACTGAAGCCTTTTCTATTTCATTAGGTTTATTTTGTAAACACATTTATTTTCTGACACATTTTAGAATTCTGTAATACTCCTTTAGTTATATGGCAGCATTACTAGCTTTTAGGTCAAAGATGAGACAGTGTAGAGTGTGTTTTAAGGCTGTATGTTATTTATTTCCCTAAAATGTGCTGTGATTAGGTACTAGGTTAGTATTAAATGTTTTATGTAGAAAGGCGGAAGTTCTTTCGTCTTTCTCTTGAATCCAAAAGATTAGTAATGCTAGACTTTTTATTTTGACATTCAAAACAACTTCAGAATTCTATTCTGAAATCTCATCTGAAATGATAGCAAAATTTGTTTGATTAATGTTTTACAAATTTTTTGTTAATATGGTTCCAGATGGTTGAAATGCCATTTTTTCCCCAGTAGTAAACAGTATACTTTGTTTCTTCTCATGCAGGTCTTTGAAGTTCTACAGTTTAGTTCTCAGTGCTGAACTTCCTTCTCCCTTAAGTTATTATAAACTTTTGCTGCTGTTTAATAAACGTGAAGATGTCTCGCAGTCCTGATGCGAAGGAAGACCCTGTGGAATGTCCTCTTTGCATGGAGCCCTTGGAGATAGATGATATCAACTTTTTTCCTTGCACCTGTGGCTATCAGATTTGCCGATTTTGTTGGCATCGAATTCGCACTGATGAAAATGGGCTTTGTCCTGCGTGTAGAAAGGTAAATACTCCAAAGTAACTTTGTGTACAGTTTTTTTGCCCCATGCATATGAGTAAGTAGATTTAAAAGAATCTACAAACCTCAGGTGATTTTATGTGTAACATTATATTTTTAAGATAATAATGAAGTAGAAAAACACTATATGACCTTGGTAAAGTCATATAACCTCTCTGGTTAACCTTTAGCTTTCTAATCTGGAGAGATTCATAAGATCAGCGGTGCTGGATATTTAAGAGAAATAGGAGTAGAGAGGCTGTGGATTTAGATAGGATGGTATGAAATTGGAAAAACATATTCAGCTGGGAGGAAATTCACTTTAATTTTCTAGTACAAAATAGGGGAAAAGTTTTGACATTTACTAAAAGAGGTTATGGGTTAAAATGACGGAAATCCTGTTTCAGAAGGTAATGGTTACTCATTTGTTGAGTCTTTACAACAACTCCAGGCTGTAATGCTATCCCCAATGTACATTGAAACTAGGCCTTTCAAGTAATTTGTCCACAGGCATCAGCTAGTGGATAGTACGTTTGGGATTCAAATATAAATCTTTTGAGTCTTTTCTAGCTCTAAATAGTTCTATGATTTTTAATATTCCTGGGTCTTGTTTAAATAAGCAGGCACAACAGTTACAGTATAGTGAGTGACTTAGAATGAGTGGGATTGCCGCATTTCTATTTTGAAGGACTTTATTTGTGATCTAGGGGCTAATGTAAATATCTTCTTTTTTTTTTGCCTTTGCTTTTCAGTGTCTGTTGGTATGGTTTAAACTTTTCTGTTTACCCATTTCAAAGAGCTCTTATATTCATTACTACAAATTTTGAGAAAGCAGGAATGTGTTTTAGATACCTAGAATATTTATCTCTCAGTTTCCTTACCAGAGAGATTATATCTCAGAAGGCAATGCATTATCCAGTTGTTTTTTTAATCTAGTGGGCATGTAATTAATATATATTACCTGAATGAAAAAAGGTTAGCTCTAATTAAGTGTTGAGTTTATATACAGTATGTATATGTAGTATATATAACATGTAATAGATATTTATAATGTATATATAATATATCTTTTTGTATAGTTAATGTATTTTAGGGATGTGAATGAAAAGCAAAGGAAAACCTTAATATTAGCTTTGGTCAAAATCTGTAATAAATTTGTGTTAGTGAATTTTAAGCATTCAGTCATATTTTAAAAAGTGGTTCCTGGTCATTCCATAAGAAGACAGTTGTATTGAACTGTTCTGTTGAAAGTGGTAATTTTTAGTATAGCCCAAGACTATAAAGCTTGTGAAGTCGTTTGACTTCTTAAGTTTATCTCTTTTTTTTCTTTGGGTGTGCTATGAAAAGAAATCTTAATAAAAAGACCACTTGTTAAATAGTGATTAGAGAAAAATCAATTATTTGGGGAAATGGGAGAAAAATTCACTTCACTTTTAGGGGATTACCTAGAATCACTTTAAATTCTTAGAAAGTAGAGAAAAAAGTAGAAAAATTTTAAGGATAAAGCAAAATAATTTTAGCAGAGCTGGTTATCAATAAAAGTGTGCCTTTCTGGGAGGATAAGCAAGTGTGATGAATCGGAAAAACAGTAGGCCATTGGGATCAATTTAAAGAAAGAAGCATTAGCTCAAACATACTCAGGATAAGGCTGCTGAGAAAAAGGAAGAGTAGTGGTGCTTTTAAAAAAGATCCTAGGGAAAGTATCCGTGTGGTTGCCTGAGTGTTGCATTGGAGCAAGATATGGGTCGAGCCTAACTTTTATGCCATGTAGCAGAGACAGATGCTCTCTAGCTGGAACACTGATTATAAATTTGGGTCAGAGCCTTAAGGTGGATGGAGATACCCTGGGGGAACTAAGACCTCCTGTGCTCAGAAGATGAATTATTGATATACTCTGTCCACCAGTTTGTCCTCCTTGCAGTCACAAAAGAGCATCCTGCAGTAAACAGAAATAGCATTTATAGACTGGTTGACAGAGTTCTTACATGTAAAAATGTGTAAGAACCAAGAATTAACAGACATTTCAGGAATACCAACATCAGTACCAAAAATCAGTAAATAAAAGAACCTAACATAAGTAAGCAAACAGAAAGAAACATTTAAAAGGGTCATTGGTGCTTCTCAAACAAATAAAAGAGAATGGCAAATCTATATAGAAGGAACATTTTTTAAAGAGCAGATTAGAGATCTTGCAAATGAATAATCCTATGGGTGGGCTGAAGAACGAATGAACAAAGTTTAAGAACAAATTAATAAGTTGGAAGATTTTGCTGAGTATTTTTTTTTTTTGCAGCATATAGTACAAAAAGATTTTAAAAAAGCATGAAAGAGAAGTTAAGCAGCATAAAAGATCTGGTTCTAATCTGCTAAGAGAAGTTACAGAAGCAGTGAAATAAGAATGGGTGGGAAGGAATAAAGAACCACTAGAAGGAAATTTCAGGTGAAAAGCAGTTGTCCTTAGAAGGGCTGTGTGAGTAGGAGACAAGATGACTGAAAAATATCAACATCTATTAATAGAATTGTAAAATTTTAGAGTATCTAGAATAAAGACAAAGTTCTCAAAGCTTATGGGAGAAAAATGCATAGACTACAAAGGAACAAGAATAAAACTGATACTGGTGTTTTTGTTCTATAACGATGGAAAAGAGAAAATAACTGAGAAATTTGTTTTTCCAAATTTTTGAGGGTAAATGAGGAATTCTCAATTTCATTCACATGTAAAAGCATAATAAAATATTTTCCAGACATAAAAAGATTCATAAGGTTTAATATCCACTATACAGGACAAGTAGAAGAGTTGGTGAGTGTGTAAGGGAAGTAAAGAATGGCCATTGACTGAGATGGGGAAGACCTCAGTAGGGACAGGTTTTTGAGAAGATCAGGAACTCAGTTTTAGACATGTTGAGTTTGAGATTCCTATTAGAAATCTAAATGGAGAAATTGGTTAGGTGAATATTCAAATTTGGTTCTGGTATGGAAATATAAATTTGAGAGTTATATAACATATAGAATGTTATTTATAAAGTAATACTGGATGAGATCACAAGAGCGGGTCAATAGAAAAGATGAGAGATTGTCTAAGGATGGGCACCAAAGCTCTCCAACATTTATAGAAAGAAAAAAATCTATATTAAATAATTATGAGACAACCTCCTTTAGGGTTTCTAAGTTATAATCTTTAGCTGCGGTCTTTACTGTTAAGTCAGACCGGGAGGATTTTTTTTGTTTTCTTGTTGACTTAATATAACTACAACTGCTACAACTGCTAGAACTTCTGCTTGGTCTGTGACTACTCGAACTTGCTCCTGCTTGTCTCATGGCTGTTGTGGGTCATGGACAGTAGACAGTGCTGACCACACAGAGTCTTGGCTTAGCCTTGCCAGAGAGTGTGCTGAGCACACTTAGCACATGTAGTTATGAAGCTGCCTGTCTTAGTCAGGGACCAGCAAATCTTTACATCTCTGGAGACCAGCCTCAGTGGTTGTGTTAACACAGGAGGACCTCAAGTGTTGCCCGATGCCTGGAGAAGACCACGAAGCTGCCATTTACACATAGATAGCCCAGCCCTGCTGGAAGATGGCCTGTAGAGGCCACTCTGTGAAATGGCAAATCAAGATGATTTAAGTAAACTTGGAGATGCAGGTGGGGAGTTGGTTGAAGCAAGCCCTGGTTGGGGTGCACAAAGGAAACCTGCTTGTTTACGTAAAGGGCCTCTTTGCTTTAGTATTTTGAGAAGCAGAGAGGTGGGCAGGTTTCACAAACCAAGAGAGTTTAATGTTTCTCTTTGGTCCTAGTTGCCATGCCTAAAAGGATCAAAAAGACCTTCCGTGTTTCCCTAAACTAAGGCATAGGCTACCTGGTCATTCCTTAGACTGCCTTTGTATGTTCTTTTAGTGCAGCATTTCTGAGAAAAATACCTGGTGGAAACAGCGGATGTGGGAACACAGGTAGTGTACTGATGTAGCATCATACAATATTGACTCATGTGGAAGCCAGACAGGCCAAAGAGATGAAAACTCTGACAAAGTTACTGTTATTTTCATCTCAGAAGTAACAGAGGATATTGCATTCATGAAACAAGAACAGGGTAGTCTAAAAAAAATTCAGTGAAGGATAAACACTGTTACTAATAATTAAAATATAGCAGAAATAACAAGGAAAGAGTTGGGAGATGAATTTGAGAAAATTTCTTAAAAAGTAGTGCAAAAAGACAAAGGAGATATTCTTATTTGATAAATATTCTTATTTGAGAGAAGAGATAACTTTATTTGAGGATCAATCCAGGAGGTCAAATACTAAATAGTGTTCTAGAAATAGACCACAGTAATATAGAAGGAAAGTTATTTCAGAAATATGATTGAAGAATATTCCCAAGACCAAAGGATATATTTCCAGATTAAAAAGGCCTATTGAGTGCCAGGCACAAACTATTTTTAAACAGAAAACTGAAAACAAAGAAGTTCTACAAGCTTCCAAAGAGGAAAAATGTAGGCTACAAATGAAGATCAGGCATCGGAATCATTTCAGAATTCTCAAAAGCAAGACTTGAAGCTTGAAGATATTTCGGAAGGAAATTTATTTTCATCCTGGAACTCCATATCTTCCTGTTAAGTGTGAAGGTACATGAAAAGACCTTTTCAGACGTGAAAGATCTCGAATTTTTTTTTATCTTCCGTGCATTCTCTCTCAGGAATCTACTGCAGAATATGCCCCTCACATGAAGGAATGAAGAAAAGAGAATACATGGGTTAAAGGAAAGAGGTGACCAAGTACAGGACTGATGCAGTGGGATTCCTAAGATGATGGGAAAGAGGACAACCAGTACAGAATGTGGCGGATCAGAAAGTTGCAAGAGAAGGGTTTCTACAAAAAGATAAAATTGAGAGAATACTTGGTGTTTTAAAAGAGAATTGTGTTGTGAGGCCATTTCAACATTTGGAGGAGATTTGATGGTTTAATCTAATCAGACAGTTAACTCTAGGGGAAACAAAAAGCTGTACAAGAAAAGTAATCATATTATGCTGCAATGGCTCAGATATGTTGTAGGGGTTGAGATTTTTTCCCCCCCGTACAGATACATTGTTACAGCATCATTTGTAGAAAAGACTATTTCTTCACTGTTGAGTGGTTTTCAACTCTTAAAAATCAGTTGCTCATAAATGTGTAAGTTCATTTCTGTCATCCACAGACGATTGTTTCTATCCTTATGCCAATACCATACTGTCTTGACTACTCTAAGTCTTCAAATTGGGTATGGTAGACCTTTCAATTTTGTTATTCTTTATAGAATTTATTTTGGGCATCTAAGACCTTAGCATTTCCACATAAGTTTTTTAATTAGTTTGTAATTTTGTACAAAAAACCTACTGGGCTTTTGATTGAACTTGAATAAACAGGTCAATTTGAGGAAAAATGACATCTTGAAAATGTTGGCTCATCTAGTTCTTTAATAAGGTTTATCTTTCCAGTTTTCTAGGTTTTAAACATTTATAAAACCATGTTCTGTAGTTTTCAGCATATGGAGTAGTATAGCATGATTTGTTATATTTATCTGTAACTATTTTATGTTTTCTGAGCTTCAGCATGTGATATTTTAAAAATTCCATTTTCCAGTTCATACATAGAATAATTGATTTTGTTAAATAGATTCCTTAGGCTTTTCTACATAGATGATCATGTCTTCTGTGAATAAAGGCAGTTTTACTTCTTCTTTTCCATCCTTTATGTTTTTAAATTATTTTTCTTGCCTTATTGCACTGGGTAGGCCCTCCAGTAGAACATTGGAATAAAGTGCTAAGAACAATTATCTTTGTTCCCAGTTTCAGTGGGAAGCATTGAGTATTTCACAGTAAGTATGTTCCTGGCTGTGAGTTTTTTGTAGATGGTTTTTTATCAGGTTGAGGACGTTTTCTTTGCTTACTGAGAGTTTTTATCATGAGTGGGTGTTGCATTTTGTCAAATGCCTTTTCTGTTTCTTTTGAAATCATCATGTGTTTTCTCCTTCATTCTGTTGAAATGGTGATTTAGGTTGATTGATTTTTGAATCAACCTTTCCTTCCAAGGATAAACCTCATTTGATGATAGTAAATTACCCTTTTTCTTTTCAATTTGCTAATATTTTCAGAAAGATTTTTATGTCTGTGTCATGAGAGGTATTTATCTGTGGCTTTATTTATATTGTTTTTAGATTTGGTATCAAAGTAATACTTCATAAAATGGGTTAGGAAATGTTTCCTTGTCCTCTATATTCTGAAAAAGTTTACATGTGATTGGTATCACTTCTTTTTTATTTCCTCCCCAAATTCATTATTGACCTGGACTCGATCAGAGTGTCTTTATTGGAGAGCAGCCTATGGGAACTAGCTATCACAGGATTCCTCTATGTAGATTTCTGGAATTCTTTTTGGACTAGTTCCCGCTTTGTGATATTTTGCCCCATAAATTTAAGTTGCCTCAGCCTCTTCAGGTTTTGATCACTTTCCCCTCTGCTCAGTGTGATTGTTGGACCCAGCCAGTGTCCAGTAAGTGCTAGAAGAGCAGAAAGCTAGGATGTTTTCACTCATGGTTTTCATCTGTCTCATTTCTTTTCTCTCGGTAGTCACGGATTTGCTGTTCATTACCTATATTGTTTGATGTCTGAAAACAGTTGTTTCATGTATTTTGTCTTATTTTCTAGTTCTTTATTCTAGTAGGCCTGGTCTGTTACTATCTCCTCTGTCATGGCTGAAAGTAGAAATGTATAAGTAACATTTGAACTTTATAATAATGTAATTGTGAATGTTGACCTAACCAAAATTAGGGTGGAAGGTTAGAAAGTAGACGTGGGATATATGGTTAGGCTGGGTGAAAGAAAGCTATATTGTCAATTTGTATGATGTGATAATATGTAGAACTGAAAAAGCAAGAAGTAGCCATACAAGCATCTTATTTAATGATGTGATAGTAAATGACAAAATAATGATCTTAAAGAGTCTAACAGGATTATTTCTAGGGAGAGGCAACTGGGTCAGGGAAAGAAGAAAATGAGAGATTGTTCTTTTCCCCAGTAAACCTTGTAGAACTGTTTGACTAGGAACATATACAGAAAATTATCAGTGAAACTAGGGAAATCATAGGAAAGAAGGTATAATAGTACTGGTATTAGTCATAATCAAATTTAAGATCAAACACACTTTAAAAGAGAAAAGAGGAATTTTTTAATTGCTGTATGTCCATAGAGTCATGGAATTTTATTTACTTAACAGTAGCTCTTTGAAGTATATTGAGCTGATATAAATACCAGGAGAAACTATATCCATATCCATAATGGAGAGAAGTCCAACTTCTATATTTTAGAGTTTGATAGATGAAATAGACCCAAAAAAAGGAAATGGAAAAAAAATTTTTTTTGAAGATTTTATTTATTTATTTGTCAGAGAGAGAGAGAGCACAAGCAGGGAGAGCGGCAGGCAGAGGGAGAAGCAGGCTCCCTGCTGAGCAAGGAGCCCGATGTGGGACTCGATCCCAGGACCCTGGGATCATGACCTGAGCTGAAGGCAGATGCTTAACCAACTGAGCCACCCAGGCATCCCAGGAAATGGAAAATTTGAGTAACACAGTTAGCAAGCATGTGTGTGCTTGTACATGCACACAACTTTGTACAAATTAATATAAAATTTTTTTTTTAATTTGTTTATTTATAATCTCTACACCCAACATGGGGCTCAAACTCATGACCCCAAGATCAGAAATTGTGTTCTTTTCCAACTGAGTCAGCCAGGCAGCCCAAATTAGTACAAAACTTTAAAATACAAGTACAGTGAGCATAAAAATTGACTTGTTAGGCTACAGTGGAAACATTAACCAGTTCCAAAAAGAACTCAGTTGGGTATATCTTTTTATTTATCCTGTTTAGGGTTTGTAGGGCTTCTTAAATCTGTCTTGGTGAATTTCATTAGTTCTGGGAGAAAAAAATCAGCTATCATCTCTTCAGATACAGACTTTATTCTCTTTCCTCTCCTTCTGGGACTCTGATTACATATTTTTCAGATTCATTTTCACTGCTCTTCATGTCTCCTAATCTCTTTTCTGTTTGTTTGTTTTTTTTTCTTAATGCATTAATGGATGATTTCTTCTGATCTTTCTTTTTGTGTTTGAATTTTTTTTTTTAGGTCTAGTCTTTTGCTAAATATAAATATGTGTATTGAGTTTTAACATTTTGCCTTTCTAGAAGTAATGTTTGTTCTCTTTTCATGCTTGATATATTTTAAATACAATTTTGTACCCTGCACCTACTTTCAGGTTTATCATATATTTGAGGTTTTTTTGTTTTGTTTTGTTTTTTGGCAGCAGATCATATATTTGTTTAAACAGATAAGTGTTATTGTTTTTAAATCTATGTCAGATAATTCCAGTAGCTAAAGTCTGTGAGGAATGTTTCTACTGGTTGTTCATGTTGTTTTATTTCTTTATGTGCTTGGTTATATCTATGCCTGCTTCTTGGTTGTTGTCCCTGAATTATTTGTAGAGTTGTCCAGGGCCTAACGTATTTTTGCCCTCCTCTAGAGAAACTTTCATTTGTCTTCTGCTGGATCCTATAAACAGTGACGTTAGAGGTGCCTCAAGCATAATGGGCGCTGGTGGGGACAAGTATAAAGGTCTAAGGTCCCTAGGATGCAAATTTTCCGTAAGGTTGGTTTCAGCGACTTCTTCAGGATGTTTTTCTTCTATCCCCATTTTTCTTGTTCTGACCTGTCTGTAGTTTGTTCTTATCCTGAGACTGAAAGAGTCTTTTGGGGGACGGGCTGGGTCTCAGCTTAAGTTCTTTGAGTTCCCCAAAGACTCTTCACCTTGGGCTAGCCCTGGGCTTTGAATGCTGACCCTCCCTCCCCATTTGTTGTTACACAAATTTGCACTTACCTCTCTGGATTTTGACTTTTATACAGAAGTTGGCTTGGGACTTCCCCACTGCAGATCATTACTGTTTCTAAGATATTGGTTAAAAAACAAAACTTTATATAGTATTTTTCATTGTTTCTAGGAGGAGGAAAAGTTAAGGCTGTGAATGCATTTATTGGAAAACAAAGAACAAAAAATAAATTAGCTTATTTCTAGGTTAAGAAACCAAAAAAGAGTAGTAAACATTGTGACAGTAGAAGCAGGGATTAAGCAGAATTTGGTGAAATAGAAAAAAAGTAGTATTTCAATAAAAGTTAGAGCTGGTTCTCTGAAAGACAATAAAATAATCAAACTCTTGGCAAGTCTGATTGGAAAATAAAGAGAAAAAACATAAAAGATACATGAGAAATAAAAGTGGGACTATAACTACACACATGAAAAAAATTAAGTGATTACACTAGAGTCTATAAACCATCATAATTAATAGTTTGGCAGTTTATCGTCCGATTAACACTATTAAAAATATTTTACACATTAAAACTGCCATATGCCACAGGTGCCATATTTTGCATTAGTTTGATAGATAACACACAATAATATATTTAAAGAAAAATTTCACGCTTGTACTTTTTCATTTGACGCTGTATTCCTAGAAAATTAAGTTTAGTATACATGTTTCAGTCAAAAAGTAAACCATGTGTATTTTTCGTCTCCCATTTTTAGTCTTTCTCCCTTGCTTATGTCTTTGTACTGGCTTATTAATGTTGTGTCATTGGGTTTGTGGAGTAGGTATTTCTGGTGGTGTGTGTGCTGGAGCAGCTGTCGTGGAGTGCATGCCTTTCCAACTTTTTCTGGAGCCTTGAAAAGTTAAGATTTTTTTAAAAGAAAAATTAACCGTGCTAAATTCTCTGTTCTAGAGAGTAGCTTGGCGTTTATTTGGCAAATATTTATTGAGCGCCTAAAATGTGCACTTCTAGCTTCATATTTCATCCTGGAGAAAGACTTCAGATCATGCAAAAGTCACACAAGTTACCAAGTCAGCTGTTTTATATGCCTCCTACTCACAAGTCAGTTCCAGTATGCCAAATAGGACCAATTAGCTGGAAGATTCAGATTTTTATTTCATTATTTTTATTTAGATTTTTAAATGTGGAAATCAAATGGTATGGGTGCTTGCGTCTTCCAGGACCACTAAGAGTTATGTCTGAAAATTTAAGAACGGGATTTTTGGAGACCTTATGATATTACCAGTAGAAGCTGAGGAACATAAAGAGAAGTCTCACTTTCTTAATTGCCTTCAGCATTAATCTGAGTGTGTTGACAAATTCGAGGGTTTTTATTTTTGTGTTTTACTTATGTATGAAAAGATGAAAGTACCTTTATGTTAAAAGCATAGCAAGATTTCAGGCTTTTTTTTTTTTTTTTTTTTTTTTTAAAGATTTTATTTATTTATTTGAGAGAGAATGAGAGAGAGCACATGAGAGGGGGGAGGGTCAGAGGGAGAAGCAGACTCCCTGCTGAGCAGGGAGCCCGATGTGGGACTCGATCCTGGGACTCCAGGATCATGACCTGAGCCGAAGGCAGTCGCCCAACCAACTGAGCCACCCAGGCACCCGATTTCAGGCTTTTGAATACCGTCTCCTCTCTACCGTGTTCCTACTTTTTTTCTTGATGACATCATTTCTGTTAGTCCCTACTCCTATACTCTGATAGGCACAATTTCCTGTTTCTGGGATCTCTTCATATCCACTTAGATATGATCTTTCATTTATTATTAACTATTTATGTTTTAGGCGGGGAGGGGCACAGGGAGAGAGAGAATCTTAAGCAGGCTCTACACCCAGCACGGAGCCCAATGTAGGGCTCGATTTCACAACCCTGAGATCATGACCTGAGCTGAAATCAAGAGTCGAACATTTAGCCGACAGAGCCACCCAGGCGTCCCTATTTTTTGATTAGTAGTAATAATAAGTGACTTATTGAATGCTTATGTGTAGGGCACAGTTTTAATCACTTTATAAATGTATATCTCTTCTAACTCTTACAGAAACCCTCTTAATAAAGTACCGTGATTCCTATTTTATAGGAGAGATGACTGAGGCAGGCAAGTCACATAACTTATGGCCAGGGTCTCTCAAGATAGTAAAGAGGAGCCAAGATTTAAAGCCAGGCAGTGTGATTCCATAGCTCTTATTCAGGCCACCAATAGCCCTGGCATTAGCAGTAGGAATAAAAGCAATATTGTAATGACAAAGGGAAAAAAATTACAATAGTGTAATTGCTAGTATTTATTGAGGGATTACTGTGTGCTGTTCATGATAATAATGGCTTTATGAGAGTTACTTTACTTTTACCATTATGCCTCACCTTTTAAGATCATTTTCATCTTACTATTGAGGATATTGAGGCATAGAGTTTCATTAACTTGCTTAAGTCCACATGGCTAGTAAGTGTTGGAAACTGAAGTCAAACTCCTGAGCCAGAGTATCTGTAGATTGTTGTTTATTTGCCCATTTATGGTCCTTTTAGATTGACAATGAATTAAATAATAAGTACTTCATTAATATTCTAGCACATAGTAGGTTTTCATTAAATATTTGTGGATTGTAATATATAAACCTATGTTTAGATGAGATAAGTTATACTCTTTGCCTCTTACACAGCACCCTGGAAGCTTTTTTTCCTGTCACCTCTGCTAGACACTATAGGGAATACCACGGTTGTATTTTTTTTTATTACAGAACCTTTGGTGGTGTTTTAAGTTTTAGTGTTAAAAGTAGTCTGTGCTAAGCTCTAAGAAAAAGTAAGTATTTTAAAAACTTTTATCTTAAATTTATTAAATAATATTTTAAGCAATTAAAAGATTTAGGAAAAGGGAGATGTAACAGATAACCACATACCTGTCATCCAGAATGATAATTGGTTTTCATATAGCTTATTTCTTTCCTTATTTAATGCTAACTTCTATGTTTGTTTTGTGCTTAAAGCCATATCCAGAAGACCCCGCAGTTTATAAACCACTCTCCCAGGAAGAATTGCAAAGGATAAAGAATGAGAAAAAACAGAAACAGAATGAGAGAAAACAGAAAATATCAGAAAACCGCAAACATTTGGCTAGTGTACGTGTTGTACAAAAAAACCTCGTCTTTGTTGTAGGTCTGTCTCAGCGCCTAGCAGACCCAGAGGTAAGTTCTCTTCTGTTTTCTTTCTCAACTTGACATTTTTTTCTTTTTTGCCTATCTTATTTGGAAATAACAGCTGACCTTGCCTATTTGCAGGATTCCCCTGAAATTATTAAAACTTAGGAGAGAATGGGAAATGATTTTTTAATTATCTCTAAGAATCCAATGATCAGTTGTGATCAGAGTGTCTTAATCTTTCTTGGCCTCATTTTCTTCAGTTGTAAAACGAGGCAGTTGAACTAGATCTCTGAAATCTCCTTTAGTGCTAATAATCTATGAAAGTTGGATAATTTGCTATTCAGGCTAACATGTGACATGACTACTCGGTTTCTTTCCTCTTTTCTGTCGCTATATAAGGATCACAGTGGACCTGCAGTTACATGAACCCACTAGAGATCTGTATTTTTTTTTAATCCTGTCCACATAGTGTTTCTTGGTTATTGAACAGTTATAGACCTGCTACTCCACATTCATTTTAAGCCAATTTTGGGGAAAGAATTGGATGAAGGAAAATAATGGACCAGGTTCTTTGTCATTTGTTTGGAGGCAGGGGAGGCCTTAATCCTTTTGTTCATTACCTCTTTTTTCTCCTTTCACCACCTGCGTTGAAGAGTAATGTTGAGCTTATAACTTTCCCTGATACCCTTGGATGGTCATCTGCTAATTTTCAGTTTCTGATGTATTAGAAGGTGCTGACTAGATTGATGGGAGAGCAGGTAGAAGCTGATTGATAGCCAGAGTGTTTGCTTCAGTAGGAGAGAGTTGGATTTGGGGGGTCTACCAAAAGTACTCCTTGAGAAGGGTTTGGAGTAATGCTCATCGTCATGGTACCCATAAGAGGGAGGATTATAGTGAATATGCTTAGGGAGGTGGGAATCTTCAGACTTGGCTAAGTGGGCAAAGGCCCCAGCGGAAGGAAACTTAAGGAGTCTAAAAATTGATTTTTGTAAAAATCAACTTAGAATAATACATATTTATTAATGATGAGTTTACTATGTAATTGAGGCTGTGAAGGGCTTCAGGATCAGTAGAAGAGAAAGTCAGGGAGACCTTACTAAGAACCCTTTATCATTGGTAATAAACACAGAAGCAACTCCAGAATTACTTGGACTAAAGTCCAGGGTTACTGGCATCAGTGGGCAGCATGAATCCTTCAGGAGACCAGGTTCGTTCCAAAGCCAAAGGGGGCTGATCTAGAGTTCTACAGGAAAAGACTTCAGTAAGAGCTGTTAAGGATGAGAGCTCATTTTAGGCCTATGACTCAACCTCAGCAGCCAGTTCTTTCTTGTTTTTAATTCCTCAGGCAGGCAAAATCCCAGTTCCCCTGTGATCATTTTCTTGAACACCACTACAGCTTTATACACCAGTCCTTCTGTCTTCCCCTTTCAACTCTGCCTTTTTTCTAATCAGAGGGTACTTCTTGCCTTTGCAAGTTTTTTGTTTTATCTGTCTCTATTTACTCCTACTAATCTTATTGATTAGAATCTACTTTGGCATTTCTGAAACTGCTATTCCAGTAAACTAATGGAACTTTTATTTTGATTTGACAACTCTTGGATATGCATGTACTTGATTTTGTTAATACATCCTGCCTGGATCCTGTCACCTATAGTACTGGAGGCATATGGGGAGCAACACCTGAAAGCTGGCTAAAATTAAGCCATAGTCTCAGTCTGGTGTTTGGATTATAGGTTTTCTACCTCCTCTTTAGATTCTGTGATTTGTTTTTATTTACTTACAGAGGTTTCATATTTCCACTTCAAATGACATGACTCCAGTAACATTAATCTGAAGAACTATTACACAGAAAAAAAATTAATCAGTGGTATCTAGTGAGAGAGGGGTACTTTATCATGAATCTAAATGTGCCTTAAAAAAACACTCTACTTGTTTTATACTTTTGAAATCATTTTTGCCTGGTGAGAGGACAGTGAATTTTTTTAAACATTTATTTCTCTTGAAACTCTAGGAAGACCAAAGACCAGTCCTACCACTTCTAAATAATAATATAACAAATTCTCTTAATTTATTGTATAATCTTTTCAGTTTGGAAAACTTAAAGTTGGCTTTATTAGAAAACTTGGTTTCAAGTTGTTAGTGTAACTTTCAGGTCAAAGAAGATCTCTATTTACTTATTTTTGGACGATGAACAATTTGATATTTGACTGAATTCCGATTAGCAAAACAGGAGAGTTTAGGGAAAATTCAAGCTTATTTTGAAAATGACTCTTGTGCATCAGAAAACTTAATACCAAGATTGATTGTCAAATGTATTCATTTATTAATCAATAAAAAAAAAGTTTTTTTTAAAGGTTTTATTTAAGAGAGAGAGAGTGAGCACGAGTGGGGGAGGAGTAGAGGGAGAGGGATTAGCAGACTCCCTGCTGAGCAGGGACACACACACACACACACACACACACACACACACACACACAC